>NC_135307.1:14426375-14769500 GCF_048772815.1 Callospermophilus lateralis
TTGTGTCCATCTACTACTAAAAACTATATATTTAGAAAAATATATATATTCTTCTCAAATACAGAATTAGAAAGAGTATTTGGAATGACAAATCCCAACACACAAACATTTGATTTGATTTTAAAATAGCTAAGTAAAAATTTTTAATATTTTCGTATTCATCATCTCTTTTTGTATTGCAAAGCTTGGGTATTAGAAATGAGAATTCTTAAGGGAAAAAAACTAAGAAAGGACAAAATCATGTCACATTAGAAAAAATTATTCTTCTCATTTTATACAAAAGTTCTAGCAAAAATTTGGCAAAGCTGGTAAGGGAGTCCATGAGCCCAAGTCAGCCTACAAAGTAAACCATGTCTCCTGTTGCAGCCAGTCCCCAGCAGGGAGCAGTCTATGGGAGGTAGGCCATGTACAAGCACAGTGATTAACTTCAGAGCCTGGCAGTTTTGTTTTGGGGGGTGTGTGTGTGTGTGTGTGTGTGTGTGAGAGAGAGAGAGAGAGAGAGAGAGAGAGAAATTGAGGATTGAATCCAGGAGTGCTCTACCATGGAGTCACACATCCCCAGCCCTTTTTATTTTTTATTTTGAAAAAGGGTCTTGCTAAGTTGCCCGGGCTGGCCTCAAACTTGGGATCCTCCTGTCTCAGCTTCTCAAGTAACTGAAATTATAGGCATGTGCCACCACGCCCAGCTTCTTGGTTAATTATGTCCCAAGAAAGAGTTCTGCAAGGCATGTTCTCATGACCACCACATTTACCAGCACCTGAGTAATATGCAGAGCTAGAGCCATTCAAACAACTAGAAAGAAGCAGCAGAAAGGAGCTAATCACTTGTAAGAGCATAGCCCTGAGGGAAATGCACTAAGCTGAGAAAGCGTGTATGTTGCAATTCTGTATGGACAATTCTGGTGCTTATCTTTCTATCCCATCCTTCAGAAATCCCATTCTTTTCAAATGAATATTGGGACCCCTAAAAAGGTTTCCCCCTTCCAGGCAAGTGATTGGCAGAGTCTTTTATGCAGAATGTGATTATAAAGGAAAAAAGCTTTAACAATCACTGGCTTTCTCAACAAATGGGCCCAGCCAGATCATTCGACAGACCATCTGCAGCTTACAGAATCAACCCATGCAGAGTTTCCAAGCAGCATTGAGTGCCCCATTCTGAAGCTTGAGTGGACAGCCAAGGATCACAGACAGTTGAGAGAAGCCCAAAACATGCAAAGCAAAGCAACTTGGAGGATACAAGCTCTATTCTTAGTAAAGACAATGCCTAAAAAAACCTATCAATATCCTCAGAGATAGAAGATGTGGCACCCATGAAACAAAATGTAATACTTTCAGAAAGCAACACTCAGAGAATAAAAGAGAGATCTTGGAGAATAAAGGTTTAACAAAAGTGAAAAAATTCAATTGATGGGTCAGAAAGAAAAGTTGAGAATAGCCCCTGAAAGTAGAAAAGACAGAGCAGCCTCTCCCCAGCCATGTGTGTGTGTTAGGAGTCAGTGCCTGGCCCGTGCCTAGGCCTGCCAGATGCCCCCAAAGTGAAACCCTGGGAAACTCACTTAGTTTTGCAGGACTCCCTTATGAAGCCTTGCCTACTGTCCCCAGAAGGGGACCTTTTGAACTCTCAGGAAAGCTGAATCCAGACATGACCCAGACTATGACTGTCTTAGTGTGCTCTGGCTGCTATAGCAAAGTAACACACTTCCTGGGAGAGTTAAACAAACATTTACTGCTCACAGTCACAGAGGTTGGGAAGTCCAAGATCCAGGTGCTGATAGATCTGGTGTCTGGTGAGGATTTACTTCCTGGTTGGCAGATGGTTACATCCTTGTTGTATCCTCAGATGATGGGGGACAGAGGGAGGACATCATTTTCTCTTTCTCTTCTTATAGAGGCTGTATTGGCATCTTGTTGGCTTCGCTCTCATGATCTAATTACCTTCCAAGGCTCCATGTCCAAACACCATCAGATTGGGATTAGAGCTTCAAAAGACGATACTGAGGGGACACAAACATCAGTCCACAGCAATGACTAAGTGGTTTTTAACAGTGGCCCTCGCCTCCTTTCTTCACACAGCTAACTTTGTGACTGTCACTCTGTTTTTCAAATCTAAATAGCAAATTGTTTAGAAATTCATACTTTGGAAGTAAAAAGAAAAGCAAAGAAATAAAGATTCTTTCTCCTGAGGAAGATGGAGGAAGGGAACCCAGAGTACTTCTAAGATACTCATAAAGGCCCATTTTTAGATGGCAATTCACAGTTGCTCGTTTTATTATCATCCATCATTCAAGAAACTGTACAATATGTTTGTATGTTTTGTTTGTGTATGGCATATTTCATAAGTTTGAGCTTTAGACTTTAGTCTCATCTGATAAACTTATCTCTTGTAACTTGGATTTCAAGAGGCTTAGGGATAGAAAGAACAAATAATGGGAAAATGCAATCTGAATCCAGAACTTTGCTCTTTGACCCACTAATGAACTTTGGTACTGCAAACACTCCTGAACAGAAGGCGCTGTGTGGACTGCACCCAGATAAAAAGACAAATGATTGCTTCACGCTCCTTTAATTCAAACTGATTTCTTATTTATTTTTGTTTTTAAATCACACACAGTCCTACCAAATCACCTTCTGTGACCCTTTCCCAGCCTCTTCCTGTTCTGTCTGTGACCTAGAAACCGAATCTTCCATGAGTCCTCACCACCTTAATATCTAGTTAGTGTCAATTCCTCCTTTTTTTTTTTTTCTTCTGATGCTGGGGGTTAAACCCAGGAGCACTTTACTACTAAGCCACATCTCCAGTCCTTTTAAATTTTTCATTTTGGGACAAGGCCTTGCTAAGCTGCTGAGATTGACATGGAACTTGCAATCCTCCTGCCTCAGCCTCCTGAGTCACTGTGATTAAAGGTGTGCACCACTGTACTCAGCAATTCCTCTTGATTCTCCATCTAGAACGGATTTTTGCCAACCCTCTTTATCCAAAACTCTGCCCTGGTTCCTCCAACAATCTGGCTATTTCACAATCTCCAAACAGGTCTCCCAGGCTCCAGTCTTTACCTTCCCCAATGTATCATCAGTACTGCCACCAGAATTCAGCTTCTAAAGTTTAGAATTTATCTGTTGTGGCAACATAAGTAACATAAAATTAACCTTTTAAATCATCTCTTGGATGCAAAGTGTACTTTATTTTTATTTTTTCCCACATTGTTAATGTTGCATTAAGGTTGTACATACTGATAGGATTTGTTGTTACATATTTGTACATACAAATAATACACAATGTAACAACATAATTTGGCCAATATCACTCCCCAGCATATTTTTATTTTTAATGCAGACTTTTAAAATAATTTTTTTGTATATACTTAAGGTATTCAATATGATGTTTATATACATATATATATATATATATATATATATATATATATATATATATATGCAAACATATATACACACACACACACACTTTATAGTGAAACAAAGCAACATATTCTTTATCTCACACAGCTACCCATTTCCCCCCTGTGGCAAGAACAGATATAATCTACTCATTTAGAGAAAATCCTGAACACAATATACTATTATTAGTTTTTGAACTCATGTTGTACCTTAGATCTTTCTACCTGCTCTTGCTATATACATTTTAATCATTTTAAATGGCATTAACTACATTTACATTGTAATGATGTCACCACCCTTCATCTCCAGAACTTTTTCATCATCACAAACTAAAATTTTGTACCTATTAAAATAGTAACTCCTCAACCCTCCCTCCCCCAGCCTCTAGGTAACCACTATACTGGGTTTTGCTTCTGTGAATGTGACTCTGCTAAATACCTCAAGGAAGTGCCAGTCATACAATGCAGGACCTTTTGTGTCTGTTTTTTACTTAGCATATGTGGTAGCAGGTGTCTGAATTTCGTTCCTTCTAAAGGCTGAATAATACTCAGCTGTGTGTGTATATGTGCGTGTGCTCTAGGTAAATATTTCCAGTGTTTACAGTGTGTTTTGTTTATTCATTCCTCTGTCCATGGACCTTTGGTTGTTTTCACCTTTTGGCTATTGTGAATAATGCTTCTATGAACATGGGGGGATAAATAGCTGTTTGAGCTGTTGGTTTCAATTCATTTGGGAATATACTTAGAAGTTTTGCTGGATCATTCAACAGTTCTATGCTTTACATCTTGAAGAATTGTCATTTCCATGCTGGCTGAATGATCTTAATGTTTCCATGGGCACAATACAGGGATCCAGAATTTTCCAGACCCTGGCAAACACCGTGGTATCTCACTGTGGGTTTTGATCTGAGTTTCCCAAAAGATTAGTAATGTTGAGCATCTATTCATGTCATTTTCAACTACTTCTTTAGAGATATCTACTTGAGTTCTTTGTCCATTTTTATATTGGGTTGCTTGAAGTTTTCTTGTTGTTGTTGAGCTATAGGTTTTTTTATAGCATATATATATATATATATATATATATATATATATATATATAATTAGTTTTTTGAACTCATGTTCAAATGAGTTTATTTAATAATACTTAATATTTAATATTATAAATATTTAATATTTAATAATATTTAATATTATAAATAATATTTATTTATTTATTCTGGATATTAAGCTCTTCTCAGACATGTGATTTGCAAATATTTCCTTCTATCCTGTGGGTTGCCTTTTCGCTCTGTTAATAGTATCCCTTGATGAACAAAAGTTCTTAATTTTAATAAAGTCCAACATATCTTTTTCATCATTGCCTATGCTTTGGGTGTTGTATGCAAGAAATTATTGTCAAGTTCAGTGGGATGAAGCATTTCCCTGTTTTATAGGGTCATAGAACTTTAGCTCTTGCATTTAGGTCTTTTGACTAATTTTGAGTTAATTTTTGTTAATGGTATAACATAAAGGTCTAATTTCATTATTTTTTGCATGTGGATATTCAGTTTCCCTAGGACTATTTGTACAAAAACTGTCCCACTAAATGATCGGACACCCTTATTAAAAATTACTTGATCAGAATGGGAGTTCATAACCCACTTGAATCTAATGTATGAAATATGATATGTCAAGAGCTTTGTAATGTTTTGAACAACCAATAAAAAAAAATTACTTGATCAGGAGCTGGGTTTGTGGCTCATTGGCGAGCACATGCCTAGCTCTGAGATCTTTATTCCATTTCATTGGTCTGGATGTCTCTGTTTCTGCCCATACTACCCTGTTTTGATTACTGAAGCTCTGTAGTAAGTTTTGAAATGAGGAAGTGTGAGACCTCCAACTTTGTTCTTTTTCAATACTTGTCTTGACGATTGGGAGTTTCCATATAAGTTTAGGAAGAGTTTTTAAATTTCTGATTTAAAAAAAAACAGGGTTGGGATTTCTAAATGAATTGCATTGAATCTGTAGATCCATTTGGGCAGTACAGGTGGAAAATTCTTAATTAGAAAACCTGAAGTTCAAAATTCGAGCACCAACATGATGCTACAAGAGGAAAATTCCACACCTGACCTCCTATGATGGGTCACAGTCAAAATGCAGGTGCACTAGAAGTATTGCATAAAATTACATTTAATTTATGTGTATAAGATGTATATAAAACACAAATGAAATTTGCATTTATACTTGGGTTCTATCCTTAAGATATCTCATTATGTATGTGCAACCATTCCCCCAAAATCCAAAACTGCTTTTGGTCCCAGGCATTTCAGATAAGGGTTATTCAAACTGTTTTGCCATCTTAACAATATCAAGCCTTCCAATCTAGGAATATACATGTCTTTCCATTTATGTCTTCTTTAATTTCTATCAAAGCCTTTTATAGTTTTCAGAATGCAAGGCTTTCTCTCCCTTAAATTTATTTCTAAGTAGTTTATTCCTTTTGATACTATTGTAAATGGATTTATTTTTTTAAAGTGTAGATTTCGAATGCATTATTTTTTGGCCCAGAACACTTATATGTCTCTCCATTCACCTTCAGAAAAACACCTACATATTTCAGAATAGAATTTCAGTCTTTTACAATTTGCTTCCAAACCCCTTTTTCTGCATTTTTCTCCATTTCTAATTCCCTGCTTTTTCACAGTTTGCACTCTCCAGCTATGCTGATCTGCTCATGGTTTCCTAAGTTTCCAAACATGTTCATAGCTCCCGGATGTTTGCAGCCTTGAATTCCCCCCACCCCATTCCCCAATATCAGACCCTTCAGGTGTCACCCACACATCTGCTCTTCCACAAGACTTTTCTCTGATCCCTCCAATCACTGTTTTTGTCACAACTTCTGTTGGCATATGACTTTAAAAATCGGTTCTTGCTGGAGCTGAGCTGACATCAATTACTAAGTCACCTCCTTGACCAAACAGTTCAGTATTCAGCTCAAATTAACACCAACCAAACTCCAGGCGATGTACTTGACATGGAGGTCCATGAGATCTGAGAAAATTCTGCCTTCGAGGAGCACTGCAAGCTAGCAGAAGCAGCAGACGGAAACAAACCCTCGGTGTACAGGTGGTAAGTATTGAAAGTGGGCAGGGCGTGATGGTGCATGCCTGCAATCCCAGAGATGGGGAGCCTAGGTTACTGAGTGAGGCCTCTTTTTTTCCCCAAAAAAATAAAAAATTACAAAAGGGCTGGGTTCAATCCGCAGTAACAAAACAAAGCACTGAAGGGGCACAGGTGTGCCTAGCTGGAAGAAAGGACAAAGATAGTCCAGGACGGGCACTGCCAGGGAACGTGTAAGGGAGCAGGTGAGGCCTATGCAGGTGCTTAAAGAAAAGAAGATGGAAAGAACATTCTAGACAGAGACACAAGACTTGGAGACATAAAACTGATGTTTGGGAAACAAGGAGCAGTCAACACCCCTGGTGTGTAAAATCTAAGAGTAACAAATGAGGAAGGAGATGATTTGGGGCTTAGTCAAATCTGTTGAGGAGTTTCAATATATTCTGTACATTGCTATATACAAGGATGCAAACTTCAAAAATACATATATCTGGGCTGGAGATATAGCTCAGTTGGTAGAGTACCTGCCTCACATGCACACAGGCCCTGGGTTCAATCCCCAGCACCAAAAAAAAAAAAACAAAAAAACAAAAAAAAAAACACTCACCACATATTTCTAACAGCAGAGCATTCCCTAGATTGAAGGGGAAGCACGAAAGTAAATACTTAATTAAATATTTAAGCTAGTCCCCTGCTTCTTTTAATGCGCATCATAGTAAATTATTTTTAAATTATTTTTACTTATTCTGCTCATGTTATTGGTCACCATAAATGACTATTTCTAAGTTCAGACTGCCATATTAATTAAGGCCATTAAATGTGAAGAAAGCTGTTGCCTAGTGAACAAAAACTTAAACATCACAGACTTGTGGGCTGGGTGGTGGCTCAGCAGTAGAGCACTTACCTAGCACATGTGAGGCCCTGGGTTCAATCCTCAGCACCACATTAAAAAATAAATAAATAAGGTCATAAAAAAAGAACTTGTTTAAAAAAAAAATCACAGACTTTTGCTCCTTTTGTTACAGATCTATGTCAATGAAGCACCAACTGTGCTCCAGGACCCTGCTTATCACTTCTGCCACAGCTGTTCCCGGAGGAGGGCTTGTGTTTGTCACGTTTATAATGAAAATGAATGGAAAACACCGGTATGAAAGGTTTCCAAGAGAAAGGCAAACTATCTTCCTCTTTCTGCTAAGAGTTTTAAAATAACAACCTGTGCAATGAGAAGAACAGAGAGTAGATTATGTCTTTCCAGTCAGGCGGTTCCTTCTTTGGAAGTATCTTAAATAATTTCAAGTGTGGGAACCAAATGATAGACTTATGCAGTGTCTTCTTTGTTCAACTTGTTCTTTATAAATATATTTGTCATTTGTTTTGATTGTTGTTAACACAGGAAGAGTTGCTTGTCAGCATTTTGTAAGCTACATTTTATGTTTAAAGAAATGAATCGTGGGTGGCAACAAACTCTAAGCTGGGTCAGTTTGTTGCTGTTCCAGCTTTTATCTAAAGTTGCCTTCATTTTCTGATTTGCTCATGACAATGTAAAGAGAGGGATAAGACAAGCTGTAACACTGACCAAGCCTCTCCTTTGACCAAAACTTTATTCTGCTCTTCCGAGCCACCAACTTGATTCTGTCCAAACTTGGGCTTCTTTCCCTGCCCTTACTGACTCCATTTTCAGATTCTAAGCTTGGATCCTGCTAAGTTAGTTTATCAAAAGCCTCCTACGTTGATATCTGACCACCTGAGTATCTTAGCACTTCGGCCTGCCTTCAGCAAGAATTCTTCCAAATCACTTTAGACGGAAACCCTCTCCTTGATGTACTCTCTCAGTAATTGTCCATCTCCTGATCCCCACCACACTCCTTGTTCTAAGTCCCAACTTGTCCTCAGTGGAGTCAACCTGGAATCCAGTTTCTCCTCCCCACGGAAGAGTCCATTGCAGTGGTGGGTCCCTACACCTATCACCATAGCTCCCTTTGGATAACAGTTGCCTTACCATTGGTGAGGAAAAAAAAATCTGTGATGGCCTAAATTTAATTATAGGACCAGGGTTGGAGTGGAGGTGAGATTCATCAGCTAATGGCTTTGAGTCAAATCAACAAAAGACTATTTCATATTTCTGGATGTTATATTGAAACACTGACCTAAATTTTCTGAACTTTCTCAACTAATCCTATCCCAACTCCCCACTTGACATGATCCCATCACTCTTACTTCTAGCCAATGTAGGTTCAATGTCAACAATCTTTGCTTTCCTTCCCCAAACTTCCAACATTTTTATAAACTTTTTTTTCTTTTAGTTGTTGATGGACTTTTATTTAATTTATTTATATGCAGGGGTGAGACTCCAACCCCAGCCCCTCAAACTTCCATTATAAAAATACTGTCAGGAGCTGAGACACAGTGTAGTTCCATGGAAGAGTGATTGCCTGGCATACCCAAGGCCCTGGGTTTCATGCCCAGAACCACAAAACAAAACAAAACACACGAATCTTAGCCCTAGGTCTATCAGACATAGTTTCAACTGCTCTCTGGCCTGACTGTGGGCAGCTGTGGACCAGGATCTGTCCTTTCTTTTTCTGACAAGCACGTCTAATGATTCAATAAACCCTTTTATTTTTGAGAACTCAGGTTCTAAAGAGTTTTGGTTTAACACCATCTTTAACAAGTATCATGATTAATTTTTCTTTAATAATTGTGTCACAAATATTACATAACAAATTAAATATTTGCATAACTTATGAAACTAGAACAAAACCAGATGATTGCAGGATTACTCTTTCTGCTGAATTCTTTTTCTGTATCTTCCCGTCTCTCTGTATTTCATGGTGCTTTCTAACAAAATGTTCATGAGAGCCATGAAATGCTCACATCGGGGCATCTGCCTTTATGGAGAGAATGTAATGGTTTTTATTGTTCTTACCCTCAACATTGGGCACATGTGGAATTTGAAGTTTGGAAATGTCCTTAAAAAGCAACTTGTGTAGATTGATACAGCAGGAGTGGAAGCCCTTTATTGTAGAACAGAGGTATTTATACATTCCACACAGCTTATCTTAATTAACATAAACTAGATACAGCAGTCAACCAATAAGGAATCTCCACACTTAATGGCTCGCTGGCATTACTTCACAAACCACTCCCGCTGGCAAAATGCCAGGCACCATCCAGACTTGTTTACAGACCTTAACATTTCCCCCTTTTGTTTAATTTAAATAACGACCATAGTGGTTTTTACACAAACACCATACATAATCTGCTACAAGCAAAAGGGGAGGAAACAAAATGCCACAATACCAAGCCAATTGATGGCTCCATGCAAGAAGTCCTTGGAAAAATTATACCAGCAATGACATCGTTAGCAAAGATACCGAGTTACAATTTGTTGTAGATTACAATTTGTTGTCTCAGTCCAGGTAAAGCAGTGTCTCAATAGATTAACTCACAGTCCAGGTAAGTTCTGCAGGCAGCTAGCTTAAATCACAGTCCAGGTAAGTTCTGCAGGCAGCTAGCTTGATCTGAAGTCTCGTCTGGTTCTCAGCAACACTGGAAATTCTTCTACCCTCGTCGTCTTTACCGGCACTGGGACGAAGGCAGGAACTCCAGATGGCTAAAGAAAATCCTGTAGTATTCCAGCAGGCGCTAAAGAAAACAACCTTCTGAACAATTTAGTACATTACCTCAAGGTTTTTTACATTTGAAATAAGCCTTAATAGTGCTCATTACTCATTAGCCTCCAGGTGTGGGAGAACCATTGTAGTTACTGGCCTTGGAAATGATCAAACTTTAGGGACTCGGCTGTCTTCCAACTGCAGAGTCCCCGGGGCCCAAACTGCTTCCGGGCACAGGGAGCAAGAGCCTGCGAGACTGTGCCTCCAGGTCAGGTCTAGATTTGGGCTCTCACGGTGGCGTCCAGCTCCCTGGGGGGGGCGGGGGGAGAAGAGCCGGCAACTGCCGCTTGGAAAATCCTTGCTGCGCCATGACCGCTTGCGCATGTGGCAGCCGCCGATTCACGCACCCTCCGGTAACAAAAAGTATTCAGTAATAGCCTTTTGCTGCAACTTTTTTCCTGATAATCCTTCCTCCTCTGAACTTTCTTCTTTCTGACTGGAGTTCCTGGGCTTCCGTCAACACATGCCCTAATTATTCTTGGTTCCACTGGGGTGCCTCTTTCCCTTAGTAATTTACTTCTCACCCCTTTCATATTTTTATCATAAAGACAATACAACATTTCAAGACAAAACAAGACACAAACATACTGTATCAATCTTCTCCATTTTCTCAAATGGCCATTTTTCCTCTCGCCCTATGTGTCTAGGGACGAGCAGATTTGCTCCCGTCCTATCTATGAATGGGCAGCTTTTTTTTTTTTTTTTTTTTTTTTTTTGTCACTTACCCCCGAGCGTCCCGGGGCTCTATCTGCTGGCTGGGCAAACTAAGGGGGGGGGGGGTGGCGAGCAACTTGTGTAGATCGATACAGCAGGAGTAGGAGCCATTTATTGTAGGACAACAGAGGTATTTATACATTCCACACAGCTTATCTTAATTAACATAAACTAGATACAGCAGTCAACCATTAAGGAATCTCCACACTTAATGGCTCGCTGGCTCCACCTCACAAACCACTCCCCCTGGCAAAATGCCAGGCCATCCAGACTTGTTTACAGACTTTAACAACTTCGCTCTTCTAACATCGTCTTCACTAACATCTTCACTGTCAAACACAGCTGTCATCTGAGTATAAGGCACATTCTGGAGCAGGGCAGCCCGCAACTTAGTGCCCTGTCCCTGTTCTTCCCAGGGTTTTGGTTTAAGGCAGACACCACCATAAAATGATGAATGCAGTGAGGACCGAGGAGCTAATATAGAGCAGGTGCAAATACGACCCAAAGAACAGGCTTCAGTACCTATTTTATAAGTTTGTGTTATGCACATAGGTCAAAGTACAAAGGTGCAGTGGGAAAACGTTACAGCATGGAAGGAACCATTAACCCAATCTCTAACATGACCCTACAAGTTATTATTCCCGTCTTCAAGATGAGGAAACTAAGGCACAGAGAGATGAAGAAATTTGCAAATGTCACACAGCTACTAAGCAGGACCTGCAGTCACAATCCAACACTCACACCCTTGACCGCTATTGGCACAGGAGAGGAGAGTTCTCTGGAGGAGGGTCCTGAGAAGTTCCCAGAGAGAAGAGGAACTTGCTTCAGGACCGGGAAGGTCTTTAGCTTACATGATGCCAGCCAGAGATGTAGACAGGTTCATTTAAGAAAGCAGATACACCAGCAAGGGAAAATACAGTCCATCTCAAGAGTGAGAAATTATAAGGGATTCCTGGCTATTTTTTTTAAAGGAAACTTGGTGAGGGGTGGGTATGAGGAGGTATATAGGAATGACATGGGTCTGGTGATCTCGAAACTGTTTTCAATGGTCTGCACATTCTTGAGATCCTTGGGCTGATGTGGTCCTCACTGCCTGATCGCTAGATAAGGCAGGAAAGTCCCCTCAAATTATAAGTTTCTCAAATATCATATCTCTCTTTGTTTAATCTATTTATTGGTGGGCTAATTAACAGCATACAAGGGAATTAATTTAGGGTAAGATTTACAGATTCTCCAGGAATTGAGGAATGATGCACCTGAAAGAGAGACTGGCTTGGGAAGAGACAGGCCTGGAAAAGTCTGCAGAACTTCTGAATTAAACTTTTATCTCCTAGTCCTTCCTTTATGTCTCTTGTTTCTTCCACCCTGTCTCACTCTGCCAATGATCTCTGCCTCGGTTAATTTGCAACTCTCTTCATTGAATTCCGCTAGGAATTTCCTTCATTCTGTCACCATTAATGCTTGGCATATGATTGAGAATAACTTTAAAGTATTTATTATTGTGATTGTTATCCTAGGCTGTAGTACCCAGTTATTCGATTAAACATTAACTTAACTGTGAGGGTATTTGTAGCTCTGCAGTCAGCTGATCTTAAGTAAAGGAAACCATCCTTGAAAATCTGGGTGGGTCCATCCAAACACAGTTAAAGACCTGAGGAACTTAACTGTTCCCCTGAGGAAGAAGCAATTTCTGTCCATGGACTGTGGACCCCCCTGTCAGCTCTTCCCCCAAGAGTCTGCAGCCCTCCGGTGACCTGCTCTATATAGTTCAGATTTCCATCACCAGACCCCACTATCATGTAATCAAACTCCTTGAGATGTGTCTGTGTGAGTGCGTGTGTAGATGTGTCATATACTAGTTGTTTCTCTGGTGGAACTCTGACTGATACAACTGCTATTTAAGATTGGCTTAAAAATTCATTTATACTGGATGCCGTGGTCCACACCTGTTATCCTGATGATTCAGGAAGCTGAAGCAGGAGGATTGCAATTTGAGGTCAGCTTCAGCAATTTAGGGAGGCCATGTCTTAAAAAATAAAAAAGGCTGAGACTGTAGCTCAGAGATAGAGACCCCACTGTGTTTAATCCAGAGTACCAAATAAATTGAATTAAAATTAATTTCAGTTGGGCATGCACATCTGTAATCCCAGCTACTCGGGAGGCTGAGGCAGGAGGACTGCAAGTTCCAGAACTTCACAGGAACCTGTCTCAAAAAGAAAAAAATTTTTTTAAAGGCTGGGAAGTATGGGGTGAGGTTCAGTGGCAGAACACTTGCCTAACATGCAGAGGCCCTGAGTTCAATTCTTTTTTTAAGAATATTTTTAGTTGTAGATGGATACTTTTATTTATTTTTACGTGGTGCTAAAGATGGAATCCAATGCCTCACACGCAAGTGCTCTACCACTGAACTACAACCCTAGCTCTGAGTTCAATTCTTAGTACCACAAAAAAAGAAGAAAAAAACTCACTTAAATCTAATCCTAAGTATTATTTATAACATAACATAACTTTTTAACCTTGTCCTATTTAAGAAGTAATGCATGCTGTTTATGTTGCTAAAAGCTAAGTCCTTATCCTGGATACCAATCCAACACTGAGGTTTTGAACACAAGGGAGAAGCTTTATTGCTTTGCTAGCAAAGGAGAAACACAGGAGACTCCTGTCCCAGAGGCTGGGATTCTGCCCATCAGCAGGAACAGGGGGCTTTAAAGGAGGTGATTCAAAGGCTACATTCCAAATACTCTGTTGCAGTTATAATTCACTTGTTAATTTGGGAGACAGTCATTTCTGAGCTATTCTGGTACCAGTCTGGATTGCTTTGTTCCTATGGTGGGTATGTACTCAAGGACAGATAAATCTGCCTAAAATGGAGAAGAAAGGTAATCCTGTTTCCCCGAGAGATTAGGGAGGGAGAGAGATTAGGGAGGATCTGGGACAGAGGAAGAAACATGTCCTTTTTAAAAATAAATTGTAGTGGCAGAGAAGCAAGGGTTATATTCAAAGCATAAAGTGGTCCCACTGTTACATTTAATTTTACCCCGAATATGATTGTCCTACAAATGATTCATGTTTAATTTGGACATCAAACAAACTATTAACATGTGAATAAACATAATGATGTTTTACAGCATTCAAAATAGACAAAATTGTTCCTACCCCCTTGTCGGGAAGTTCAAACTGTCCCTCTGAAGGTTCAGAAACAATCTACTGAAACCAAGGGACAATAGAAACTAACAGGAGAAAAGCCATCGCAAGTTTATTAACATTGTGAAAGGACAAAATTACAATTGAAATATCTTAATTGATTTTCCATTCTAGAATCAAGCAACACTTAATTTTATAAACTAGAGTAAATGTTCCACGAATTGAGCAGAGGTAGGTTTTACAGAGAAAGGCTAAAGAAAGCAAAAACAAAGACCAAATATCGAATGGCTCATTTCCAACTTTCCTTATAAGGCAGGGACAGGGAGCCAGAACAAGAGAAAATTAACGATTGGTTAACTTCAGGTTACTGGAGGTCACTTCTTTTTGTGTGTAAGAGTTAAAGCAGAGAGAACTTCATTATCATGCCGATGGAAACTATCCTGCATGGAAAATTTGGCTATTCTGTCTCACTTGTCCTGGTCTCCTTCTGTCCTCTGGTGCATTGGAACTTTTGTGAGCAGGACTCCAGTTTGATTTTTAGTTCCATTTGTTGAGTCTGAATGCATGAGCTTAGTTCAAAACAATGGCCTCCTATAACTTCTATTTAACATGCAACCATATTTGCACGTTTTTATTCGATACAGAATATGAAACTTGAGGAGCCAGATGGTTGGGGTTTAAATACCTTCCTCATATGAGGACAGGGAAATGGAGACTGTAGGCAATTTAGAATAATAAATGATTTTAGGTAAGATGAATGGACTCAGGAGACAGAAATCAGTTTGTCAATGGTTTCTTTTGGAATTTGAGCCACAGAGATGAAATATAACTTGTGACAACGCCTGTGGATTCATTACCATCTTCTTTCCTGTGATCATAAAATTTGGAGCGGTATGGGGGGTGGGGTAAATGATGTTTGTGGGAACAGCATTAAGGCAGATGAGGGACTATCCGAGTGTAGCCTTTCTGATCTCCAAGGCCCTTTAATTTTAAATAATCAGCATACCAGGGTACCATATTTGGGGGCGACTTTCGCGGGACTCCATTCAGATGCTTGAAATGTTTTTTCTTTTTTTAAGTATTTATTTTTTAGTTGGAGTTGAACACAACATCTTTATTTATTTATGTTTATGTGGTGCTGAGGATGGAACCCCAGGCCTCACAGGTGTGAGGCCAGCGCTCTACCGCGTAGCCACCAACCCCAGCCCCATTAATTTGTTACTTCCTCCTCCTGAGCGGCCTGCACCACCACACCCAGCAAAATGATTGCATTTGGTAGGAAAGAAAGAAAGAAAAAGGGAAAAAAGGAAGGAAAGAAAGAAAGAAAGAGGAAAGAAAGAAAGAAAGAATTACTTTTGTTTTCGCGGTTTTCCAGTTTTATTTACAAGTGTTGAGTTTTAGACTTGTTTTTGCAGTTGTGGGGGATGACGGCACCCACGTTGAGAATTACCCTGATTACGCGGTACCACAATTAAGCCCTTCAAGTTCTTTTTGCAACAAGAAGGCTAGGAAACATCCGTTCTACTAGCGGATACAGGAATGCAGGTAGCAGCTGCATTGCGCTGTGAAGTTTTAGAACTGGCACCGGCGGCTCAGTACCAGGTCCAGATAATGAAAGCCGTCACAAGTTCCTAGACCCGCCACGGCAGTGCGCGCTCTACGGCATCCCCCGGATTTGCGCGAACCTCGCTGCACAAGCCTATGCCCCATCCCGGAAGCTTCTCAGGTTCATCCTATAGGAGTCCGCTCGAGGCGCGGAACTCCGCGCTCCAGGCAGATCCCGCGTACCCAAAGAGGCGGGAGAATATTGTCCGAGGAGCGCTCACCGCGCTCGAAAGCCCCAGGTCCCAGCTACCCGTGTCCGCCGGACAGGGGCAGCGGCGGCGAGCCGCCTCCAGCCAGTACGCCGCCCCGAAGCCGACTCCACGCCCCTTCCGAACCCTGGAGCGGAGCTGATGACGAACACAGGGCGCGACAGACGCACACGCCGCCCCGCGCACACACGACGGTGCGTGCAGGGAAACGCGAGGGAGTCCCGGGCCGTCACCGGCGCGACCAGCGTCCCGCCTCCTCCACTCCCGGCGCTCCCGCCACCTCGGCAACTCCGCGCCCGCCTTCCGCCTTCGTCCGAAGCCTCCGCCGCAGCGAGGCTCCCGGCCTCGCTCCTGTCTCTTTAAATGGTGGGGCCGACTGGCGGCCCCTGCAGCTGCTGCCTGGGTGGCCCCGCGCGCCGCTTTTGAGGGGCGAGCCAAGATGGCGGCGGCTTTGGCTCGATGAGGAAGACGGAAGAGGCGGTGGCAGTGGAGAAGGGAAAGCGACTTCTAGCAGCCGGGGGCGCTGCGGCGGCCGGGGGCGTTCGGAGTCTCTCGGGCAGCGGTAGCAGTTGCAGCAAGAGTAGGCGCCCGTCGGTTTCGGATATTTGAAGCAGGGGGAACGGAGCGGGACCACTGGGCGCGGAGGCAAGGCCAGGTACAAGGAAGGAAAAAATGGCGGCGGCGGCGGCCTGAGGAGGCGGTGGCGGCGCGGGAAGCAGCTTGGCGGAGATCATGGCGGAGGCGGGAGCAGGGCAGTGACCGGAGCCCCGCGTTCCTACCGCGGCGGGGCGGGAGGCTCCGCAGCGCCGCGTGCCCCTTTCGGGGCTGCCGGGCGGCCGGGCCTGGACAATAGCGCCGCGCAGCCGGAGGCGAAAGAAGGCGGCGGCCCAGAGCTCGGGCCCCGGTGCTGGCCATGCGGGCGGCGGCGCGGGCCCGCGGCGGTCACCGGCAGCAGTGAGGCCCGAGAGTCTTCCGCTTGCGGGCGCCCGCCTCTCCCGGACCCCATTCCTGGGCGACTGCAGCCGGGCCCCCGCCCCGGCCCCCGGACGGCACGATGACCGACACCCGGCGGCGGGTGAAGGTTTACACGCTCAACGAGGACCGGCAGTGGGACGACCGGGGCACCGGGCATGTGTCGTCCGGCTACGTGGAGCGGCTGAAGGGCATGTCCCTGCTTGTCAGGGCCGAGAGCGACGGTGAGTGCAGCTTCTCGCGGCGGGACCCTCGCCACCCCCACGGCACGGGGCCACCTCCCTGGTGCTTGGGTGCAGTGGCGCTCGGCCCGCGAGAACCTAGGGGCGGTGTGCTGAGGAGTGCAGGCCGCGGGGGCTCCCGGAGCGCGCCGGAGGTGTCCGCTCCTCGGAGTGCCTGGTGGCTTTGAAGGTTCAAGTAGGGCCATGTACTTTTGAGTTGTGCCGCCCGGGAGCGTGGGGAGGCCGGGGACCTGGGATCGGAGGCCGAGCGTGCTCTTCTTTTGCACTAGAGTGACCTTGAGAAAGGCACCGTCCGATCTGCCTTGGTTCACCCATCTGTAAAGCAGGTGTGCAACTTTGGTTTGAGCTAAGAAAGTTCTTACCTGCTGCATACTTTTAAGATTACATTTCGCGGTATGTTTGTTTCTTTCTTTCTTTTTCTTTTTCTTTCTTTCTTTTTTTCTTTTTTTTTTTTTTTTTTTTTTTACATTTTGGCTACATCTTTCTGATCCTGTTGCCGAGTGGCAACACAGATTCGTGGGTCTGCCAACTCCACACTCAGCTGCGAAAATGGTGTTTCGCTTTGTGAGGGTACGTTTGCGCTCACCATCGTTGGTTGTCTTTCTCGTTGGAATGCAGGATTTTTTTTTTTTTTTTTAAATGTGTGTGTAGTTCCTGCAAACTTGGAATCATTTTATTGCGAGCTTTTTTTGGTTGCTTAAATATGTGTTCATAATCTGGTTTGGTTAACAGGTGGAGAGAAGTAGGCAGATACTGTTGAATCTGCCCTAGTGCCTTCTTTCGGGTATTTTGAAACAACCCTCAAGGTCCAAAGACCAAGCAGTTTGAAAATAACAGGTTTTCACATTTTAAAAGACTTACTCCCTGTAGAGAAGGTCACCTCTCTCAGTGACATTCTGCGAATTTCATGTAAAAGGAAATGTTCACAATTGGGTAAAGATTTTTTTTCTTCCAAATAAGAAAGTAGTTATCTCCCACCTTCACCTATCTTGTTACATTAGTCTATGCTTTTATAGTAACTCATTATGTCAGTTTATTATGATTGTAGTTATTCTGTGTCTGAGTTAATTACAAATATTTTAGGAATTTTTTTTCTGTTGAACTTTACCCAGAACTTTTGATTCCATGAAAAACTAGATTTTTCTGTTATTGAAGATTGTAGTATCATTGGTATTTTATCATATTTGAAAAATGGTAATTTGGGGTATAATAGTTCACTGGTTATCTTTATAGTTATAAAAATAACTTAAAACTTGTGAACATCTTTTCCTTTTAGGGGCATTTAACGTTTTTAATGTGATGGATATACTTTTCAGAGACTGAGTTATTTTTTGCCTCATAAAATACTACCTGAATGTCAGGATTAGTGTGCTTTTGTATGTGACTCTCACATAATAACCTACTCTGCCTTTACATCTGTGTACATTTGGAAAACTTTTTTAAATATACTTTTTAGTTATAGATGGACACAATACCTTTATTTTATTTACTTATTATTTTTTATGTGGTGCTGAAGATCGAACCCAAGTGTGAGGCAGGCACTTTACCACTGAGCCACAACCCCAGACCCCATTTGGAAAACTTTTTACATAGTGAGTTGAAAGTATGGGCTTTTTGGTTCAGTTAGCTTCTTTTTTGGAATAGTAGGGTATTGCAGGGATAGAGCCCAGGGCCTGGAGCTTGTGGGCAAGGGCTCTACTATTGCACTACACTTCCAATGCTGATTAGATACTTTTGAGATGAAAGTATGTATACTTCAGACAACTTTTTTGCAATTTCATATTAGAATTAATACATACAACTTCCATCATCTGTCTTATTTGATTCTTGAAACAAAGGCTTTTAAAAGTATTTAGAAATATTAAGGTTTAATGTTAAACTACTTATTATAAGGAACTGTACTCTCCTAATATGGCGATACAAAGAACTGGTAGGGTTTTATTTTGGTTTAGTTTGGTTTCCCATTTGTTTTTACCACTTAGAAAATAACTAACTTTTAGACACTTAGAAAATAAATAACTTTCCATTTGAAAGTTTGGGGGCTCTGCAGTAAAACAAGTTGAATGGCTGAGACGAAGTATCTTTAATTTTTATCTCATAGGAAAAAAGCTGAACTAAATTGCTGGTCTACCTTTGTAATTTTTTTTTTCCCTCCCATTACTGGGAATTGAACCTAAGGGCACTCTACCACTGATTTATATCCTTAGCCCTTCTTATTTTTTATTTTGAGACGGGGTCTCACTAAGTTGCTGAAGCTGACCTCAAATTGCAGCCCTCCTGCCTCAGCCTTCCAAGTTGCTGGGATTCCAGCCATGGTGCCAGAACACACTCCCCCTCTGCTTCGCGCACCCCCCACCCTTTGTTTTTTGTTTTTTTCCCCTTCTGAGGCAGGGTCTCACCAAGTTGCCAGGCCTGGCCTGTAACACACAATCCTCCTGAATCACTGGGATTACACCCGTGAGCCACTGTATTACCCTTATAAGTTTCTTCGGTTTAGAAAAGTTCCAAGATACTTGTGAAGTAATCTTTAGCTTGATGATTAGTGAAGTAATCTTTAGCTTGATGATTAACTTGTTTTCCTAACAGGAAAATTACAAGCAGGTATAATAATAGTGAAATTTTATCCAGTGCCTACTATATGCCTGGGATTTTTTTTTTTTTTTTTTTTTTTTTTTTTTTTGTAGTTTTCAGTGGACTTTTATTTATTTATACGAAGTGCTGAGAACCAAACCTAGGGCTTCACACATGCTAGGCAAGTGCTTTACCACTGAGCCACAACCCTAGCCTGTGCCTGGGATTCTTCAAGCAATTTATTTGTAGTGACTTAACTATATAATTCATAAGTAATTAAAACAGTTCTCTGATGTAGGTATTATAATTAGTCATATTTTGCAGATAGAAAAACTGAGGCTCAGAGATGGTGAGTAACTTACTTAACACATCTGGATTGGGGCAAGGTCAGCATTCAGTTTAGGAGCTATGGTCTCAATTTGAGTGGGAAAGTCAATGGTGAAGGCAGTTTCATTAACTGCAGTAAATTTAAAACATTTGCTGTTTTTTTCTTGACCTTAAGGTTTATTTCAAAGTGAAAATAACTTTTAGTCTAAAACATTCAAAGTTATAGTTTAGTGTCTCCGAGCTACATGCAAAAGTTAACTGTGTTGACTGCTAGGTTGGGTCAACCATTATCATGTGCTCCCCCTGTTCTCCACTAGAGGATATGTGAGAATTTTTTATTATGATAAGCAAAATGGGAAGTATTTCTGATTTTCCATAAATGAGTCATTTATCCAATAAAAACTTTAAATTATTGAGTTTTTCCATGCTTGGGCTGGACCTACTAATTATATTTTAAGGTGTTTTTTTTTTCTTTCTTGTTAATGAAACTTTTACAAAATAAAGCTCAAATGAATTAACTGTATAAATGCTAATTTATTCATATTTTTCCACAATTCTAAAGATTTTCAGTCTGTTTCTTTAAACACAAAAATATTTAAGCCGGTGGTGGCATATGCCTGTAATCCCAGCAGTTTGGGAGGCTGAGGGAGGAGGTTCACAAGTTTAAGGTCAGATGGGGCAATTTAGCATGATCCTGTGTCCAAAAAAAATAAAAAATAAAAGCAAACAAACAACAAAAATACAGGTTGGGGAAGTGGCTCATTGGTAAAGTGCCCCTGGTTTAATCCCTAGTACCGCTAAATAAATAAATACTTTATTCCTAGCAGGTTTTGGGGGAGGGTTGAGGGTTGATACTGGGGATTAAACTCAGGGCCACTTTACCTCTGAGCTATATTTCCCGTCCTTTTTTTATTTTCTATTTTGAGACTGCGTCTTGCTAAGTTGCTGAAGCTGGAATTGAACTTATGATCCTCCTGCCTCAGTCTCCTGAGTTATTAGAATTACAGGCATGCACCACCATGCTCACCTAAAGGATGTCTGTGTGAGTGGTGTTGGGATTGAACCCACAGCCTAGCACATGCCAAGCAGGCACTCCAGCACTGGGCTACACCCACAACTCCTTAAGGGATGTCTTTTGACATAAAATCATATCCATGCTTTTTATTCTGGATTACCTGATTAACATCAAGAAAAGTGTTGTTGTTTTTTTAATTTTTTTGTTTTTTGAGATTAAAGTATTGCTTCATTGCCCAGGCTAGTGTGGAAGCCTGGGCCTAAGTGAGTCTCCAAGTAGCTCTGACTACAGGCACATGCCACATGCCCAACTTTGAGAATGGTAGGGGTTTTTTGTTGTTGTTGTTTTTGTTTTGTTTTGTTTTTCTTCCTGGTGAAGGACTGAACTCAGGACCTTGCTTGTGCTAGGCAGGCGCTCTGCCACTTAAATCCTAGACCCCCCACCCCCATTTGGTTTTTACCTTATGTTTTATAAACTGTTTTAATTTTGAAATAATTTTATCTGATTTTACTTGCCTCAAGAATTGAACAGATTAAATTTTTACTATTTGAGGCAAGAAAAAAATGAGACATGGGGGAAATATTCAAAGTAGAAATGCTTGCTAATGGTAGCACTAGAAGCTTGTGCTGCTGTCTCTTGATAGAACATTACAGAACTCTGTCTTGATTGTAGGTGGGTCTGCTTCTACCCCTACTATAATTAGAACGGAAGGTCAGAACACTTTTGATAGAGAAGTCTTTTTTATTTTTTCTCTGCTTTAGTGGGTAACATCAGCATTTTTTTTTTCATTGCTGTTCCTCTGAGTAAGTATAGTATAGTATCTTGCATTCCAAATGTATACTTAGTTACTGAGAAGAGCTCCTGCCACTACTGGGGAAAGTATTTCACTTTGAAATGGTTACTTAAATATTTTTTTCCTCATGTATACCAGCTTTATTGAAAATTGTCCTAGGATAACCAAAAGCTTACTTATCTGTTGCATGTGATAATGGAAGTTTGAAAGACATCATTTATGAAGGGTGGCTGAGGGCATTTGTGTTGTGGCAGCTTAATTCAGAAGACTCTCTGCTACTGAGCTATATCCCCAGCATTTTTTTTTTTTTTTTTTTTTTTTTGCTTCATTTTTTTGTGGGGGCCTCACTAAGTTGCTGAGACTAGCCTCAAAATTGGGATCCTCCTGAGTCCTGGGTTATGGGCACGCACCCTGGCGCCCAGCCTCTTTTCAGTTTTTAACTGCCATTATTTTAAATACGAGCCTGAAAAAAGAAAAAAATCAGGGCTGGTGACAGGGCTCACTTGCCTAGTGTGCACTAGGCCCTGGGTTCTATCCACAGCACTGCAACAAACAGCAACCAAATATCAGAAAAAGGGGTTTTATAACAGAACAGAACCAAAATAGCTTTAAAGCCTACATTAATCTCCCACCCAGGTGATATTTTTAGGCTCTGTTATTTGTTTGTTTCTTTTTGCAGTTGCTGGGAATGGAACTCAAGAGTCCTGTAAATGGTAGGCAAGTGCTTTACTACTGAGTATCCACCAGCCCCATTAACTCTGTCCCCTACCACCAGGGATTGAACTCAGGGACACTCAAATATTGAGCTACATCCCAGCCTTATTTTGTGTTTTATTTAAAGACAGGGTCTCACTGAGTTGCTTAGTACCTGGAATTTGCTGAGGCTGGCTTGAACTCATGATTCTCCTGCCTCAGCTTCCCCAGCAGCTGGGATTACCGGTGTGCACACCGCACCTGGCCCCATTAACTCAATTTTGATGGCTGGTGCTTTCTTCCCACTGTTGAAGCATAATACCTAATCCTTGCCCTTTGCTTTGTATATTCGTGAGAGGTCAGTATTCTGGAGAAGCCGACAGGTTGAGCTTCTTGCTTAGGAGTGACAGTTGGAGTTATTCATTGAATCCTTCAATATTTATCCAAGTTAAAACTAATGCAGGACCAAAGTTCAACCCCAGATACTCCCAGACTCCCTGAATTTGATTGACTGGTTGGTTGATATTAAAGAGGGAGTCATAAAAATTATAGGCACTCTCTATACTAACTTATTTTTCTAGTGAAAGGATATGAGATCTATACAAATGAGTTTTCTAGCTAAATAAAATTGCATACTGGAAATTTTTAAATGTCGACAGTTTTCATGGAATGTTTACTAAATATATGATTTTTCTAAACAGCATGTTGAACCTGTGTTGGTAACCTTTCACTTGTAATGTGTTTCTGGATCACTATTATCATTTCCTCATTTTCCTGCTGTACAACAGTGATAGTATATGTGCTGAAACTCCTAAGTATTGAGGGCTGATTATTACTAAATAGGCACTTCAGTATAAATTTTCAACTATTTTGAGATTGAACCCAGAGTTTTACCTCTGAGCTATGTTCCCAGTCTTTTATTTAATTTTATTTATTTATTTACTTTGAGACGGAGTCTAAGTAGCTTAGACTTAGGGCCTCACTAAGTTTCTGAGACTGGCCTTGAATTTGTGATCCTCTTGTCTGAATCTCCTGAGTAGCTGGGATTATAAGCGTGCACCACCATGCCCAGCTAGATTTTTTTTTCTTTTTTTTTTTTGTAAAGTCTCTCCAGTCTAAAATAGTTGCTGTAGCAACTATTTTTTATTTCTCTGAGACCTTTGTAAATTACACCTCACTGTGCACACACAATTGTTTTGTTTTGTTTTACTGGGGGTTGGCAACCAGTTTCAAGAAAGGCCCTCACATTTCTTTTTACGGGAGGAACCAAGATGTTATGAAGCAAAGAGGAAACATTTTTAATGGCCTAATTATTGATACTCATGGTTGTACTATTTTTTCTTACTAACAGTATAATATAACCTGCAGTTGTTTTAGTAACACTCTGAGTATATAGACCTCCGTTATCGTATTTTGGGCATGTGTTTGAGTCAGGATATACAGATTGTCTCATTTAAAAGAAGCATATACTGGGTACAGTAGTACATACCTTTATTCCTAGCTACTTAGGTTACTGATTCAGGAAGATCAGAAGTTCAAGACCAGTGTGGGCAATTTTTTGACAGCCTGCCTCAAAATAACAACAAAAAATGTTTAAAAGACCTGGGATATAGCTCAGTGGTAGAGCATTTGCTTATCTTTTGCAAGCTCTGGGTTCAGTCTTCACTACCCCTTCAGAGGGCAAGGGGCATAGAATTCCACATATGTATTTAACTCACATATACCCTGTTGATAGTATTTCTCAAACAATTCCCCTCAGGATGCATTTGTGCACTCTTTCATTTAGGTTGTAGCTATTGATACCAGTCATTTAGAAATTAAAACTGAGACTTTGCTGGAAACAATTAACCTAAACATAGTTTTCTTTAATATTACATATTTTTAAAAATAACATTTTTAAGAAAAGTAACTTTTCTAAAACAATTTAGTGAGTCTTTTTAACAATTCTCTTTGGCATCTAGTTGAATTTTTTAAAAAACATTTTAATTCTCATCTGCTTCTGTATTCTGTCTATTCTGTAAGCCTTGTAAAAGAATTGAGTAAAAAAGGCAAGTAACCTCTTAGTATCATTATGAAAATAGTTTGACTTTCCAGAACCTCTAGTGTCTCCAGATCATGCTTTGAGAACAGGTGGTATAAAGAATCTGGTGGTGGTTGTTGTCTTACCTTTACAAACAGTGCTAATGATCTTCATTCATCTTTTTGGTGCTTATTCAAACGTACAGGGTAATTGCCTAGAAGACTTCTTGGACCAAAGATAAATGGCTAAAGATTGTGCTAATTTTCAGTCATGGAAATATTGAATGAGAATTAAGGACACCTGTTTGACCATTCTATTATTATTATTATTTTAGTTTTAATTATAGATGGACACAATATCTTTATTTTATTTATTTGTTTGTTTGTTTGTTTATGTGCTGCTGAGGATCAAACTCGGTGCCCACATATGCAAGGAAAGCAGTCTACCACTGAGCCACAATCCAGCCCTCATTCTCTTGATTTTGCTTTTATCTCTATTTCCTTCCTAATGTTTGAGTGGGGAGAGCCTTCTCCAGTCTTGATATTGGAGTTTGTGTGTTTGTTTTCACAGTACTGGGGATGTGTTCTACCACTGAGCTACTTTCCCAGCCCCACCTCCGCTTTCCCTCCACCCCCTAAATTTTGAGACAGGGTCCTACTAAGTTGCCAAAGCTGGCCTTGAACTTGTAACTCTCCTGCATCAGCCTTCTGAGTCACTAAGATGATGACGACGACGACAATGATGGTGATGATGATGATGATTGTTGTTATCCTGCCTGCAGGATTGGAGTTTCTGTAGAGTATTCTTTCTCTGATAATTCTGACTCTCTTAGATGTGTAGGAAGAGTGGGGGTTGGGGGTGTGTGTGTGTGTGTGTGTGTGTGTGTGTGTGCAAGTTATCTCTTGGGAGATAAGGCATCTTCTTCCTTGGAGATGATAGGTATGTTTTTCAAATGAGTTGGGGTAGGGAGATGGGTAGGTCTTGAATGTATGCTTCATTTATTAAGTTACATTGGGCATACCCCTATCACAAGCATGTGTTTGTTACTCTTGGTGAGAATCTTATCTTTTTTCTACTAAGGCTCATACTGCTAATTTTCCTCTTTGGTGTGGCAGATACCTCTAACCTAAAGTTGAACTCTATATCCTCGTTCATATCCGTACTACTAGGATAGAATTACTATTCCTAGTATTGTAGCTATCATAACTGATAGAAGTAAACTTAAGGGAGGAAGGATTGTGTTAATACATAGTAACGCTTTTTCAGTTGATTAGAGAGGTGCTCATAACTTGACCCAATAAGGACTAGTAGATGGCAGAAGAAATACCCATTAGATGAACTAGGAATAAAACTAGTAATGTGTCTTGTTAGCTTACTTGGCTCCCAGACTTGAAGAGTGTTTCCCATGCTTCGACCTCCTTATCTCTAAGACAGGGTATGGTATTGGAGACCAGAATTGAATTTCCTGAAGTGATAACTTAGACCAAAGCTATGGGAGATGGCTGAAATGGGTTTCTGGAGAGGTACTTTCCTCTAACGTCCTGAATTATCCAGAAAAAAAATTACACCACCAGACGCTTCTAGTATGTTCTTGTGTTAGCCAGAGCTTTGGGAGGGAACACTTTACACTTTCCACTTGTAATGTTTTCCTTTCTAATTATACTGACCCTGCAACACTACTGAGAAAGTTTTCTGAAGAAAATGCAAAAGGGACTGGTACTTAAAATAATTGCTAATAGGGATTAGGTAGCTCACAAAGTCAAAGCATTGCTAGTCATAGCATTTTTGTTTTTAGTTCTAGCTGCAAAGTCAGGTGTGTGTTTCTTTCCTCTTTTTCCTATGATATTTATTACGAGTGCTTCAAATTTTAACATCTTGTAATGATCAGTGGCAGGTCTTTGGGTGTTTTTTAAATGACAAGTGCCAGTCTTTTCTGGTAATTGCTGATTTTTATCCAAAAAAAATAACCAAACATAACACAGTTTTAGGACATAGTGATACCATCAGTGTAATTCACCCAAATTGTGAATGTACCAGTTAATTATGTACATTATTTCACTGTTTTTTAATAAAACTTTTCAACCTTCTACAGACTTTCCCACAGTATTAAAAGACTCTTCAAAAACTGCCTGACAACTTTAAACTACAAATATCATGTTGGGAAAATGAGGGATTATTTTTCTGGTTTGGCCTTAAGTTTTTTAAATCTGTCATTCATATATGAGTGTGTTGAGAAATGGAGAAAAAGAAGCTTCCTATTAATGGATTCAATATGTCTGAAAATATAAATTATAAAGGGTACATTACAAATAAAGTCTTTTCAGAAAAATGAACAGATGAGCAATTATTGCATCAGTTGCACCCATAGGAAAGGTGCACCTTTCTAATGATTAATCTTTTACTAAATATCATAAAAGTCGTGTACTTTTCTACAAGCTCTACATCCACTCTTAGGTAGGTATCCAGTTTTCAGGTGTTCAACATTGACTCTTCCATCTACCATTTTTAAATTTCCTTGGAAGTCTTCCAGCACAATTATGTTGCTATCATCTAATTCACTAAAATTTTTAAATTCTTCAAGGTACCACCATGTTTGTTAAGTGCATAGATTATTTCTGTTAATCCTTTAAGTACCCCTCTTTCATCAAAGTCCATTAAGTTGAATTCTACTTTGACATTTGAATGACAAATACCAGCTGGACAGGTAACTTCCTCTGGTACATCACTGATACCCACTGAAAATATGAACACTGGGATGCTGTGTTGGAGCTTGTCAAATAAATTCTCGTACTTCCTTGACCGTAACTTCAGGTTCTGCCACTATTTTTATTTAAAGTTGCCTAGACTGGTCTCAAACTTGATCCTCCTGCCTCAGCCTTCTAAGTAGCTGAGAAATTATAGGCATGTTCTACTGCACCCAGCTCTGCCACAGTTTAAATTTACCTTTGAGTAAAGGTTGTAAGCAGAACCATGGGATTTATTATGCCATTCTCCTCCCATGTTAGGGTACTTATATTCTACAATCAGAACAGGAACTTCAGTAGCATTATGTTTTTTCTTTAGTTGTAATTGTTTCAACATTCATCTGTAACCTTCTTAGAATTGTCAACAATGTTATAACATAATGGACATCTTTTACCTTTGTAGGAAAATCTGTTTAGTATCATAACAAAATATGTTATCTGAACTTTGGTAGTTCCTCCTTTGACAAAAAGACTTGAGAAAGTTTCTTCCATTTTTTTAGTGTTCTTAGTGTAAAATGAACTTTTTGGGAATGCTGGCATCATTTTCACACATGTAGTGAGACTCTATAGTCATTTCTTAAGTTAATCTTTATCCCAGTGGTCTTGGTCCTCTTAGGGTGAGTTATGTACTGGTCCGACACCACCCCTGCACCAGGTCACACATGCTAGCCCTCCACTTCCTACATACCCTTGCCAAGGTCATTCCATCCCTGGGCAGGACCCTTGCATATCATCTGGCCAGACTGCAAAACTTGGAAGCATAAAGAAGCCAGTGGTGCCTTGCCCATGCATGCATTTCTTGAAAGCACAGCTTGAGGTGATAGTCCTCTGTGCCATGTGTTGTTGACCTCTTGTCTTAAACCTTAAAAGTTTTAAAAGTACAATATATCAAAAAGGTTTTGCAAATTATGTGTTTGATATGATGAACTTTCACAAAATAACCAGCATGTAACAGAACATAACCAGCATTCTAGAAGCCTGCTTTTACAGTATTTAAAGCAGTTTTTTTTTTTTTTTTTAAACTAGATGGACACAACACAATGCCTTTATTTTTATGTGGTGCTTAGGATGGAACCCGGGTCCCGCCCATGCTAAGGCAAGCACTCTACCGCTGAGCCACAATCCCAATTTAACATTCAAAATATATTGTTCAAAATATATTGTTCTTTTTTGTTGTTTTTGTATATCCACTAGCTTGTATGCATCACTACAATCTAATTTTAGGGCATTTTATCCCCTCCAGAAGAAATCACGTTCCCATTTGCAATCACTATCCATTTCCATTTCCCTTTAGCCCTCAACAACCACTATCTCTTCTAATCTGTATGATTTTACCTATTCTGGACATTTCATATAAGCACATTCATAGAATATGTGGTCTTTTGTGACTGGTTCTTTTCAGTTAGCATGTTTTCAAGGTTCATGTAATGTGTCAGAATTTCATATACTTTGTATATACTATTTCATTGGGTGGACATACCACATTTTATTTTTCCATTCATCATCAGTTGATGGATATTTGGATTGCTTTCATTATTTACTGTTATGAAAAATCCTGATATATATACATTGTATGCTTTTGTGTAGGCATGTTCTTTGTTGTATAACTAGGAGTGGAGTTGCTGAATAACCAATAACGTTTTTTTGGTAGGGTAAGGAGTGTTAGGGATTTGAACCGAGGGTTATGGTCTCATGATCTAGCATTCTGAACATATGCTCTACCAGTGAGCTGTACCCCTGACCCCCCTTACTTAACTTTTGAGTAGCTACCTAATTGCTTCATTTTTTTTCTCTTTTTTGGAGAAATGTCTATCAAGTGCATTGCCCACTTTTTAATTGTGTTGTCTTTATTATTGAGTTGGAAGAATTCATAGATATTCTGGATGTGAGTGCTTTATCAGTATGATTTGCAAATATTTTTCCCATTCTCTTGATGACATTGTTTGCAGTGTCAACTATTAAAAGTTCTAAATTTGAATGATGTACAGTTTACACCATTTTTCAAAGGACGTCCAAATTTTTCTTTTCGATAAGTGAATTTTTGTGTAGTTTTTATACTTAAAAAGAGGATATTCAGTTTGAGTCTATGCCACTAGGCCTCTTATGTCTTCTAAAATAAAATTTACCAAATAACCTAGTTCTTTTTATTCACTGTATTTTTACTTATGTGGTTTTCTACAGATGGATTGTTTTTGAGGATGTGAGTTGTATTTCAGAATAGGTTTTACTGGAATATGTTTTTTAAGAAAGTTGTGTTTAAAGTATAATTACGTATATTCTCTGACTATCTTTGAAAAGTTTAAGTTTGATCTGCAAGTCTCTGGTATAATTTTTGTTTGTTAGTTTGATTGTTTGGGGTGCTAGGGATTGAACCCAGGCTATTTATTTATTTATTTATTTATAGATAAGGTCTTGCTGAGTTACCCAGCTGGGGTTGAACTGTCGGTCTTCCCTCAGCCTACCAGGTAGCTGAAGTTCCACACATGGCTATGGTTGATGATAATAGATAACAGTAGAATAAGTTTTTGTTTTAATAGTTCAAACAGCACTTCACAAAAAAAAAAGTGGAAGGCTTTTAGTTTTGTGTTTTGTTTTTTGTGTGTATAGTGCTGGAGATTGAATCTAGGGCCTCTTATAGGCTAATAAGTGTATGTTTTATTTACCACTGAGTAAATAAAACCCTCAGCCTCTATACATTCTGTTAATTTACCTGCAGCTTTTTCATGTTATGAATGTATCATACAGTTCTTCATAATCACAAAGCTAAAAATCTGGTAATTATATATAAAGAGAATTGAAAAAGCAGTGGAAGTTTTGCTTTAATTAATCTGGCAAAATTTAGAAAAGGGGGCCAGGTGCGAAGGAGCAGACTTATAACCTCAGCATCTTGGGGGGGCAGGCTGAGGCAGGAGGATTTCAAAGCCATCCTCAGCAAAGGCGAGGCACTAAGCAACTCAGTGAAACCATGTCTCTAAATAAAATACAAAATAGGGCTGGGGATGTGACTCAGTAGTGAGGTACCCCTGATTTCAATCCTGTAACCTCCCCCAAATGGAAAAGGGAAGATTAAAACAGTTTTTCCTTAAATGTGGACATTCCTGCATGAAATAGCCAAAAATAGTTGTGGGAAAGGGGGAGGAGAAGAAGAAAGAATAAAGAATCCAAGTAAGTGGAGCTCTGAGGGTACCAGTGTGTGTGGGGGGGGCAGGATTACTTAAAACATTCAGTTATTTTAAGTACAGACAGGATAATACAGATTTTGGGTTAATTGGGTCACCTGTGTCAGAGTTGGTGGGAGAAATTGTGGGAAGTGGGAAGCTGTTTCTGTGCACAGCACACTCAAATTGAATCATCACAATTTGATACATGCTGGTATTTTACTGTACTTAGTATCTAACAGAACTATTTTGAGCAAATAGTAAATAGTAGTAAATAACTAATATTTGGCAGCATCATAAAATTAATAAATTAGTTTTAGCCGGAAGGCAAGGTAAGTTTGGAAATGTTAAGGCAACTGATTCTTCTCAATTATATAGCCACTCTTTGGAATGGGTAAAGCAACTGTTAAGTGTAACATGAGAGAAAACAAAAGCACTGTATGAGAGACAGCTGCAGAGAAAACTGTTGCTGCTTAAGCATTTTGGGCCAGAACTTGTCTTTAGGTTTTATATTCTGGAATAAACTAGAACTGGTTGATGAAAAAGTGGGTATGATTCAAGTGTCAAAATTTGCTTTTTCTCAGAAAGCAGTAGTTATTTTCTAGATATTATGAGTCTTCCACTGTCGGGGTGAAAACAGAAATGTATGGGTTAAATTTACTGTAAGGAATAAATTGATTATTTGAAGATGGAGAAGAATAGCAGTTCCTTGCTATTGTTTCTTTTTTCTTGTTTTGTTTTGGGTAGTTCTGTTAAGAAAAAGAAATACTGAGCCAGGTTCAGTGGTGCACGTCTGTAATCCCAGCTACTTGGGACACTGAGGCAGGAGGATTGCAAGTTCCCGCCCAGTCTCAGCAACTTGGTGACCCTGTCTCAAAATAAAAAGGACTGGGAATATAGCACAGTGGCAGAACATCCCTGGGTTTGATCCTCAGTACCATTAAAAAGAACTAGTAATATTATTCAGATATGGTGGCACATAGCTGTATTCCCAGCTATTTGGGAGAATGAGGCAGGAATCTTGTTTGAGCCTATGAGTTCCAGACCAGTCTGAACAACATAGCAAGGCCCTGTATCTCCCCTGTGCGCCCCCTCCCCCTTGAGGAAAGAAAGAATAAAAATGAAAGAGGGCTGGAGTTGTGGCTCAGTAATGGAGTGCTTGCCTGGCATGGGTGAGGCACTGCATTCAATTCTCAGCACAACATATATATAAATAAACAAATAGTAAAAATTAAGGTCCATCAACAACTAAAAAAAAAGTTTTTTTCCTTTTTTTTATCTTTTATTTTAGTTTGTTATATATGACAACAGAATGCATTACAATTTTTTAAATGTTTTTAAAAGTGAAAGAAGTATGAGACTTTGTAAAGGTGATATATAATTTGGATGTGCATTTGGGTAGTGACTTATGCTTTATGTTATCAAATTTTGCAAATTATTTCTTATTTCATTTTTAGTCTGAAGTCATGGATCTGATTGCTGTTCCAACTTATTTCATATTTTGCAATCACACAATATATCAGACTTAACACCAAGATCAACTGAAAAGAGCTCAACGGCTCCAGGCATAAAGCAATGATAAGGAGATATAAATGTTAATTATTAGTTACTAATCAAAAAACTTAGAAATGCTAACTGCCTGATTTGATCATTATACATTATAGCATATGGAATTCTACTGTGCCCCATAAATGTGTACAATTGTTGGAATAACAATTTCAAAAATAATTATACAAAAATAAGCCTAGATCATCTGGTTTTGTGCGATTTTCTCCACCTTGTGTTGCCTAAAATTGTTAGATTGTTTTTATTACCATCCAATTTGCTGTTCAGATTGACATATCTCTTTTGTTAAAAGTAATCATATAAAGGCTGGGGATATAGCTCAGTTGGTAGAGTGCTTGCCTCGCATGCACAACACCCTGGGTTTAATCCCCAGCACCACCAAAAAAAAAAAAAAAAGAAAAAGAAAGAAAGAAAGAAAAGTAAGTATAGAGGAGCTGGGAGTGTAGTTCAGTGGTGGAACACCTGCCTGCCATGCACAAGGCCCTGGACTCAATCCCAGCACTGCAAAACAAAAAAAAGTAAGCATGTATAAAATACATTTCTTAAATTACAGATTATTATGTTTACATTTGTATTGCTTGAATTTTTTTCTTTAACTGAAGTTGTGTGTGAGTTGCATCTGATGTTCAAAAACGAAATGTATATAAGGGAATATAATTTTGATGTTTTGCAATAACATAATGGAATGTCTTTGTTTTGTTTTGTTCTGTTTTTTTTTTTTTCTTTTTCATAGGTTCTCTGCTTTTAGAGTCCAAAATAAATCCTAATACTGCATACCAGAAACAACAGGTAAAAATTTGAAGATGTTGTGTTTTATCTTGTATATTCTCCTCTCAGTTTGGTGATTAAATAGAAATTTACCATCTGTTTTCTTACAATAAGAAATTCAGAACAGATTACAGCACATTTGCCAATCTAATTATAAAGTTTCAGCCAATTTCTATAGTGTTTAAAGCAATTTATTTTTCAATGCTGGAGATTGAACCCAGGGCCTCTCTAGGCTAAGCACATGCTCTACCACTGAGCTATACCCTCAGCCATACTTAATTTAAAAAAATTTTTTTTAAAGCTTGTCTCAAGATCAGTTCATGTTCCTGATATTCTAGCAACTGAATCTTTTAAAAGTAAAGTAACCATTTCCTTGTTTTTACATGAAGAAAAAAAATGACCCCTGATTTGACAAACCAGCTACTACTAACAACTGAATGGTGGAGATTCCTTCTTATGTTGTAGATACTAGTGCAGATGGACAGAAGTATCTCCCTATAGAGCAACGCTGTGTAGATAGCCTCAGAGAGGCCTTAGAGTGCTGATACAATTTTTGACAGTAACTTTTATTGAGTATACCTTTATGCCCTTCTAAGGTGCCAGAAATGTCTGAAAATAAATTTTCACTTAGCACTTACTAGCACTGTTATCAAATGGTGTTTATTCTGCATACACACATACTTTTACAAAAAAACCAGTGAAATCAAACTGTTCCTTTGCTGCCTTGAAGATGCAGAGAGAAAATAATTACTTTAAGCTGGGGCACCAGCGGTGCATGCCTATAATCCTATCTTAGCGACTTGGTAGGGTGAAGCAAAGAGGATCTCAGGCGAGAAGGCCCTTAGCAATTTAGTGAGGTTTCTGTCTCAAAATGAAAAGGACTGGGGATGTATCTCAATGGTAAAGTGCCCCTGGGTTAAAGCCTCAGTAGTAGTAACAATAATTACTTTAGAAGAAAGAGTATTAACAGCCTGTTCATAAGTAGAATGTTTTGCTTCACTTTAAAGTGACCATTAAAATTCTACTAGATGGAATTTAGTTGTATTTTGTTCATTGGATGAGCCTAAAGATCGTTACTTGCTAGATTCCAAGATAGTAGATAGGAAAACTAATAATAAAGTTTATTGAGAGGTGCTTTATTTCTCCAGAAAACATTGGTATAATATAAAATATCTTCTTGATAGTTTGATCTATTAACATTTTGTTGATCTTAAGAAAATTTTTAGGTTTGATTGAATAACTGAAGCCTGGAATATTAGACTTTAATATTTCATAATTAAATTTGTGGTTCGGAGGTTTTTATCAGTTTAAGAGTAAAAATACATCTTACACAAAGTAGGAAAGATATAACCTCTTGAGAAGAGGGTCTCACTTTAGCCTGTAGGTTATTTGATAAATAAAATGATTTGAACATTCAGCTGTTCAAGGAAACCAGAAGAACTTTTAATTTTTATCTTTTGGTATTAGACCTAGAGGTGCTTAATCACTCAGCCATATCCACAGCCTTTTTTATTTTGAGACAGGGTCTCTCTAAGTTGTTTGGGCTTCAGCCTCCTGAGTTGCTGCTGGGTTTATAGGCTGTGCCACCATGCCCAGCTCAGAACTATTTCTTAGTTGTTAAAATCTACTAAATTTGTCAAGTGTAATTATGAACATACAACATGTGTCTGTCTACACCCTGATTTAAGCATCAGTCTTAAATGATTCTGAATATGTTATAACAGAGAAGTTGTATACAGTTATATTTAATATTTTTCTTTATATTGTACTCAATTACCTCTAACTGGGACTCACATTCTTCTCTTTGGAAAAAAAGAGAAAAAAACTAACATGAAAAACTAAAGTTAGTGACAGTCCCTCCAGAACTTGAAGATAGCTATTACATATCTTCTCAGGCTTTTTTATTTTGAAGTGACTCTCCTTAGCACTATTCAGTGTTTCTTAAAACAGATGATTCATAAACCTTTCTCTATGAAATGACCCTTTTTAACAATGGCGATTGCTAATATGTTTATTTACTACCAATAAATTTGAAAGAGTATCTTAAACTCCATAATTTTTTAATACAGATCTTTTTGGGCTGTGGGGATTATAAGATGGTCTCATTATTGTACATGCAGTGTCTTGCTGAGATCATATCTTAAACCTCTTGAATTGTTTGTTAAATTTCCTATTAAAAAAAATTCTCAGCTGGTCATAGTGGCATGTGCCTGTAGTTGTAGTGCCAACTACTTAGGGTGCTGAGGCAGTAGGATTACTTGAGCTTAGATGTCTATAGCAAAACCCTGTCTCAAAATAAAGTTCTTCCTGAGTAGAAGTGAAAAGGGGGTAGGTGCTGTGAGTATGCTGCTTCATGAACCATAGAAGTTTTGTGAAATTTTAACTGTTTAACTGTTCAAATAAATGATCACATCACATATTACAAATGTAGGCCAGTAGTTTCAAGGCCTTCAGGAACCTCACATGCCCCAGCTTGTAAAGAACACCTGTTGAGGGAAAAGACAAGTTGTTTTGTTTTAATCCCAGCCTTCTAACATGCCTCTAGTAATTGTATGCTCAGACTTACTCTTTGGCCATTTTAATGAGAGCATAAAATGTGACTTGATGTACAAGGACAAGATTGGTGTAGTGTTTTCTTGGTATTTTTTAGAACATTAAATTCATATATTGGTCAAGCTTTGTCCTTAGGTAAACATTTGTTTTTCATATTTGCTAAAAATTAAGCATAAAAAGACATTGATAATACAGTGTTTGAAAAAATAAAAATGAGTGATGTTCTGAATTCCTGTTGCTTTGTTCATTTGCCTTATACTTTGAAACAGTTGCAATAATGTATGTTAACCATTCAGACTCTTTTTTTTTTCCCCCTAATCCAAAGGACACTCTGATTGTGTGGTCTGAAGCAGAAAATTATGACTTGGCCCTTAGCTTTCAAGAAAAAGCTGGATGTGATGAAATTTGGGAGAAAATATGTCAGGTAATTTTAAAAATAGAAAATCAATATGCTCTCTTGAAAGGTTTTTTTTTTGCAATGCTTTCAGCTAAAGCCCTAAATTTTAAATAAATTTCAGATAGATCTTTTAAATCTTTATGAAAAGCTTGGTTTAAAGAAGGTGTAATTTATCCATACCACACTACCCTGATTAGACTTTTGCTAAACTCAAGTTTTATATTTTACTGCCTTCTCGAAGAACTCCCCTTTGAGTGTTCACTAGCATCTCCAATTTGACAATCCAAAATCAAGCACAATCTTCTCACCTAGATCCACTTATGCTCCTGTCCCCTCCTCTCAGTAAATGCCATCTAGTTTCAGAAACAGACTCGTGGGGCCTGCTCACTCTTCCCTTAGCCCTAATGTCTGTTCTATTCTTGGTAGTCAACCTTGGGTCCATTCACTTGTCTTATTTTGTGCACTCTCACGTGTCCATCATTTCTTCCTGGTTTATTTGTTTCTTCTTGACTGATAGTTTCACAGCTAGAATTATCTTTTCTAAAAAATAAAACAAGTGTGATTGTGACAGGCTTTGTTCTTGTGGCTGTTGAAGTCGAGCCCACCCTTGCACTGGTCTTGAGCTCTATGACCATTGACTATTTAGTCACCCTCACTTTGCTTCTAAGTGCAAATGTTCGTAATTGATTCATAATTTAATTCAAACCTGGGCTCATTCTGTAACTGTTGTGTCTGATTCTTTTTTAATATTGTCTGATCTTTATCTTTCCCTACTCTGGTACCTCATTCTCTTGACATAATCTCCACAATCATTGTGAATATGCTTTTGGGTTTTTTCTTTTTCCTAAAGTGCTCAAGTGACTCAATGTGTTGGTTCTTGTTACAGACTCATTTGGCCATTTCCTCCTAGAGAGGTTTTCTCTATTTCCATGCTTATTTCATTTGGAGAATAATCTTTAATAGATTTTTTTAAATTAATTGAGTCTCCAAAAATGCCATTCTCGCCAATCGCAGTGGCTCTACCTGTAATCCCAGCAGCTCAGGAGGCTGAGGCAGGAGGATCGAGAGTTCAAAGCCAGCGTCAGCAAGGGCAAGGCACTAAGCAACTCAGTGAGACCCTGTTTCTAAATAAAATACAAAATAAGGCTGGGGATGTGGCTCAGTGGTCGAGTGCTCCTGGGTTCAATCCACAGTACCTACACCCTCCAAAAAAAATGTGGTCTTCACCAGTATAGGAGTAAGACCTAGAAATTGTGGCCCACAGGCCAGACCTACTATATCAAAAGCTAGAGTCCTACAATGATGTCTTAAACCTTGTAGGTCAGAATGTAAAGGGCAAGATAGTAAATATTTTAAGCTTTATATACTCTAAGCAACTTAGAGAGACCCTATCTCAAAATAAAAACAGGCTAGGGATGTAGCTCAGTGATTTAGCACCCCTGGGTTTAATCTCTGGTGTTTAAAAAAAAAATAGCCATAAATTACATGAAAATGGATGGGATTTGGCTAGTTTTGTCAGCCCTGCTTTTGGTGATTCTGGTGCACCCTGAAGTTTAAGAGCCACACCTTTAATAGAAAATACAGTGTCCTCAAGGCACAATTTTTTCTTAACTTGTACAATTTTATTTCTTTTGCATATTGAATTCAGCTGTGTTTTTGTTGTTGTTGTTGTTTTAATATAGATAAACCTGCCTGTTGATGCTGTCCTTGTCCTTTTCTAGAACTCGAAGGTGTCACATTTATATCCAAATGCCTTCTTTCTTTTATTCTTTGTCCTTTCCCTTTTTTTGTGTGTGTGTGTGTGGTACTGGGGATTGAACCATTTTTCTAGTGAGCTAATATTTAATTCAAATCTGGGCTCATTCTGTAACTGTTGTGCCTGATTCTTTTTTTAATATTGTTTGATCTTTACCTTATTCTTTTTGTTTTTGTTTTGAGATATGGTCTCAGTTTTTTTCATTTGGGAGCACAGATGAATACTTGTGTTCTTTCTCTGTAGTAACTTACCAAAGAACCACTGTGTATTTTATGTTCTTTTCTGGTCTTCCCCTCTAACTTTTACTTATAGTTTATCTTAAAAGTACTGTTTCTCAATGACTCGTGTTTTTTGGTTTTGATTTGGTCCTAGAGATTGAACCCAGTGACACTGCCACTGAACTATACCCCAGCCCTTTTAAATTTTGAGAAGTCACACAGGCAGCCTTGAACTTATATCCTCCTGCCTTAGCTGGTCAAGTCACTGAGATTACAGGTGTGTGCCTTTGTGCCCATCTCTCAGTCACTTTTTAAAAATGAATTCTGTTTGTACTGTTTTCTGGATCCTGGGGCTCATTCCAGGGAAGTCATTACATTTTACCTACATGTTTCTTTATTTCATGTAGGTATTCATCACCCTTATATACCAAAATAGTTTTTTTTTTAAAAAATCCTCCCTTTTTCTGTTACCCTCCTGGGTAGTAGTTACTAGGTCTTAACTCAGAAAGATGGCTTTCTCATTATTCTTGTCCCTTTTAGTTTGGTTTATTAATCAATCTTATCAACTGGGCACATGCTACAAACCTGTATTCCCAGCAACTGGAGAGGCTGGGGCAGGAGGATTGCAAGTTCAAAACCAGCCTGGGCAATTTAGTGAGACTCTGTCTCAAAATAAAAATGGCTGGAGATGTAGTTCAGCAACAAAGTGCCCCTGGGTTCAATTCCCAGGTACACAAACATTTTTCTGTGAGTAAAGCCATAGCTTTGGTATTAGAACATAAAACTATAATGAGAATTTACGTAATTAACCAAACTAGTACCAGCTTGAAACTGTGCCAGGTGTAAACCTTGAATGTATCTGGCCTTCTTGCAGTAGTGTTCCCCACAGAGTTAAGATCCAGACCATATTGGACCTTAACTTGCAACGTATTTCAAGAAAAATACTTCAGGCTGTCTTCCCTTCCAGTATCCATCCACAGTTGAATCTCTTAGCCATACATTTCATATAAGGCCTACTTTTTATATTTTTTATAATTAGAATTTTTGCAGTAACACAAAGTTGGGATTTATGACAGGTTTTAGGATTCTGGGGGGTCGAAAAGTAGGTATAGGTTTGGATATGTAGAAAGTTGAACTTTTTCACAGTTTGGTTCCTTAACTTTTAGGAGATATTCTTGGGGATGGCTCTACTACTTATAGGTTGAGCTTACTTCATTTGTGGCTTCATTTTTGTGTAGGTGCATTTGTATCCTACTGAGCTTTTGTTATATCTTTGAGGTACCACCTAGCATTTGTAGGAAATTATTGGCGTACTTTGGTCCAAATCAATTTGTTTATGCTCTCTGACCCTTTCTTAAGATCAATGGACATTGTTTTCCTTATTGGTTATAGTTATATATATGTACTATGATCACAGCACTCTGTATGATATTTGATATTTACTTGAATTTTACTTAAATATTGAAGAGTCCTAAGAATGTTTCTGAGACCTCTCCATAGTCTTTTGGAAAATAATCCATAAATGGGAGATTGTGAATAAGTGTTTTGGCATTCGGCCTCTATTGTGGGTCCACAAGGGGAACTCTTGGACAGTCTTAGTTGTTTTAGCCTGTCCTAGAAAGTTACTCTTGCCTACAGATATTGTACTTTAAGAGAAAGTTCATTTTAAAGTATATGTTATTTGGAGAAATGTAACTATTTCAGGGCGTTTTCATTCCTGTGGCCCAAACACTCAATAAGAACAACTTAGAGGAAGGTCTCAGCCCATGGTTGGCAGACTCTGGGCCCAAGGTGAGGCAGCACATCATGAGGGAAGGGTGCGGAGAAAAGCTGCTCCCCTCATGGCATATAGGAATCAGAGGAAGGAGAGAGATGTATCCTTCCAGGGAACTCTACTTCTGTACCATTGACCACTTCTGTCACAGCTCTCATAATCTAATCATTTCATCTCTGAATATTTCTGCATTGATAGGTTAGAGGGATATATCATATTCAAACCATGACAGCAACTTCGAAAAAGCAGGCAGTTGTGTCAAGTTTGAAATAAGATTCTAAAAATTGAAAATTATTGTTACGGTTTTCTTATAATGTCTCTGTATTTATTGAAGGATATTGTTTAGGTTTGCTGGTGTGTGTTTTGTCAGCTACACAAATTCTTCTTCATAGGTTCAAGGAAAGGACCCTTCAGTGGACATCACTCAGGACCTTGTAGATGAATCTGAAGAGGAGCGATTTGATGATATGTCATCACCAGGTTTAGAATTGCCGTCTTGTGAATTAAGTCGCCTTGAGGAAATTGCAGAACTTGTGGCATCATCTTTACCTTCCCCCCTCCGCCGTGAAAAACTTGCACTAGCACTGGAAAATGAGGGTTATATTAAGAAGCTCTTAGAGCTTTTTCATGTATGTGAGGATTTGGAAAATATTGAAGGACTGCACCACTTGTATGAAATTATCAAAGGCATCTTCCTCTTGAATCGAACTGCTCTTTTTGAGGTCATGTTCTCTGAGGAATGTATAATGGACGTCATTGGATGTTTAGAATATGATCCTGCTTTATCACAACCACGTAAACACAGGGAATTTCTAACAAAAACAGCCAAATTTAAAGAAGTGATTCCCATATCAGATCCTGAGCTGAAACAAAAAATTCATCAGACATACAGAGTTCAGTATATACAGGATATGGTTCTCCCTACCCCTTCGGTCTTTGAAGAAAACATGTTATCAACACTTCACTCCTTTATCTTTTTCAATAAGGTAGAAATTGTTGGTATGTTACAGGTAAGTTAGATCATTTTCTTCCTACTTAAAAAAAGGTACCTACTTGATTAATACCACTTAAATTGCTACTTGCCTTAAGCAAAAATTAATTCATTCTTCCTTTTAAATCCTAAGTGAGTTTGATTTTGTTAAAATCTAAAGGTGAGTATTTTGATGGTCTACAATAAATTTTGATAAATAATAATACTCTTCAGATCAGAGGTGCTTGTTTGGAGTAGGGAAGGTAAATGATAAAGTAGTCTAGCTTGGAGGTGGGGGTGTAGCTCAGTGATGTATTGCTTGCTTAGCATGCCTGAGATTGTGGGTTTATATCACCCTTAGTTTGAAGAAATTACAGGGGAGCTGACCTTAATGCCTGTCATCCCAGCTACTCTGGAGGCTGAGGCCTCCAAATCCAAATTTCTAATCCAAAAATTCAAAATCTGAAATGCTCCAAAGTCCAAAACTTTTTGACGTGTCAGCATCAAAAAGTTTTGAATTTCAAATTTGCATATTAGGGGTGCTCAAGCTGCAGATGTTTTCCTAGAACTAGAAATAATTTCATTTCATATTGACCAGTTTGACATATTTTCATTTCAGACAGACATGTAAACAAATAATGTGGGCAGTACAATCTGTTAAAATTATGGTATATACTCTCCACAATCCTCTGTGGGGAATACTGTCGTTGCTAATGTTGGAGTTACGGTTCTGGTACCATTTTACATTTGTTCTTTGATAAGGAACCAGCTTTTGCTAGCTAGCAGAACCACATTCTCTAATTCAATTTTGACCCCTGATTTCTGCAGATAATCTTGTTCTTTTCATCTCTTTGGTTCCATATTTTTCTATTTTTGTGTTGTAGGGATCTGTCACTTCTGTTTTCAAGTTGTTAAGGCTTTGATTCCCTACAGTGTGCAGTATCCTCTCCGAAATTCTGGCTGCCAATGCAATTGTTCTACTGTTCTGTTTTTCTTGATTCGAGGCCCTTATTTCCAAACACAGGGCCCAGTGCATACTAGGCAAGCTCTGTGCCACTGAACTACACCCTTAGACAAAAGCAAGAGCTTTTTTTAATTAACACCAGGGATTGAACCCAGGAGCACTTAGTCATTGAGCCACATTCCGAGCCCCTTTTTGGAGACAGAGGCTCTCTAGGACTTAGGGCTTTGCTAAGTTGCTGAGGCTGGCTTTGAACTTGCAATACTCCTGCCTTAGCCTCCCAAACCATAGGGATTACAGGCATGCACCCCTGAGCCTGGAACAAGAGCATGTTAGAGGTACTATTTAAAGCAGGTACCTGTCGTCCTTGTGTATACACATGCTGGCATACCTCATCTTAAAATTGACTACTTCCTCTGTAGTTCAGTTAATCATTCTTCTACTATTTGGGATGTGTTTTGAAATTGGGTGCCATTTTGTAACAAATGTGGTCAAAAAAAAAAAAAAACCTGTAATGAGGTGTGACCTGTTTGTGTTTTTTTAGAAAAAGTAAAATAAGGAATAACCAACTAGTGTAGTGTTAAAAGAAAATGTTTCCTGAGTACCTACAGTAGTGAATATGAAGCTTATAATGTAGTGGGAAGTTGTGTGTGTGTGTGTGTGTGTGTGTGTGTGTGTGTGTGTGTCATATATAGGGCCTGGAGAATTAATTCACTACTTTCAGCTATGTAGAATTAAAATATTTTTCTAAATTTGATGAAAAATAGTGCAGAGGAAAATTAGATAGTCGATCAGGGAGACTCCTTGACTCAATTGGGCTTGGGTAATATTTGTCTTAATTATAAAATAAGGACATAAGGTAACATCTGAAGTTCTTTATAAGTTCTGTACTTCTCTAACTTATTTACCTAGATAAATATCCTGTGTGGGTATCCTTTAAGTCCTTTTCTAAAGTAATTAAAGATATATTAAAATATTTTGTGTGTGCAGTGAATATCTTCAAATAATAGATGTTTCTTTAAAACTCTGAATTTCACTTTTTAAATATTGGATCACCTTCTGTATCTGTAAAACCGCAAGAAAGCTTTTATCTTCCTCCCCATTTGAAAGGTTGTGGAACCTTAACTTCTAAGGTTAGTTAGTAAGAGCCTATATAAATGAGGGGTTGGCAGACTGCTTGCTGTTGTGCTTGCTTTGTGTTTTGTAAATAAAATTTTATTGGAACACAGGTGTACTCATTCATTTACATATCGTCTGTTGCCATTGCCATTGCTATGACAGAATTGAATAGATGTAGTGAAAACTTAGGAGACTGAGTAGCCTGGATAACTTAGTGAGACCTTGTCTTAAAGTTTTAAAATGTTGGCGGGGGGGGGTGGGGGACTGGGATGTAACTCAGTGATAAGGTGCCCCTAGGTATAATCCCCAGTGGGGGAAAAGGGGAGAATGTCCGCAAAGCCTAAAATAGATATTCTCTGACCCTTAAATAGATTTAGGAAAAAGAGCCTTGCCAAAATATAAGAATAATCTTTCTAATAAGAACCTCACAATTTATCCAACAGTTTGGTTTTTCTTCCTTTCTTTTATAGAACAGGATTGCGAGTACCGGTTATTAATAGAAGTATCTTATATGTATATTACAGCGTAGTGAAATTTTTATATACTTTTACCTCTAATATAATTAAATTTTTCCCATATTTCACAGGAAGATGAAAAATTTCTGACAGATTTGTTTGCACAACTAACAGATGAAGCAACAGATGAGGAAAAAAGACAGGAATTGGTAAGAAATTAGATATTAAGAAAGGCATAAAATAGAACAACAAACCATTTTTATGTTCATTTACCCTTTATCCTGATTTCAGGTTAACTTTTTAAAAGAATTTTGTGCGTTTTCTCAAACGCTACAACCTCAAAACAGAGATGCTTTTTTCAAGACTTTGTCAAACATGGGCATATTACCAGCTTTAGAAGTCATCCTTGTAAGTTTGTTTCTCTTCGTTTTAAATGACTTATTTTTTTTTTTTTTAACCACGAAAGTCATATTATGTAACGTAGGTATTTTAATATAGCTGGTATTAGGGACTGGAGATAAAGCTCAGTGATAGGGTGCCTGTCTAGTATGCATGAGACCCTGGGTTCTAGCCTCAGTGGGGGCGAGGGTGGGGGGAGTGTGCATACCCACACAAATATATATGTGCCAGTATTTAATATTAGCTGGGTATTTCATAAAGAAGCAATGGAATTCTAGTATTGAAATCTTACACTGTATTAAAAGAAAGCTTGATTAAAGGAATCCATAGTTTTAGTAATAATTTCTTTCATTAGATGAAATATTGAAATAGGGAAACAGGAGCAAGTAGGTTAGAAGGTATAATTTTAACCATGGAATAAGAGGTTTTACATTCAACAGAATTTTAGACCTTTTTTATATTGCAGTGTTTTGTTATAATTTGTTCAAAGTTTTAGACATTCATATAATCGTAAGTTCCATGTTTTTATAATTATAGTAGAAGAAGTGTTCTTTCTCTGTAGGGCATGGATGATACACAGGTGCGAAGTGCTGCTACTGATATATTCTCATACTTGGTTGAATATAATCCATCCATGGTACGAGAGTTTGTCATGCAGGAGGCACAACAGAATGATGATGTAAGTAAGAAGTTAACAGAGCAAAAAATAACCAGCAAGGTAAATATTATTTGCGCGCATAGTAAGTATTTATACATAGGAGGCTATAGCTGTGTTTATTACTCATTTTTAAGAGTTAAGTTATTGCTCTTTGGGGGAAGTACAGCTGTAATGTCAGATGGCTTTATTCTTTCCCTAAATTGGCTCCTATCTTAGCTTATAAATTTGTTGTCTTTCAACAGTTGTTAATGTTCAGTTTAAGTTTCTTTAAAAATTTTTTACACTAATTTTTCTTCTTAACTCTGAAGTTAACTTCTGTATTATTTTATTGAAATCATTTAATCAGTTAATTATTATTCTGTAGGAAGAATTATGAGTAACTCCCCTAGGAAACATTGACTTCTAGAGTAGATTCTCAGAATCATTAAGAAAGAACAGACAAGGGCTGGGATTGTGGCTCAGCAGTAGAGCGCTCGTCTAGCACAGGCGGGACCCAGGTTTGATCCTCAGCACCACACAAAAATAAATGCAATGTGTTGTGTCCATCTACACCCAAAAACAAATGTTTAAAAAAAAAAAAAAAAAGAGAACAGACAAAACATAGTCCCTTGAAAAGTATTTAGGGAACTGTTTATTGCCTAATCATAAACAACAAGCTGTGTCTTGTTCAGACACACACATAAACTTAGGATTTGTGAGAAATTATAATAGACACATCAATTATGAAACAGCTAAGAGAGTATATTCTGGTAATATGAAGGACACTTACAGATTTTATGATGTGTCATGTATTTGGGAGCTGTAAATATGTGTGTTCCTCTTTATTTTCAGATAACCAGTGATTTCTGAGTTTTCTTCCTTACTCCATAAAATTTTATAAATAACTTTTTACTTAAGAATAGACTAAGCGGAACCAAGTGTAGTGGCATACGCCTATAATCCCAGCAACTTGGGAGGCTGAAGCAGGGGGATTGCAAGTTCAAGGCCTGCCTCACAATTTAGCAAGACCCTAAGCAGTTAATGAGACACTGTTTTAAAATTAAAAGGATTAGGGGCCTGTTGTGGCTCAGAAATAGAGCACTCACCTAGCATGTATGAGGCACTGGGTTCAATCCTCAGCATAAAGTAAAATAAAGATATTGTGCACACCTATAACTAAAAAATAAAAGGACTGGGGATGTAGCTCAGTGGTAAAGCACCTTGGGTTCAGTCCCCAGGACCAGGAAAAAAAGAATAAACTAAGCTGGTCTGCCCTCTAGTTCTTCTTGAGGGAGGGAGGAAGACGACATCCCCTTAGAAAATAAATCTCTGCACAATTCTAGCCTGTTGTGTTTCTTATAATTTAAGAAGATAGCCCTTGTTACTGTTTGGAAAGATTCTACTTAATGTGATGTGGTGTCAAAATGAAGTGAAATGGCTAGTAACATCTATATTTAAGGTTTATTTTTAAATTGTACCAGGGTAGTTACAGAAAAATACCAGTTTGAACTATTGAATGTTAAGTCTCATTTTTCTTTTATGAAATAGTCCTGAGAACAAATATGTCTCTATAACTGAAAATGGGGCTGTTCTTGTTGACCATGTAACCTACCAGATGAATCACACTTTAGTACTTCACTCCCGTTTTCTTTTTTCTTCTTCAGGACTCTGTATTGAAACCAGGAGTGCTTTATCACTTATTTATGCCCTCTGCTCTTTATTTGAGACAGGGTATCACTAAGTTGTTCAGGCTAGCCTCAAACCTTACAGTCCTCTGCATCAGCTCCCCACATAGCTGGGATTACAGACCTGAGCCCTTTTGATTTTCACCCTTGATCGCCATTTCCATATTTTGTCTACATTTTCTCTATCCTTGTTCACTCTACAATTACACATATAGGCAGAAGTAGGGAATTCTCTCACTGAATCCCTCTCAATTTTATTTACTCAATGGCCAGGAATACCAGTCATAATTGGGCCTCAGGAAAGGCAGCAGTCTATTTTCTTTGACATTTGGAATCTGAATAATACATTTGTTGTTTTGTGCACTGTAATTGCATTTCCCTCAATTTCAGGTATTCAGGTGCCACCTATTTTCCTAAATGTATTTTAAAGGGAAACTTTTTAAAAATTTCCATAAATGGAGAAGAAATATATCATTTATCAAAAATAGAAGGACTCTGTATTAAAATAAATGTAGTAAATAAGTATTTTCATTAAAGTTAATGTAAAGCCCATGAGTTTGCTGCATTCTATCAGAGAGGCATATAGATCTACTGACACCAAACTGAAACTTTTTCTTTGTTCCACACTTTGGAGCACTGCAGTATGTCCTAGTAAATAAGTGAGGCAGTTACTGCATTTTGTTTGTATTAGCATGATAGCTTGAACTCACTGATGCTATAGTGTCTTAATATGTGCTTTTCCCATTCTCTGTTTAATGAGTGATCCTTATGTGTATTTTTCTCACCAGGATATTTTGCTCATCAACCTCATTATAGAACATATGATTTGTGATACAGATCCTGAACTTGGAGGAGCAGTCCAACTTATGGGCCTGCTTCGAACTTTAGTTGACCCAGAGAACATGCTAGCCACTGCCAATGTAAGCCATGGGCATTTTTCCTCTTTCATAGCTAGCATGTTGTTTATTGCTGCTGGGAACCAGTGCAGTTAAAGTTCATGAAAGTGTTTTTGATTCCTTAGAAAACAGAAAAGACTGAATTTCTTGGTTTCTTCTACAAGCACTGTATGCATGTTCTCACTGCTCCCTTACTAGCAAATACAACAGAAGACAAGCCTAGTAAAGGTAAGATAATGCAGGTTGGTAGTTAAGTTCTCTCTTCTTGAATTCTGAGACTCAAAGTTAGTGTTAAGTAATAGTCTTTATTTTGAGGTAGTGGGAGAGGAATGAAGGCATGGGCAGCAGGCATACCTCAAAATAACAGTGATAGTCTTTTAAAGTTCAAACATTAGGTTAACATAGAGGTCTAATAATATATTTTCAAGAGCTATTTAAGAAATTTGTTTTTAAAAATCCTATTAATAAAAAGATAACAGAAGTATACAAAAAAAGAAGGTTTTAAAATAAATTTTTGTTCAGTGATATTTGTATTTAGTTTATATAAGCACAGGTGAAATATAAAGAAGGCAGTAGCTATGAACAGTTTGTTATTTGTCCTCCAGGTGTCTAGACAGAGCTATGCTTCTGCTCAATATGACTTTTTAGTTTTACATTTTATTTCTCAGGGCTTTGGCTTATGTGTGTATGTATTTTTTAAAATGCCACATTTAAAAGTAGTTTTAGGGTCTTCACTGGGAAATTCCTTATTGAAACTCTGAAAACAACACTTTTTCATCTAATTCAGAGTGTTATATTTATTTTAAAACACAAGAGGGGGGCTGGGGATGTGGCTCAAGCGGTAGCGCGCTTGCCTGGCATGAGTGTGACCCGGGTTCGATCCTCAGCACCACATACAAACAAAGATGTTGTGTCTGCGGAAAAAATTAAGAAATAAATATTTTTAAAAATTTTCTCTCTCTCTCTCTTAAAGATATTGTGTCCAACTACAACTAAAAAATAAATAAAAAAAAAAACACAAGAGGGCTGGGGTTGTGGCTCAGTGGTAGAGTGCTTGCCTAGCATGTGTGAGGCACTGGGTTTGATTCTCAGCACCACCTATAAAAAAATGAATAAAATAAAGGTCCATCAACATCTAAGAAAAAAAGCCCCCTCTTTCCTTTAGGGGAAAAAAAACACAAACACAACTTAAGAGAAAAATACATGTAAATTTGAAATGGGAATATTTTTTTTCCTATTTTATTCATTTTGGGTAAAGCTTGAGACCTCTTTTCAAACGCATATTCTCAATTCATCCAGCATTTATTAAAACCCTATGTTGAAGGCACTTTGCTAATATCTATGGACTAAATGGGAGGAATGAAAACAGTGAGTAAAATGTTCTCGGAGGCTTCCTGCTTGGCGAGTAATAAAGATAAGCCAATAATTACCTTTCAGTGTAGACTCATTGTGTGTACTAAAGTAAACACAAAGCACACTGAAATCTTGGGAGCAAGATAAAATGATTACACCAAAGATGAGATGGTATCTAGCAGAACCTCCTGTGTACATCTTTGGGGCGTGAGATTGTGTGTATAAGTAAAATTATATTTTGTTTATTTCAGATGATTTTCAAACTGCACAGTTGTTGGCACTTGTATTAGAATTGTTAACGTTCTGTGTGGAGCACCACACCTACCACATAAAGAACTACATTATCAACAAAGACATCCTTCGCAGAGTGCTAGTGCTTATGGCCTCCAAACATGCTTTCCTGGCATTATGTAAGTGTTGCTTCTCATAGACTTACTTACCATCTTTGAATATTATCCTGTTGTTGCTATCTTTGGATTTTACTACCTAAGAAGAAAAGTTTGATGACTATAGGTCAGGGGACCTAAGCTCTGCACTGTCTCTGTATATAGTTTTGCCACATTGTACATATATGGCAAAGGGATTAGAGTATATGTACAAAATATAGTAAAATTTTACCATTTGTTATTAAAACAGTCCCTTTGATCATTTTACCTCAACTTTTGGGCAAATCTAGCCCATGGCCTGTTTCTGTACAACCTGAAAACTGAAAAATGGTTTTGATATTTCTGAAGAGTGGTTTAAAAAAACAAAAATAAATGTGCCACAGAGGCCGTATGTGGCCCACAATGCTAGAGATAATGTACCATATGACCCTTATGAAAAAAGTTTGCATACACTTTCAGAGCAACAACAGATAGTGTCTTTCCCCATCCATGCTGGAGATTGAGCTAAGGGCTCTCACACAGAGCCCTCACACAGAGCTCTCACAGACCTATCCTAGACAATAGATAGTCTTTTAACAATATTATTCTTGGTTTTATGTAACTTGACCCTAGTTTGTTGCAATAAAACATTTCTTAATTGGAAACAGGTTGATCCATAGTGTTCTTATCATTGAGTAGCCATATTTATTAGGTAATGAGCTTCCATATTTAAACTGTCCTTATAGAAGTGGGCACACCAGGTGCTGGGGGTGTGGCTTAGCAGTAGAGTGCTTGCCTAGCACCTGTGAGGCTAAAAAGAAGTGGGCAGACAAAGTTTAGGGGAAGCCTGGAAGCTCAGTAAGAGATATCTGCTGATAACTAACTTTTGCCTTTTAGTTTTTAAAGGTAAGTTGGAGTGTTTTGTATATTTAAGATATCATTGAAAAATGTCTTTGAAAATTCTATCAAGGTGACAGTTATCATTTATTGACTTAAATTTTTCACATTACTCTCTACATGTACTGAAAATACATGTGGTTTGAGCATATTTTCTTTGTCTAACTTGTGAATATTTGGTTCAGTTACTTTCTGGTAAAATATCCAGGATCACATCTTTAATGTTACTTCAGTGGTCTCTTTCAGCCTAAAGCAATGAGTAGCATCTGTGGCATTAACTTAGTCTTCTTTCCTTCCTTCTTTTTTTGTACTAGGTATTGAACCCAGGGATGCTTAACCACTGAGCCACAACCCCAGCCCCTTTTGATATTTTATGTAGAGACAGGGTCTCACTGAGTTGCTTGGGGCCTCGCTAATTTGCTGAGGCTGACTTTGAACTTGTAGTCTTCCCACCTCATCTCACAAACCGATGGGATTACAGGCGTGTGCCACTGCTCTGGCTTAATTTATACTTTCTAAGGACAGCAAAAATAAAATCATTATTTCTGTTCTGCCTTACTATTGCTTGTATCTATGAGCTCAGCACATATGGAATCAGACTTATTTTCCTAATAGATTTTTGAAGAAATAAGTGAGAGCATCAAGGTTAGAGGGAGTTAATAACTCTGAATAGTTCTTTGTGTCAACAATAGAGGGTTTTATTCGGGTGTGGGAAAGGGAGTTTGAACAAGTGTGTAAGTTTAAGTAGTGGTATTTCAACAAATATATTAAACCCCTTTGGCTATATTTAATTGATCCTAAGATGTATATTTTTACACAGTTGTCTCTGAAATCAAGGTGAGTCTTAAAAATTAATGGTATAGCGACTATAATTTGGGTTCTCTTTGTTTCCTTAGCTTTAGGGGAAAAAATAGTTTTTTGCAATCAGTGGTATCTTAGATTTGATTAAATACTATATATACACCTGGCACTAAGAAAATGAAGACTAAGCTGTCAGTGTAATCAGTTTATTAGGAGAAAGTCCTGTGAAAATCAAAATACCACTTAATAAGTACTAGATTGAGGTACCTTGGGACCACCTCAATAATAATTGAAAATAAGTGCAAAATAATTGAAGTTAGTGAAATAGAGCAGAATTCCACAAAGGAGATGACTTCGCATTTCTCTTGGCCGAGGGTGTGTGACATTCTTGGTTGAATATACAGTTAAGATGTTAAATGTGGAAAAGTGTGTTGTATTGTTGCCATAGGCAGGACATGCAAGTCCCTTGGAGAGTAGCAGCACATGCAGCTGAAGAAAAAGACCATCTTGTTATTTTGCTTGCATTGTTGTAATCTGTTGAACTGTGGACAGGATCATTTACAAGTAAATGAAAGTTTGTATTGTTGAAAACTGTGAGACAAAATCTCATGTTCTGTTTCTGTTGATATTTGGTAAACTGAGTCAGGTCAGATCATCCTTAAGCCTAACTTTTCTCAAATGACTTCTCAGTGGACCTGTCTTCCCAGGGTTGAATATATGATTATCCTCTTACAGAAGACACCAGGCCTTAGGAACAGCCCTTTGAGAGGACTGGGTTTATGGTATTTTTTACCAAAGATTTCTAAGAACTGAATTATAAATTTGGGGAAATGTAAAATAATTGCTTCTGAGAAAAATGTACATTGAAATAAACATTAGGTACAATATTTTTTTAATAAAGAATTTTACAAATACTTAAGTTTACACATCTAAGTACAATACACAATAAGCAGTTTAATGTTCACAGTTTAGGGACTTCAGGAATATTTTATATCTGTTGCCTCTCAATTAGTATATCATATTTAAATCAACTAAGCAAGTATATATAGAGACCAGCAGTTCTTTCTAAACTCAGGCTAGATACTGGCTCCATTGGTCTATTTCATCTTACATTGTAGTCCTGAGCTTATACTTTATGTTGTCTGGCCTTTTTGTTGTTTCTTTCTGTTTAAAATATGAAAACCTGTACAAGGAATGAAATTTTTTAAAGCTTTTTGTTGTAGTTACATATGAGGTAGGGAATCTCATACATGAAATCTCACCTTGTGTAAGATAAAGATAATTGTTTTAAAAGAGATGATCAAAATTGAGCAGATTGATTACAATCTACAGTTATGCTGACTTGGCCTACTCCAAAAACTATCTTCTTTTAGTGACTTGATTTTATAAAACTCACTCAAAATTCTTTCTTTTTTCATTTATTTATTTTAGAGGCCATACTAGGAATTGAACCCAGGGGTGCTCTACTACTAAGCTATATCCCCAACCCTTTTTAATTTTCATTTTGGGACACAATCTTGCCCAAGTTGACCTTGAACTTGCGATACTCCTGCCTCAGCATCCTGAATCACTGGGATTACAGGCATGCAACACTGTCTGTTTTTTTTTTTTTTTTTCACTAATAAAGTTCTAAAAGAAACTTTGTTCAATAGCATAGAATAATGGTTGCATATTTTTTAAATATAGGTTTCCTTTGGGGGGATTGGTTTGAGTGGACAGTTATTAAGTGAGAGCAAATGGAAATAAGGACCAAAACAAAAGACCATCAGACCCTCCTTATTCACATCCACAGTGTCTGGGTAGAAGTGCTTTTTGAGGAGTGTCCGCATGCTCTGGTCCTAGTGAGTTCCAGGAAGGGAAGAGTTTCTTTTCACCCACTTAGGAGCCCACTTAGGAGCTGCATGCAGACCAGCGGAGTCAGTGTGTGTTTTGGTAGGACACAAGTCTCCACAAAGCCTGGGAAGTTGGAGTACCAATACTTAGGATAACAGTAGCTCTTGCCTTCAATACTAAAAGCTTAAAATTTGGCCAATTAGCAGGCTCTACGTGTTGATTTTCATTTTATCAAAAGTGGAACTGCCTCACTAAGTTCCCTTTGTCAGTTAACATTTAGAAAAAGAAAAAAAATGAAATTCCTATTTTGGAAAATAAACCCTTGTTAAGTTTGACTTATCACCCAGAAAGATGCCTCTTATTGTTTAAAAATGTTTTCACCATGCTTATGTTTTAAAAAATATTTAGTAGTTTAAAAAATACAATGCAGTTATTCTATATAACTATTTGAAACTCCCTGCCCAGAGTGTTTCTTTAGAAAGATACACTCTTAAGTTGAATTGTTAAGGCAGTTTATAATCAACTGTACCTAATTGGGCATTCACTTGTGGACCTCTTTTCTGCCAACTAAAGAAAAATTGAGCTGCTTTACTCCTCTGCCTTCCCACCCAGAAACCGTGTCAGCATGGTTGCCTGGCTACCTGCTCATGAAGGACTTGATTAATAACAAATTGGCAATTTAACGAGCCACTTCCATGATCTCCAAAGAAACCAAAATACAAACACAATATTTAATCTTGCCAACCGAAGACGATGTGACTGCATGAAGTGAGTATGCTTTTTTGAACTGTTTACAATAACTGGGGCATTAACTTACTGATAATTCCACATAGGTAAAGAGGGCTTTGTTGAAGTCTAGCTGTCTGAGTATATTTGGATCTTGACGAATGGCGACTTAAGTAACTCCCCATACCTCAAGATGCAAATATACCTTTTCATCTGTAAGTTAAAGCCTAATTAATTGTAAAAAGGAAAACTAGGAAAAAAAAAAGTTAAAAAGCATACTCGCAATAAGCCTAGAGGACCACATTTTAAATTACATCCTCTAAATTTATTTCTAAACTATGGAAGGCAAATTCTGGGTCATGCAGATTTTTGTGGGTTTATAGCCATTCTGCGACCACATCCACAACTAAACCAATGTAAATCCATGAACTTGATGCAAAATAATAAAAAAGAGTGTCCAAAGTTATTGAAGATCAAATTATCATACAGTGGATTGCCCTAATAAAACAATTGTTTTTCTGTTGTCTTAAAATTTTATATAAAAGGCTATCTTGAGAATTTTTTTCATTTTAACTGTTACGGTAGATTAGATCATTTGTCTTAGCTATTATTTCAGACATACATTACATTTTGGTCATTAGCAACAGGTTTATTTCCAGAATTTTTCTGGCTTTCTAAGACTTGTGTTCTATGATGACATACACTACTTTTAGAATATGTTTTCTGATAACACCTTTAAAAAAATCCTTATCTTTAGGTTCACGTTTCTGGAAGTGCTAACATATCAGTGTGCACGAAGAATTACTGGTATTTGTTAAATGGGTTTTATTGTGTTGTTTTGGTAAGTCTAAAATGTGGAAGTGTGGTATGTGACTTAAACAATAATACTTCTGTGTTTCAGGTGCCCTTCGTTTTAAGAGAAAGATTATTGGATTAAAAGATGAGTTTTATAACCGCTACATAATGAAAAGTTTTTTGTTTGAACCTGTAGTCAAAGCTTTTCTCAACAATGGATCCCGCTACAATCTGATGAATTCTGCCATAATAGAAATGTTTGAATTTATTAGAGTGGTAGGTTTTGTATTTTTTTAATCAGAATTTTAGTTTTAATTGTATGAGATAATTGACTATGCATAACTTATATTTTGGTTTGAAATTATTATACTTGGAAAGAATTTTTTAAAAGAAAAACCATTATCAAAAGCCAACGAGAGATTCAGTTCAAATCAATAATATCTAACCTGATCTCTTAGCAGTCTTTATAGGATGGTTGAAAACTGATAGCAGTGTCATGAAGATCATTTAAGAAAATAAAACCATAAATACGCATTCAAATGTTTTTCTTGACTTTCACCTATATTTAAAGGACAATATCATAACACACTCTTCGTGATTTTTTAATCTAGTGATGCTCAACATCATTGTGCAATATTATCTGTGCCATGTTCTTAGAATTGTGGTAAAATGTTTGTAACATAAAATATGCCATCCTATTTCTGAATGTATAATATGTTGACATTAAGAATAAGAACATTCATGTTATCATGCAACCCTCACCACCAGTCATCTAGAAATTTTTTGTGGTGTGTTTTTAAAATACACATGCCATGGTGGTATAGCTCAGTAGTAGAGTGCTCACCTAGCATGCACCAGGTCCCCTGGTTTATATCCTCAACACAAAATATGTAGTAAAGTACATATGCTCCAACTTACAGCATCAGAAGTAGTGTGGGACCTGGCATCTGCTCAGAAAGACCCATGGATAGTTCTTAGGGAGACCAAGAACTGGGGACTATAGAAGTAGCCAGTATATGTTATTCCCATTTTCACTGATTACCTCTAGGGTTGTGTGATATTTTATGAAATTGAACTATTTTGGAAATTTTATGAAATCACTACAGTAAAGCTTCATCTTGATAAAATGATACTTTTTATGATATATTTTATTGTAATTCTTTCCTGTAGGAAGACATAAAATCATTAACTGCTCATGTAATTGAAAATTATTGGAAAGCACTGGAAGACGTAGATTATGTACAGACATTTAAAGGATTAAAACTGAGATTTGAACAACAAAGAGAAAGGCAAGACAACCCTAAACTTGACAGGTAAATCGGCACATATTTGAATTTTCTCTTTATTCATGAATAAGTTGTGTCACAGTTGCTCTTGTTTATTTGATCTCATTTTACTAAAGGTGTAGGTAGTTGCTAGTGTGATTCAAAAACACCAACGTATACTAATGTGGCAGGAAGGCCTCAGTTGTTCAAAATTAAACCAGAGTATCTCATTTGTGTTGGGCACATTGGTGCATGCCTGTAATCCCAGCAGCTCGGGAGGCTGAGGCAAGAGGATCATGAGTTCAAAGCCAGCCTAAGCAACAGTGAGGTACTAAGAAGCTCAGTGAGACGTGCTGTCTCTAAATAAAATACTAAAAAGGACTGGTGGTGTGGCTCTTATTTATTATGTTTTTAAAAATATTTTTTAGTTATACATGGATGCAGTATCTTTATTTTATTTACTTTCTTGTGATACTGAAGATTGAACCCAGTGCCTCACATGTGGGAGGCAAGCACTTTACTGCTGAGCCATATCCCGGCCACCTTATTATATTTTTTTTAATGCCTAGATTTTAATTTATAACATTTTGTAACATGTAAATTATTACTTATCAATTCCTAATGTTAATAAGTTTAATAATTGATCTACATTAGTGCTTTTTTATTTTTTAATTGTATTAGTGCTGAGAATTGAACTTTTTTAGTGCTGAGAATTGATACTTTTTCACTTAACTACGTCTCCAGTCCTCTTTATTTTGAGACTGGGTCTTGCTAAGTTGCTGAGTCTGGCCTTGAATTTAGGATCCTCCTCCTTCCGGGGTCACTGGGATTAAAGGCGTGTGCCTAGATTGCAACCGTGCAGATTTGGTAGTATGAAATTTGATTCTATTTTTAAAATTGGATATGGTGGGAGGTTTTTAATCATATGTTTGGTAATATCTGATTTGCAACAGACTCTTCTGTGTTTGCTTATCTTCATTAACCTATTATAGCTGTATCTAATTTTGAAGTACTTGAAGACCATCTTTAAAAAAAAAAAATCCTGTGAGTATATTTACTTTTTCTCTTTACTCACAGCATGCGCTCCATTTTGAGGAATCACAGATACCGGCGAGATGCCAGAACACTAGAGGATGAGGAGGAGATGTGGTTCAACGCAGATGAAGATGACATAGAAGATGGAGAAGCTGTGGTGTCTCCATCTGACAAAGCTAAAAATGATGATGATATCATGGATCCAATTAGTAAATTCATGGAAAGGAAGAAATGTATGTTGAACAAATGGGCAAGGAAAAATAAAGGCTTTCTCATTCTAGGTCTATTCTTTATTTCTTGACCAAATAATGAGTATTTACATTGAATATGTGGTGACAGTTTTTAAAAACTGTTGCTTTAGAGGGTGTAGCTGAATTCCTAGCACTGTTGTGAAGGTATAGACTAAGTTTTCTTAGTTTGAATCGGGTGAATAAGGGAGAGAGACATTATTTCAGGAGTGGTGAGAATAATGGATGTGATACTAAAAACTTTGATTCCTTCTCCTTTGTAAAAACCCAGTGGATAATGATATTTAGTACATTGGTGTCATTTTTAATCCGAACTTGAAAGTTGCTTCTCAGCAAAAAACGAGCTGATTAATTAGTGTTATTGTCACCTATTGTGGGGAAATAAAAACAGAACTAGTGTGACTGACAACCCTTTTTCTCATTTTTAGTAAAAGAAAGTGAGGAAAAGGAGGTGCTTCTGAAAACGAATCTTTCTGGACGGCAGAGCCCAAGTTTCAAGCTTTCCTTGTCCAGCGGAACAAAGACTAACCTCACCAGCCAGTCATCTGCCACAAATCTGCCTGGTTCTCCAGGGTCCCCCGGATCCCCAGGATCTCCAGGCTCTCCTGGATCTGTCCCTAAGAATACATCTCAGACGGCAGCTATTACCACAAAGGTACCCCTTTGGACTCCTGGACTTCCATTTTGCCTTTTCCTTCCTAGATTTAAGCTTTTATCCACAATTCTTCTTGAGACTCCCTTTGCTTGCCTCTTCCAGAACCATTTATCACTTGTGACTTACCACCACCTCTGATTTTTATGTGTGCACACAGTACTAGGGATCAAACCCAAACCTAAGCGAGCACTCCCTGAGCTGTATCCCAGCTAACCCTAACCCTCCAACTGCTTTTTATCTTTTTGTGGAGGTGTGGTCTCATTAAATTGCCAAAGCTGATCTTTATTGGCAATTCTCAGCCTCCTAACTGGCTGGGATTATTGATTTATGTCACCATGCCTGGCAGCTGAACTTTTTTGAGAAAGGGGGGTTCTGGGGGTTGAACTCGGGAACTGACCCATATCCCCAGCCCTATTTTGTACTTTTAGAGACAGGGTCTCACTGAGTTGCTAAACACCTCGCCATTGCTGAGGCTGGCTTTGAACTTGTGATCCTGCTATCAGCCTCCTAAGCCACTGGAATTACAGGCATGCACCTGGTGCCTGGCTGATCTTTTTTTTTTTTTTTTTTTTACATATTAGAATTTTTGAACATTTTCCTAGAACTAATGCAAAAGTCTGATTGTATTCTTATTTTGGTATTTTTTCGTGTTCAAACTCCAGGTTCAGATTTGTTTGTCAGTACATTTTCAGAATCTTCCAAATTTAAAATCGTCATTTACTTGTTCAACTTTCCCAATTTAGACCCAGGTAAAGATGGTGGGGAAAGATAATACAATAATGGTCCATTTAAATGGACCAAAATTTTTAACACCAAAAATGTAGAAAAGCCATAATCACAGAATACAACCAATTCTTTTGTTTTGGTTGGTTGGTTTGGTTTGGTTTGGTTTTGCTACCAGGGGTTGAACCCGGGGGTGCATAGCCACTGAGCCACATTCCCAGCCTTTTTTGTTATTTAATTATTATTATTATTTTTTTTAGGTGTAGTTGGACACAATAACTTTATTTATTTTTATACAGTGCTGAGGATCGAACCTAAGACTTCATACATGCTAAGCGAGCACTCCACTGCTGAGCTAAAACCCCATCCCCTAAATATTTTTATTTGAGACAGGGTCTTACCAAGTTGCTTAGGGCCTTGCTAAATTGCTGGGACTGACCATGAACTTGCCTTGGTTTTCTGAGCTGCTGAGATTATAGGCATGTGCCATCATACCCAGCCAACCAGTTCTTCTAGATGACTTTTACAACTTTTTTTTCTTTCAAGATGTAGAATATGTTCATTATTAGACTAAGCGTTAACAGACTGCCAGTTCAGAATCTTTGATCTAAATCAGTGCCCATTTCCCAGTCTCTTTTCTTGCAAATGAGTAGGAGACCCCTAAGGACAGAGAAGTGAATCCAAGGCATGCCTGAAGTAAAGGGCATGGCTATGGGCAGAGTAGTGTACACTCTCCATGGCCATGTAAATAAAATGAGCTACAGGTAGTTTCTGGTGAAGGGGAGATACATTAGGTCTTGAGACCTCCCCCGCCTTTTTTTTTTTTTTTTTTTTTTTTTTTTTTTTTGGTACCAGAGGTTGAACTCAGGGGGCACTGACCTGCATCCGCAGCCCTATTTTGTATTGTATTTAGAGACAGGGCCTCATGTCTAAGCACTTTGCTTTTACTGAGGCTGGCTTTGAATTTGTGATCCTCCTGCTTCAGCCTCCCAAGCTGCTGGGATTACAGGCATGCGCCACTGTGCCCAGCAAAAAGACATTTTTAATTCAGTGATGTTTTTCTCCCTGGGTGATTTGCTAGGATAATAAACTACTTAACTCTTTTGCTTTAATTTAGGTAACCTAAAAATTTTCTCTTATAAAGAAAAAAGCTCATGTTTATTATGGGAAACTTAGGAAATAACATAAAAATAATGAATTTCAGTCACACCAACCAGAAATTTCTTCTAACTTAAAACACAGGTATTTTTAAATTAGTGTTTTCTTTTCTGTTCTTCAAATAATCCTTGTTTCTGAACAGGGAGGCCTCGTGGGTCTGGTAGATTATCCTGATGATGATGAAGAGGATGAAGAGGATGAAGACAAGGAAGATACCCTACCATTGTCAAAGAAAGCAAAATTTGAGTCATAATAATGGCAACTGCCTGTGATCAGTACCTGTTGACAAACTGGGTCTCTACCCCTCCCCCCTACAAAGCCCGCAACACAGCGCAGTGGTCTCTTGTGAATGACTGACACACTCAGCCTCACACACTTGACTTCTGCTCATCAAGTGCCAATTCAATGGAGCAGGAGGAGGGGTAACCACACTTTTAGGGGAAAGACTTAAGCCTTTGCGCTCTCCAGCTTGGACCACACATTGCCCTTTTCTCAGGGAAGGAAATGGAAACAAAAAGCCAACAGGGCGGGGTTTTGTAAGTGGAACTCTGGATTGACTGGTCAGTTGCTACAATCAGAACATGCTTTCTTGGACCATGTTTGAAACTCAGAAGAATGGGCCTTTCTGCCATCGTTCTTCACTAGTAAGAATGCCAGCAGTTTCTTTGTATAAAGAGACCTGCCTTTAAAATCACACATTCTGAACATTTTAGTCAAGCTACAACAGGTTTGGAAAACCTCTGTGGGGGAGGGGCAAATATAAAGTTTCCTCTTTTTTATCTGTTCCCTTTGCCCTTCAAACTGCAGATTTTTCCCCCCCTAAAGTGGGGATTTGTCCCTACTTGATTAAAGATTGAGTGGAATTCTAGATGTGGTCATTTGTGTCATAATTTTTTTTTTAATTTCATTTTATTTTTGACCTTTTTTTCCTCCTCTGAGTGTATGCTTAGTTGTTGAATATATATATTTGGGACCATTAAACCTTTTTTTGATGTAATATAACCTAACGTTGTGCTGGTACCTGTTTTACCATGTGTACTTTTTGTTCTACATCACAGTTCTTAATTTGTTTAGAGTTTTATGAAAGATGGTATAGTTTTTATTGACAAAAGCAAAGTAATCTTACAACTATGTGCATACAAAAGCAATACTATTTTGTGACTAAATATTTTATATTAAAATTTACATCAGCAACTGTCTTGAGATTTCAGGGAAATAGAGTGGAATTTAAAACTTAAAACAGTTTTGTTAAACCTAGAGACATGAAATTAGTATTCCAAAGAGATTCTGAAATTTCATATCTTGGGGAAATGACGGTACATTAAATCAAAATTGAGGATGGATGATTTAAAAATAACATATTTGACTTTTGAATAATAAAAAGAAAAGACAAGTAAGATAAATTGTATTAGTTGTATGTTTCTTTTTTCTTTTTCCTTTATTTATTTATTTATTTTAATAACTACTCCCTTTGGAATACCAGCTTAAGTTGTTGTAAGTGGTGGTTCCTAAATAAATATCTGAGGACCATCAGATAGAGAGAGTACCTTGCTAAAGCAGTATTGGGCAGGGGCTAGGCACATGGCTTAGTGTGGAGCACTTGCCCAGCATTCATGAGGCCTTGGATTGCGTCCCCAGCATCCTCTGAGGAAGCTCTGTTCTGAACAAGGAGATGGTGAGAGCCTGGCAGACTGCTTCAAACTGCAGGGCATGTTACATGTGATAGCAAATTTTCAAGGAAATTGAAGTAAAAATCTCAATTCTACCTGCCCTTCTTTATTCAAAATGAAGAACATAGACGATGTCATTTGCTTTAACTTGGTATCTGTCTTAACAAAACACTGTCTGCTTCTAGTTTAACTTCTCTTTTGCTTATTCCTCGGTAAATAACAAACATTGAAAGCATAATTAACTGTAAGAGAAGTTTATTTCTCTAAAGTATAAAGCTACTTTCAAGTCACAAAGTTTGGCTCTTTTTTTTTTTTTAATATTATGTTTTAGTTGTAGTTGGACACAATACCTTTTAATTTTATGTGGTGCTGAGGATTGAACCCAGCGTCCCACTCATGCTAAGCAAGTTTTCTACCACTGAGCCACAATCCCATCCCTACAAAGTTTGGCTCTTAACAATTGAAGTTCACCAACTTGTGAATAAAAAGAAGAAACAATTAAGTGAATTATGTTTTCCACTGTTACCTAGAAAGTTCCATATCGAGTAGATGATTAATTTAAACTGACTCTTAAAACACTTGCTTTGGTATTCTCAGGATTCTTGTAGAGTGAAGTGTCACTTGCCTTCATAAATTGTGGTCTAGTGATCAAAAAATAGATGCTAACTCTTGGCCTCCACAGTTAAGAGATGCCTTTTCACTGGTGGACTGTTATATTTCCCTTGTCATTAGCAATTACAGCTATTTAAACAAAAATGACACAAATGTTGCTATAATAATTAGAGAAATGAGGTCTGAAATAGCTTGTCATCTCATGAAAGAGTACCCTTAGCAAGAAATTGCTAGGAACACTAACTTGGCATTGACATGGTTCTGACTCATAAGTCCTACCCCTTTTGGGGGAGGTAGGGGCAGGTCATGCTCCACCTCCAAGCTGCACCTCCAGTCCAAGTGTTCATATTCTTTGTCAGGTACTGTGGTGCTCACCTGTAATCCGCCAAGGCAGGAATCACAATTTCCAGCCCAATCTCAACAATTTAGTGAGACCCTGTCTCAAAATAAATGATAAGTTCAGGGGCGAAAGGAGGTGTGCAGCTCATGGCTAGAGTGCTTAACCTAGCATATGCTAGGCTTGGGTTCAGTCCATAGCACCACAAGAAAAAGTCCACATTTAATTGTAAATAGCATTTTGGTGATGGACATGAACATAGTTATGTTTTTTCCATACTCAGTTGTACCCAGATCATGCATGTAATTTTTCTTTAGAATTCTAAATTTGCAATTCAGTCTTAGTAAATTAAAGAGGCAAGAAACAAGAAAGAACATTCTTGCCACTATTTTTATCTTAACTGATTTAAGTTGTAGTCTTTGTAGAGGTTGCAAGATCAGAACAGCAACAAATTTAAGCTGGAAGGATTAAGTGGAAAACTTAAGGTCATCAACAGATTTATAGGATTTCCTCCCCACCCGCACAGTGCTGGGGGTAGAACCCAGGGCCTCACACAAGCATTCTACCACTAAGCCACATCCCCAACCCATAGAAGCTTTAGATTTTTTTTTTTTTTTTTTTTTTTTAATGGTGCTAAGAATCAAACCCAGTGCCTCACACATGCTAGGCAAGAGCTCTACCATTGAGCCACAGCCCCGGCCCCCTACCCCATAGATGTTTTAAAATCCCTTCTCGGGAGAAGTTAGGATCTCAGAATTTTAACATACAGGTTATGTTAACTTTTTTTTCTTAGTATTTATTTTTTAGTTGTAGTTCCCCTGCACGTGTCAGGTGAGCACTCTACCACTGAGCTATACAACCTTAGCCCCTAGGTTATAACTTTTATTGTTGTAATAGTATGTATTTCATTAAGAGGATTATAGAATTTTTCATGGGATGAATTATTGTCACCCACAGAGACATGATAAGAGGGGTAGTCATCACTGTGTTTTAATTCTGATAATCACTTCGGTTTTTCTCATTGGCCTTAATACCTCCTCTAGTGTCTTTCATCTGGTTAAATCTGAAAGAAAACTGTAGGGAGCCTCTTCAGATACTGAATGTCTTAATGACTAGATCAGATGTCTCCTTTCTTAAAATAGCTCTGCTAGAAACAGCTTTCTTGACCTTTTCCATCTCCCAGATAAATTCTAACATGGTCTTAAAGGAAATAGTGGTTACTTAGGCGGGATGCTAGATGGGTTTATGTTCACTTATTAATTTTGTTCTACATCCAAAACCCCACACCACCATTTCAAAGAAACTGCTGTAGTGTAGGTCACAGCCTACCTGCAAATCCAGTGTCCTCCGTTTCACATTACTGTCACTTAGGCAGCATGGATCCCAACCACTGTCTTGGGATCTTCTTCTGGGTTCTGTAATAGCATTGTGCTTTAACATTCTGCTCTGCCTTCTGATAACTCTTCTTACTCCTTAAATGGTGGGACTCCTCAGGCACTCCTTCCCAGGCTGTAACCATGTCACATTTCTTCTGTGTCCCTGACAATCATGCTGTGATCTAAAGGACTCTCTGTTTTTGTTTTTGTTTTTTTTCCCCCTCTTTCAGTAGCTGTTATTTAACCCAGGAGCATCCTACTACTGGGCTAGTTCCCTGCCCTTTTTTATTTATTTATTTATTTATTTTTAAATTCTGAACCGGTCTCACTAAACTGCCCTGACTGGCCTTGAACTTGCGGTTCTTCTGCCTCGGCCTCCTTTATACCTGAGACTGTAGGTGTGCACCACTACACCCAGCAAGTTTGATTCATTCTTGACCATAAAAATCCCCTGTCGTGGATATAAAGAGAGGACTCAAGATCTCCGTCCTTTGTAATTTTGGTAATTATATGTAACTAAGATACCCTCTGGTTGGTTTTACTAACTCATGTCTTGAATAATTTCAACAATACCTGAAGTCACATTTCTTTAACTTTCCCTGGTCTGTTCATCCCTGGTCCCAGCACTTCTAACTCTGACTGTCCTAGGTATGAGCTATAGATTTCACAGACCCACTCATCTATTAGTCTGATGTTTATTAAATCTTGGGGCTCTTAAACTTTTACATGTTGGTAGATTTGCAGCAATAGGAATCCCTGAAGGGCAGGTCCAGTTTTACACAGACCTTGTACAGCTATGAGCAACACCACGCCATAGATGTGATTAGGTCCATAGAGCAGCAGGTGGTTGGCTTCATGGATTCCCTGTGTAGGTGCAGTGGCACTTTGTCATAGTAATGATAACAGAGAAAAGTTTATTTCTGAAAAAAGATCACATTTTAGAGAAAGCCAAAAAAAAGGAAGAAAAAAAAAAGTGTGATCACTGAAATAAAAAATGAACAAAACGGACAGACCTTGACAGATCAGCAACGCCTTTATTTTTTGGTACTGGGGATTAAACAGTGGTACTAACTCAGGGTACTCAGCTCTGAGCCACATCCCCAGCCCTATTTTGTATTTTATAAGGGACTCACCAAATTGCTTAGCACCTCACAGTTGCTGAGGCTGGCTTTGAACTTGCAATTCTCCTGTCTCAGCCTCCCAAGCCACTGGGATTACAGGCCTGGGCCACCACACATAGCATCAGCAACACCTTTTGTTAAGCAGTGGAATTGAGCAGTCAGGCCTCTGAGGGACACGTCTTCAGGGGAAAACAGTGGCAGGCCACCATGAGGGTCTGGGTTTTATAGAGCCTTAGCAGAGCCAGGTCATGGTAGTTTTGGTGGTGGGCTCATTTAGGGCAGGGCAGGTAAGGGAAGTTGCCCAGCATGGTCTCAAACTCCTGGCAGAAGTGATGCCCCTGCCCCAGCCTGTTAGAAATACTCAGGTGTAGCAAGAAATCAAACAAGTGCTCAGAAGTGGGTCTACAAGGCAAACTTCACTCCTGCTAGAAGGGCATGCTCTTGAACCTGGCTAGCAAGCACACTCGGGCAGGCAGCCGGCCTGCTTTTATCCAACAGCAGCTGCTCCAGGTCGCAGTCTACATGGTTAGCTAATTTCAAAATAGGGATGACAAAGAGAAGGGCTACAGTTAAAATAGCTACAATTGACTCTTACTTCCCAATTAAGGCTAAATACTGTACTCAAAATGGACCCATGAGCTTTACATCTCTCCCAGCCTCCCAGGCAGGTAGCTGGGACTGCAGATGTGTGTCACTGTGCCCATCTTCTACAGATACACGTATTTTACTTTGATACTACTTGAAGTCCTAAAGAACTACTTTAGAGGAAGGGCTGGGGATGTGGCTCAAGCGGAGGCGCGCTTGCCTGGCATGCGTGCGGCCTGGGTTCGATCCTCAGCACCACATACAAATAAAGATGTTGTGTCCACCGAAAACTAAAAAATAAATATTAAAAAATTAAAAAAATAAAAAGAGATAACTAAACTAATCCCATGGTTCTGATGTGGTCTCACTGAGAGATCCCAAAGCCAGAGCCCAGGGAACTTGGCCTTTGGAATTCTTGGGGTGGCTTTCAAAGAGGGTAGAGAATGTAAGGAATTGTTATTAGTGAAAACTTCTCACCCCTGTGAACATACTTCACTGTGAACATAAAGGAGTGAAGTCCTTTAAGGGCCCACTCTAGAAGACGGGAATGGGGCCGATCAGGAAAATGTCAATAAGCTAAAGCCTGAATGAGTGCTCAGGAGACACAGTGTGGTCCATGCTGTACTCTGATTGATCGCTTGAGTCTAAGAACAAATTTCCTAATAAGAGTGTTGCAAAGTTACAGACAGAGCACAATCACGGAGCCAGAGAGGGCTGGGTTTGAATTCTTACTCTACTGCCAAGAACTTAGGTGTTGGGGATATGCTCAGTAGTAGAGGTCCCGAGTTCAATCCCCAGCACAAGAAAAAGGAAAAAGAAGACTTAAGAACAAGTTCCTTAGCCGGGCACAATGGCGGTGCACATCTGTAATCCCAGCAGCTGGGGAAGCTGAGATAAGAGGATCCGGAGTTCTAAGCCAGGCTCAGCCACTTCGAGGCACTAAGTAACTCAGTGAGACCCTGTCTCTAAATAAAATACAAAATAGGGGCTCAGTGGTCGAGTGCCCCTGAGTTCAATCTTTGGTACCCCCTACCCAAGAAAAGAGAAAAGAATAAGTTCCTTGAGTCTTGGTTTCCTCATCCCTAATGGGACTGATACCTACAAAACAATTGTGAGGGCTTTAGTGCAGACAGAATATAAAACCTGCTCCCCACAAGACGCAGGTACCTGAGTAGAGGATAGCTATTTAAATTAGTATACAGGTTCAATCTCCAGCACTGCAAAGGAAAATGTATATATTTATTCTTTTTTGCAGTGTTGGGGATCAAACCCAGGGCCTCATGTATGTGTACTTTTTTCTATTTTTTTTTTTTTTTTTTTTGCAGTGCTAGAAACCAAAACCAGGGCCTCATGAATGCTAAGCAAGGATTCTACCACTGAGCCACACCCCAAGCATGTCTAAACATTTTTGTGGTGCTGAGGATTTGAACCCAGGGCCTTGTGTATGCTAAAGATGTGCTTGAGCGTTGATCTCTATCTCTAGCCCTAAATTAATATATGAATACAGTTCAAACCTGGAAGGAGATGGCCATGGTAACTGACTTTCTGTTTAAGATCTGAAATTGGGAGTCTTTCATAGTTCATGCAGGGGACTCAGCGTATTGGTTAAAATACATCCAGAAATGACAGAGTGGAAAACATGGCAAGTCCTGCCCCCAAAAGCAATGATAAAACTGGGCACAACTGTCAAAACCAACCATTTCTGAATTCTAGAATAATCAAGAAGGCATCATAAGAAATTGAGAAGGGTTTATTCAACAATCTCAGGTTGGGACACTGGGAGTCTGGGTGCTACTGCCTTCCCCTCTGGCCACCACCCTCTTCACTACCCTCAACCAGATAGGTTGTTCTACCAAGAACAAAATAATGAAAGAAAAGGCCTCCAGATCATACACCTGGCGTGGCAGCACTTGTAATCTCAGCAACTCAGGAGGGAGGATATGCGTTCAAGGCCAGCCTCGGCAACATAGCAAATAAATAAATAAATAAATAAGGAAGAAGTACAGCTCTTTGCAGATGACACAATCTTGCATACAAGAAGTCCTAACAAATACCTACAGAACTAGTCACCTTGCTGAGCAAAGTTGCAGGTGCAAAATCAACATATGAAATTTGATTATATTTCTATATGTTAGCAATAAATGACCCCAAAATGAAATTAAGAGAACAAGTCCTTTTATAATAGGTTTTCAGGTGTTTTTGTTATTTTGGAACAGGGGTGGGGGTGAGTTTGAACCCAGGGGTGCTTTTCCACTGTCCTACATCCCCAGTCCTTTTAATTTTAAAAGAGAGTCTCATTCAATTGCCAGGGCTGACCTCAAATTTGTGGTCCTCAGCCTCAGCCTCCTGAGTTGCTGGGATGACAGATGTGACCCACTGTACCCAGTTCCATTTACAATAGCATGAAGAATACAATACAGTACTTAGGAAGCTCTTTCTGCCATCTTGGATCCTGTGGAGGCCTACTAGGGACAGAGCTTCTAAAAGGCAGGCTTGTCTGAGACACTGTGGCTATGTGTGCCGTCTGTGGAGTTCATAGTTCTTAAAACTGAAGGTGTTTGGGCTGGGGATAGGGCTCAGTTGGTAGAGTTGCTTGCCTCTCATGCACAAGGGTTAGGGTTCCATCCCTAGCACCCCAAAAATATTGAAGGTGTTTATGCCTAAGATTAAATTGAAATTTGTTTGGGCAAAAAATGTGTTTATGTGTACAAAGCAAAGAATAACAGAGTGACTCCTGGTGACAAACCAAACAGAACCAGAGTAATCTGGGCAGAGGTGACTCGTGCCCATGGCAACAATGTCATGTTGTGCCAATTTCTGAAACAGCCTTCCTGCTAAGGCCACTGGACACAGACTGTGCGATGCTGTACTCTTTGAGGATTTAAACTAATGCAAAGTAAATAAAAACAGGGGGAAATACTTAGGAACAGATTTAACAAAAGAAGGACAATGTTTATATCCTGAAAACTATGTGATTTCTTTCATTTTTGAAAGAAATTGAAAAAAATTTAAATAAGTGGACTATATCCAATGCTTACGGATTGAAGATTTGGTGTTTTTAAAGTGGAAATGCTCCCCCATTAACCACAGGCTCGATGAAAATCCCAGTCAGAATCCCAGTTGGTTTCTATGGAGGTGTTGAAAAGCTGCTTCTAAAATTTATAATGGGATGAAGATGTGGCTTTGTGGTTGAGTTTGATCCCTGGCAGCAAAAAACAAACAAGCAAACCCAACAAAAAACACTAAATAAAACAAGAAACATGGACTGGGAGTAGAGTTCAGGGTTGAGTATGTGCTTGGCATGTGCAAGGCCCTGGGTTCAATCCCCAGAACGAAACATCAGAGTAGGAGGACTCGTATTTTCAAAAAATTCCAAAGTTAGGCCTGGGGGCTGGGGTTGTGGCTCAGCGGTAGAGCATTCACCTAGCATGTGCAAGGCCCTGGGTTTAATCTTCAGCACCACACATAAATAAAGGTATTCTGTGCAACTACAACTAATAAATAAATAAATATTAAAAAAAAAAAAAAGTTAGGGCTGGAGATGTAGCTCAGGGGTGGAGCCTTGCCCACTGTGCCCGAGGCCCTGGGTTCCAACTCCAGCACATGAAAACAAACAAAAACTTAGTAGGAAGCAACGTGGACAGTGAGTCCTGGCGTGTACATACAGATCAGCTGGAAGAGAACTGAATTTTCAAAAATAAAATCTTGAGTCCATAGTCAGCCAATTTTCAACAAAGATACTGTTATGTGCTGAATTGTAAGCTCTCAAAATTCAGACATTGAGGCCCTAATCCCCACCCTTCAGAATGTGACTGCATTTGGAGACAGGGTCTTTCAAGACGTAACTAAATGAATTCCTTTTTTCTTTTTTTGGTACTGGGGATTCAGCCCAGGGGATTTTACTAGTGAACTACATCCCCAGCCCTTTTTGTTTTTTGAGACAGGGTCCCCCTAAGTTGCTTAGGGCCTTGCTGAATTGCTGAATGCCTCAACCTCCCAAGTCACTGGGGGTTATAGGTGAGTGCCACCAATTAAAATGAATCATACAGTGGCATTCTAATCCAGCGTGATGTGTTCTTATAAGAAGAGGAAATGAATACACAGACACAGAAGGAAGATCGTGTGAAGATTCAGGGAGAAAACACTATCTAAAGCCTGGAGAGGGCTGGGGCAGGGCTCAATGGTAGAGCACTTGCCTAGCATGTGTGAGACCCTTAAAAAATTAAATAAACAAATAAAGGTATTGTGTCCATATACAACTAAAATATTTTTAAAACAAACAAATAAATAAATAAATAAATCCTGGAGAGCCGTCTCAGAAGAAACCAAGCCCAAGGACACCTTGATCTTGAACTACGAGCCTTCAGAATCATGAAAATTAGATTTTTTTTTCCTCCTGTTGAAGCTACCCAATGGTGATATTTTGTTATTGTAGGTCTAGCAAACTCACACAGATTTTAGGACAAAGTCTGTTTCTAGAACAAAATCTTAATTTTGAGGGATTTCTCAAATTGATTCTCTAATGCAATTAGGTTTAAAGGCACGAATGACTTTTAATGATTTACTTTAAGTGATTTATTTAAATTATTTTAATGATTTCCCAATAGCAGAGACAGCCTGGACAATCCATGGCCCAATGCAAAGTGAAGAGACCCAAACATCACCATTGGCTTCTCTGAATCAGATACTTGTAAGAGGCAAGGTTCTGTGGGATCATGTCTGATGTCTGGACATTTTCACCAAACCAGAAATATGAAGATTGGCTGGCTGCACCTAGTTTCACTGAACAAAGTGGGGAAAGAAGGTTGAGCTCAGGCATTTCAATTTCCAGACAAGGGCTACATCAATGAACAGAAAGCTGCTAGTTTTGTCCAGAGAGACCCCAATCTCCTGTAGCTGCAAAGCTGAGATCACTAACATCCAAATCTAGAGCGTCATCCTGTGGGTGACTGAATTAAAATGTAAGTGGGGTGCTCAACCCTCCAGCACATCCACCCAAGAAGGGTGCTGTTGTTGGAACCATGTCTACCTACCCCAAATACATATGTTGGTGGCAACCTTCAATGTGACTACTGTATTTGGAGATAGAACTTTTGAGAGGTAATTAAGGTTAAACGAGGTCATAATCCAGTAAGTCTGGTGTTCTTACCAGAAGAGGAAGAGCCCCTGGCACTCTTGCATGTCCTTGTATATGCAAAGGGGAGGCTATGGGAGGACAGGGCCAGAAGGGTAGCCATCTGCAAGCAAGGAAGAGAGCCCTCACCAGAAACCAAATTTGATGCTAAGTTGATCTTAAACTTCTAGACCCCAGAACTGTGAGAAATAAATTTCTATTGTTGGGCACCCCATCTGTGGCATTCTGTGTCTGAGGAGGTGAACCCTGCTTTTGTAGTTCCATGCCAGACACTTTGATTCTCTTCAGGACCCGGGTACATCATCCACCTTTGCTCTAACCCCATAACTAGACTCAAGTCCCAGCAGACCCCTAAAGGTGAGGTACAAAGGGTGGCCCATTAGAAGGTGGGCTGCACTCCAAAAGAACATCACCATCCCCTATGCACAAGGAATGCCCTCTGAGACCACCAGTGGATGCCTGGACCATGGACAGTGCTGTGTTCTGTTAGTTAATGCTTTTCCATCTTAACTAAGCACTGGTCACACAGTGGTGTAACTGTTGCAGTTAGAGATGTGACACCAAAACCAGCATGAATTGTTCTTCTTCAATGTCACGGACAGAAACAACCTCAGCCTACTTATTATTTTCTTATCGAGAACTTTTACCTTTCCTTTTAAAGGATGCACTTTATGGCTTCTCTTTGGCACATCTGAGTTGCCAGCATACCAACTCTTGCAGTTTGAAGTCATTATTAAGTTTAGAAAAGGGTCACTAGGGGGGCTGGGGTTGTGGCTCAGTGGTAGAGCGCTTGCCTAGCACATGTGAGGCCCTGGGTTCAATTCTCAGCACCACATAAAAATAAGTAAGTAAAATAAAGGTATTTTGTCCAACTACAACTAAAAAATAAATATTAAAAAAAGGTCACTAGGACACAAGCACCACAGTACCACAACACTAGATCTGATAACTGAGGTGCCTACTAAGTGCCTTCTGGGTGGGTGGTGTATACAGTGTGGATACACTAGACAAGGGACAACTCATGTCCTGATGGGAGCAGATGGGGTAGGAGTTTACTGTACTACTCAGAACATTAGGAAATTTGAACTTTTGAAATTTTTATTTCTGAAATCTTCCATATTTTCAGAGCAAGGGTGACTGAAACCACAGAAGTGAAATAATAGGGGTACTGTGTGTGTGTGTGTGTGTGTGTGTGTGTGTGTGTGTGTGTGTTTTCTGTTCCTTTGGACAACCTTAATATGGTTGCCAAGGTCATTCCACAAAGAAATAATAACCTTGGGGCTGGAGTTGTAGCTCAGCAGTAGAGTGCTTGCCTTTTACGTGTGAGGCACTGCGTTTGATTCCAAGCACCACATATAAATAAGCAATTAAATTAACATCCAACAACAACTAAAAAAAAATACACACACACACACACACACACACAAAGAAATAAAAATCTTTTCCACAAATGGAGCTAAAACAATAGTCAACGTAAAAGAATGAAGTTGTGACTTTGCCTCACATAAAGTAACTCAAGATGGATGAAAGACCTCAGTGTAAGCATAAAACCATGAAATTATTACAAGAAAGCCTAGAGGCAATTGTTTATGACCTTGGAGTTGGCAATGGGTTCCTAGATCTGACGCATAATCAAAAACATGAGGGCAGGGATGTAACTCCATGGTAGAGCGCTTGCCTAGTGTGCGCAAGCCCCTGGGTTTGATCCCCAGCACCACAAAGGAAGGAAATTAAATCCAAACTAAATCAAGCAGAAAGAATAAGATAGAGAGTAGAAATCAATGACATTAAGGAAAGAAAAATAATAGCAATATTTTTCTTTGGAAAAAAATCAATAAAGTCAATGAACATCTGGCTAAACTAACCTCAGGGAAAAAGGAGAGAAAATTAAGCAGAGCAAACGTGAAAGAGGAAAGGAACACCTGCAGCCACCACGGACATTACAGGTACAATATGGGCACAGTGGGAACAGGTCTATGACAGAGCAGCTGACAATTAAGATCAAATGGAGCCAGGCATGGTGGCTCACGCCTGTAATCCCAGCGGTTTGCGAGGCTGAGGCAGGAGGATCCCGAGTTCAAAGCCAGCTTCAGCAATGGCGAGGCGCTAAGCAACTCAGTGTAATACAGTACAAAATAGGGCTGGGGTGTGGCTCAGTGGTGGGGTGCCCCTGAGTTCAATCCAAAAAAAAAAAAAAAAAGATCAAATGGAGACAATCTTTAAAGGTGCCAACTACCAAAGCTTCATCAGATTACCAAATAGATAATCTGATTATCTGATTACTTCGTATCTGTTTGTATCAGAGAAACTGAACTTTTAAACAGGACCTGGAGGCCCGCACCTGTAATACCAGCTACTCAGAAGGCTGAGACAGGAAGATTGTGAGTTCAAGACCAGCCTGGGAAATTTAGTCAGACCCTTTCCCAAAATAAAATATAAAAAGAGCTGGGGCCACAGCCCAGTGCTGCAATAAATAAATAAATAATTTAAAAAATTAATCATGCTTTGGTATGAATCCTTTTTCTCAGAGTTTAATTGTAGTAAAAAACCATCCAAGGCCAGGGTTTTGGCTCAGTGGTAGAGTGCTTGCCTAGCATGCATGAGGCACTGAGTTCAATCCACAGCACCACATAAAAATAAACAGATAAAATAAAAGTATTGTGTCCATCTACAACTAAATAAAATAAAATAAAATAAAATAAAATAAATCCAGCTCTGGGCATGGTGGCACACATCTGTAAACTCACCTCTGGAGGCTGAGGCAAGAGGATGGCAAGTTTGAGGTCAGTTTCAGCAATTTAGCAAGGCCCTACGCAATTTAGCTAATCCCTGTCTCAAAATAGAAAATAAAAACAGTAGGGGATGTGGCTCAGAGGTTAAGTGCCCAAAGGTTCAATCCCTTGTACAAATAAAATAAAATCAGCAACTAAAACTTTAGTTCCAGACGTCTTTACTGGCAAATCAAACGAATCAAATTCTACCAAATATTTAAGGAAAAATAATGACAACTGTATCAAAGTCTTCTAGGATACCAAGAAGAAGAACTATACAACGCCCTGGGTTTGAGCCCAGCACCAGGGGGAGAAAAATAGGGATCGGTTTCCTATTTATTTTATGAAGTCATTGTTACTTGACCCTCACCAAAAGACATTACAAAAAGAGAAAACTATAGACCAACACCCCTCATGAGTATACATGTGAAAATTCTCAGTGAATCTCAACAAATTACTAGCAAATTGAATTTAATAATACATAAACATAATAAATCCTAATGGCAACCAAGGTTTATCCCAGGAATGCAAGACTGGCTCAACATCCGAAAGTCAATTAATGTCATTCACCACATTGATAAATGTGAATATAATAATATGTAAATTTTTGTACAAACACAAACACCAAAAGTAAACCCCGGGGAGACAAATGATTCACTGGGTAGAAAATATGGCAACATACAGCATGAATGGGCAAACCCCCAATCTCTATGAAGAACCTTTAAAAAGGTTTAGGTTGTCCAAAAATCCTACAGAAAAATGGACAAAAGGCTTTGGAACACTCAGTTCACCAACAGAGATACTGAAAGCTGGCTTATGACCACGGGCTGGAATTCGCTCAACATTGGAGACAGCAAATTAAAACTGCAGGTGGCTCCACTTCTCACTGGTGGGGTCAACAAAGTCGTGGAAGCCCGAGGGTGTCCTCTGCTGGTGAAGTGGCACTGCCCTCTATTGCTCATGCGTCACTCAGGTCTTCAGGCTTGAGCACAAAAGGTGTTTTCAGAACCCCAGAGTTAGGAACCCTGTTCAGAGCCTGAACCAGGCCCTAAAAATGCTTGGTCCTGTTCTGTACTGGCCGTGAGCAGAGCTGAGGTAGCTGAGGGCAGGGACTTGGAGCCAACTCCCTGTGGAGTTTTTCAGATCCCTTAAACATGCAAACCTTTGTGAACATGTGCCCTGCTGTGCTGTTCCTCAAGAGTCTCTCCTACGCATGTCACATGTGGAATCGTGGCACGGGGGTGGAGTCCTGAAAGGAGCCACCCTCTTTGGTTCTTCTTGCTTCTTCCCACCATTTACTGCCTCACGCTGCGCCACCTGGGTGGCCCTGCCACTGCAGACCTTGTTTCTCTTCCATTCCCTGTGGGTGTCTGATGCCAGGCACCATGACATGTTCATGTTCTGATGTGTCCTCTAGGCCTGTGCCCTCACAGCACGTTTTACCAAATCGCAGCTCATGCTGGAGGCTGGCTGGTAAAGAAAGGGCGAAGGGGAGCCATGCTTTCCAGAGCATTCTTAAAGTGCCCAGGAATCAACTAGAGATCCTGTTTACATGCAGATTCTGATTCATATAGGACTTGGGGAGCTCCCTCTTGCCAGTGGTCCACAGGCCAAGCAGAGGCTACTAGAGGAATACCGGTGGTGGCGTGGTGGAGCACACCTGTAATCCCAGCCGCTGGGGAGGCTGAGGCAGGAGGATCACAGAGTTCAAAGCCAGCCTTGGCAACTTACTGAAGCCCTAAGCAACTCAGTGAGACCCCGTCTCTAAATAAAATGTAAAAAGGGGCTGGGGATGTGGCTCAGTGGCTAAGGCCTCTGGGTTCAATCTCTAGCACAGAAGAGATAGAGACAGAGAGAGATGGGTGGGCTCCCCAGGGTTGGCGGCAACTCATTCTTCCTCCCCCATCCCCACCCTCTGTCAGAGCACTGCCTAGCCCTTCTCACCACCCACAGCTCTAGGGAGGGCTCTGCTCATCTCTCCCAGGGATCACTGCAGAAGTCTCACGATTTACCTCCACACCTTTCCCCGCTTTAATCCATTTCTCAAGGTTGTACAGAGAAGATTCTCCTGAAATGCAAACCCGCTTAAGTCCTCCCCCAGTCTCAGGACTTTCGTTGACTCCCCTTTTCCTTAGGATAAAGCTGAACTCTTGCCTGAGCCCAGCAGGCTCCTGCAAGAGGGTCCAGGCTGCCCCACCAGGACCACCTCCCTCGGCTCCTCATCCCGTGGGGTTCCCTCCACACACCTCTGCCCATGGGTGCCCTCTGTCGGGAGTATTGTGCTCAGCTCTCTGCAAGGCATGTTCTTACTCATCCTTATACGCCCTGGGCACATATCACATCCTCAGCAAAGCCTCTCGGGAGTCCCTGAAAGAAGCAGAGTCAAACACACCCTCCTTTACACTATTTCTGACCTTATACAAGCCTCCCAAGATGCTTCATAGCTGGACATGGTGGCATGTACCCAAAGTCCCAGCTACTCCGGAGGCTGAGGTGCAAGGTTACTTGGGCCCAGAAATTTGAGGCCAACTTGGGCAACATAGTAAGACCCTGTCTCAAAAAACCCCAGCAACGTAATAATGATCATTTAGAAGCACAGCGTCTGTGTTATACCCCCCAGGGCTCTCACAGTCAGGGCCACCTAGCCTTCACTATGTTCCAGAGAACACAGTTCTGAGCCAACACATGGCTTCACAGCATGGCCCCTGTCTCAGAATGTGTAGTCAGCAAGAGAGAGCCTGGACCTGCTTGGAATTCCCGGCTCAACCTAGTCCCAAATTGGCTGAGAAAATTTAGATAGATCACATGAATCAACCTGTCTTCTCTGTTGAAATGCTGTGATAAACAAGGATCTCATTTACATGAGGATGCTTTGAAAAAATATCAAGTGCTTCAGTAATTTTAATGATTTAGTAATTTTAGCAATCATTTAGGTTACGCCAGGCACTTTACCTAGAGGGTTCCTAGTCCTCACCACAGCCCTGGGAGATTGACAGTAATAGCCAAATTGTGCAGACAGGAAACCAGGGCCGCAAAGCCAAGAAATGTATTTTGAGTTACACTGCAAACAGGACAGAGCCAGGACTCAGACCCAAAGGTCTGCTGGCCCCAGACAGAAACGTTTTCTATTCAGATTTTGTGTAAGCCTTTCTCATGCAAAATTATATTATTGTCAGGAGCCATTCTCACACGTGACTGGGTGACTCCAGGTTAGGGTCTGAGGCATTCTGGCTGTGTCGGAGCTTTCCCAGCCCTCTCCTGTTGAGAGAACCTGTTCGTGTGGGGGTGTAACTGACCACTGGCCCTGGAGGCCCAATCACTGACCCTGACCTTGGAGTGCGGTCCCCCCCTCTTCAACCTTCATTGGATGGAATTCTCCCCTGAATTTCTTGTTCCCCAATAAAAGGCTACTCCCTGGCGTGCTCTCTCTCTCTCTCTCCTGCTAGCCCTGAGTAATCCTTGCTGCCCTGCCGGGCGGTTAGAGGAGGAAACCAGAGAGGGGAGCCGTCTCGGACCTGGTCATAGAAAAAGGTAACTGAGTCTGTGTGTTTATTTCGATCTCACTAGCTAACTTTTATGCCAAGAACCTCATTAATGAAACCATTGCGCTGGCCGCGTGGTAGATATTATATTGTCTCATCTAATAATACAGCTTCATAATAAATTATTGCATTTTTTTTCACTACTGGGGATTGTATCCAGGGCTTTATACATCTAAGATGAGCTCTCCACCACTGAGTGGTACCCCCAACCCCCCATTTTAATTAATATGTAGGTAGCTATTAAAAATGCTGAAGATTTAACTTTGTTTTTATTTCTTACTCTTTTTTGAGAGTTTGTGTCAGTCAGCTTTTCATTGGGGTGACCAATGGAATGACCAATACCTGAAAGAACAACTTATAGGAAGGTAAGTTTATTTCAGGCTCAAAGTTTCAGAGATTCAGTCCATGGTTGACTGATTCCATTATTCTGGATCTGAGATGAGGGAGAATATCATTGTGGAAGAGCAGGGCAGAGGGAAGCTGCTTAGCCCATGGCAGCCAAGAAGGGGGGGTGGGGGGGGAGAGAGAGAGAGAGAGAGAGAGAGATTGAGAGAGAGAGACACCCCAAACACATGAACTTTGCAGGGGACACCTCATACCCAAACCATAACAAGATTTGTGTTGTGTCTGTGTGCACATGTGCAGTGCCAGGGATAGAAGAGCCAGGGCCTCTTGTACAGTTTCATGTCTTGTTCAATGTGCTTATCACAATGTTTGGCACTTATCCAGTAATAAAGCATCCATTTGTAGTATAGACCTAACTCTAAAATAGGAATAATGATGGTACCTATCACCTAGGGTTGTTGTGATTATTAAATGAGTAAAATATTTAGAATGCTGACTAAAAGAATAAGTACTCAGTAAGTATTCACTGTAAATTACTGTTAGTCTTTAGGTTGAACCATTTGGAATGGTAATTTTTATAGGCCAAAGTTTGACAAAACCAGCAATTTCATATGGCTCAACCTGTATCTTTCAGAGGAAGTGCCAGGCAGAAGAAAATGGTTAGAAGTATGTTTACTTGAGCTTATTGTTTTTCAATATTGCATTTAAACTTCCATATTTCCATGTTTTAATGTATTATTTCCTATTTGAAAAAAAATCCTTTAAAGGAATTGACTGGAACATAGATATTCTTTTATGCATTTACATCTCCAAAGTCTTCAAATCTTTAATTTTGTTCCTGAATTTCACAATAACTTTTTTCAATATTTTAAGAATATTCTAAAATGTCAAACCTGTAACAGAATATAAAACCATCATAGAATATAACATTTGTTATAGGTTTGTTTCATTATTTTACACTGATTTATGCAGAAATGTTTTTCTTTTCTTTTCTTTCTTTTTTTTTTTTTTTTTTTTGTGGTGCCAGGGATTGAACCCAGGGCCTGTACATGCAAGGCAAGCACTCTACTATGCAGCTATATCCCCAGGAATGTATTCTTAAAAAGTCTTATTTAAATCTCAAAGTGAAATGACAAAGTTAAATGAATCCAACTGAGAACTGGCCATTTAAAGAATAAGGACATTTGTGACTAACCTAAAATATCTACTCAACTGCAACAACTACAAGCATTACTTCTTTTTCTTCTTTATTTTTTGGCATGAGGTGGGGGATTGAACCCAGGGGTGCTTTATCACTGATCCACATCCTCACCCCTTTTTATTTTTTATTTTGAGACAGGGTCTTGCTAAGTTGCTGAGGCTGGTCTCAAATATGTGATCCTTCTGCCTCAGGCTCCTGAGCTGCTGGGATAACAGGCATGTGCCTCGGTGCCCAGCATCTACATCTCTTTTTATGCATCACTTTGAACTTCAAATTTACCCTATGAAGCCCTAGCAAAGGAATAATATTCTTATTTTGATTTCACAGATTAAAAGGCTTATAAGAAATAATGGGCCCAGGTCACCCTGTCCTTTGAAGCCTTTCAACACATAACCTGGGCACATCCAGTTCACCTTCTAGCCACCTCACAGGGAACAAGGGAGTGGATTTTGATCTGGGTGAAGCAGCCCCGCCTGGGAATGTTGCTGGACACATCTATGGTCATGAACCAATACAGCTAACTGACCCGGAAAAGAAATTCCTGAGGTGCCAGTGGCCCAGAGACTGCCAATGTCCCCAGGGGAAAATTCCCACACCATGATGGGAAATGTCTTCAACTTGTTGAGGGCCACAGCTGAGTGTGCGCATGGCATGGGAGTGGTTGAGAGGTGGCGCCAGGGAGCCATTGAGATAATGATGGTTATGTTAAGCTGTGTATTCAATTGCATATTTGACCTTTACTGTCGGGCAATAGGGCGGCCTACTTTGGAGTTCCCATGGAGTTCTCGTGGACCCCGGTGGAGGTTGAGAGTGTTGTCGGGGAGTGTGCGTGGAGTGCTGGTGGAGTTCGGGCAATAAAGCTTCCTGTTTGAAGATACAAGTGCTTTGTGGCGGCTGGTGACTTGTGCCCAGCCAGACTGCGGCAGGAACTGTCACAAACCATTTGTCCAATGCATTTCTTAGTGTAAAAGAGTATGCTTATTAGATAAATAACCTAAAAAAATAGTTGAGGTTAGGATGAAAAAACACTGGCCAATTGGCACCGCTTACTGCTAAGAAGATGGATGTTGGATGCACGTCACACGTATTTTCTAACCGAATTTCTTTATGGACAATCAAGGAACTCTTCTAATGAATTTCTGATGCGCGCCATCACCCCCTGCCCCAACCACCTAGTCCTCAAACTTTGGTGGCTCCGCAGTCTCGGTGTGTTCTGGTAATGTGCCTTCCACACCTTAGACACTCCAAACTTGGCCACCATCTCACACACTCACAACCAGAAGTGGGCCGTAATGCCATAGGTCACCAGCAGATGTCGCAGCCTCAACACTTGACGGGGCCAACTTTCAAAAATGACTAATGAGCCAATCGGCAGCGATTGAGTGCCTTCTGTATACTTGCTGAGCATTATGATAGGCGCTTCAAATCAACCTCTTGCCAGTTGACTCCGGTGAGAAACGGTTTCAATTCGTTAAATCGTATATTGTGCTTGAACAAGGACTGGGTAGTGGTGTGAACATTATTACAGGTTGTGATCAAGTGGCAAAGACTAGCCTGGAACTAAGGCTCTGGAGCCTCGACCTTCGCTCCGCTTGTCTCGCACCGCTTTTGTCTCAGCATGGGGATCCCGCCCTGGGGCTTTCCTTCCATCCAACTAGGGAGCCTTGCCCCCTTTTCTGTACCCTGTCAACTGCTATACACCTAGGGTTGGTATCTGGCTGCCCTCCACTGAGTGGCAAGGTGGTGGTGGTTTGGAGGGTGAAGGGTGGGTAGAGTCACTGCCGGGGTGTGGCCAGGTTTGTGCGACTACATCCCCGGGTTCCTGCAGGAACTTCCAGAAGGCAGGTGGCCCGGAAGGTGGCACAGGTGGGGCTCAAGAGGCAGCCCTTTTACAGTCTAAACTCAACATAAAGTTTCCTCCTTTGGCCTCTGGGCCTGAGCCCCGCCCCACCTGCCCCTGGGCCAACCCCAGCACCCCGTGGTCGCGGGCACTTTTCTGGCGCCCGGCACAGCCGTGAGGCGCGCGGATTCGGCTCTCCAGCCACGAGCCTGGGCGGGGCCTCTAGGCAGCATCTGGGGGTTGCACCTGCCGGGACCCTGCGCCGCGTGCGTGCGGCGGCCCGCGGCGGCTTCGCAGGGCAGGCGTCCAGCTCCCAGCGCGCACCGGTGCCCACGCGCCCCAAGCCAGCACGTGGCATTCGGGGCCCGCCGCAGGCGCACGCGCGCAGGGAGGCGCCACGTGCTGTGGCCCCACGCGCGGGACGACTGCGCTCGGCTGGGGCCACGTGCGGGGAGCCGGGCCCGGGGCTTCCAAATCCGCGGGCGTGCGGGCCGCCAGCGCCCAGCGCAGCCTCCCGGCGCCGGGCTCGGGAACAGGCACCGCGAGGCGGCGCGCCAGCCGCCCAGGGCTGCCGAGGGGCGGGGCCGCCCGCATTGTTCCTCCCCGAGCGGCGGGCCCTCCCCTTCCCCCAGCCCCAGGCGGGGCGCGGGGCCGCCGGAGCCGCGGAACGTGGGCTCGCGCGCCCCGCCTTTGTCTCCCGGGCGCGAGCCGCCGCAGCCCCGCGCCCGCCGCTCGCTGCCGGAGCCGCTTTGTGCCGCTTCGCGGGGGACGCGGACGCGGGGCGCGGAGCCGGGGGGCCCAGCCTCAGCATGGACGTGACCGTCTCGGAGCTCATGGAGCTCTTCCTACAGAGCCCGCTGGTGACCTGGGTGAGTGCGCCGCCTCCCCGCCCCTTTGTTGGTGCCCTGACTCCTCTCCTGCCGGGCCGGGGTGCCCACCCGGACGCAAGGGACACAGCAGGTGGCCGCCGGCCAGGGTGGGGTTGGGCGTCCTGCAGTTCGGGGGCGCTGGGCTGCGCGCTCGCGGCTGGGCCAGGGGCGGAGCGGGTACACCTGTTCCCGCTGGGCGCTGGGCTGGCGGCCCCGGGGCCGACGGGGTCCGAATGGTCCTTCCCGAAACGGACCCTGCTTGCTCTCCGCAAAATACCCTGGTGGGTTTCTGAACCCCTAGACCAGCCGGTGAGTGGCAGTGACGGGTGGGGAATGGGGGACGCCAAGTGGGAACATGAACAGGCTGGGGTGGGCGCACTGCTTTCCAGTGGATCTGAGACGTGAGAAATTTATTGAAAAGTCCCCCCTTATCCTCCGCGCTCTCGGACGCTGGAGGAAAGTGCCCAGGAAGTTTTCCTCCTCCTGCCTCGCGCCGTTGCCCGGAGCGGCGAGGGGACAGAGGCCCTGGGAGAAGGGTAGGCTCCGTGCCTGCTGAAGTGTGCAGGGGCGTGGGTGATCCCCTTCTGTCCACACCAACCCAACCGCCTTTGCCCGAGGAACGTTCGGTGTTTTGTGCCCTTGAGTGACTTCCTGCCTTTCTCTTTTTTCTGCTCTTCCACCTCTCGGCAGGTGAAAACTTTTGGCTCCTTTGGAAGCGGCAACCAGGACAACTTGAGTCTGTATATGGATTTAGTGGACGGCATCCTTTTGAACCAAATCATGTTGCAAATGTAAGTTGCCTTCTACTGAGAAGAGGGGAAGAATGGTGCTGTAGAAGTTTAAGATTGTAAATGTGGAATGCAAGGTGGCTAGGGAGGGGCTGCCTGTTGGAGGGATACCCATATCTCAGTGTTACACGGCGCTTTTACAGCTTTCTTGGTTGTGTAAAGACCTCCATCCAGGACTGTGCTCTGGCTGCTTGTTGGATGAAGGAAATTTGGAGTGGACTGTCATTCACGAGGTGTAGATAGTGCGATTGACTTCAAACTCAAGGATTTAACTGTGGTTTGAACAATGAAATGAAAAAGCCCCTTTTCTTTTGGGGGGCACTGAACTGTAACGGAGAGTGTCTTGTTACAGGAAGTGTCAGGGGTGGGCTGAGAGCATCCTAGTGTGACTATTAAGTTTCACTTTAGGTTAGGACTCTGCCTGAGTTCCCTTGGGTTTCCTTTTTCAGTTGATTCCAGAGTTCCCTTGGGTTTCCTTTTTCAGTTGATTCCAGAGCAAGTGCAGTTGATTAAGTCTCTTTGCATGAAATGGATTTAGAGTCGGTACTTAGGAGATGCACAGGGAGTTGGATCCAGGGAACTGTTTGTTTGGAAGCATGCGACTTAAGCAAGGTCTTGGTAGAAGTTGACTTGCTAGTGTGTATGTTTGACCACATCCTTTCCTGTTGCTGAGTTCTTCAGAGCCTGTCTGCGTTTGATTGACAGCCTGTCACAATGTAGGTGTTGGCTCCTACAGTTGCATTCTGTTTTTAACTCAGAAGCTGCAAGGAACATATTGGAACTGAGAGTCAGTGTGATTCACAGTCACTTGAAGCAGAATGAAACACCCTGATGTTCTCTGTGGGTCAGCTCCTTACTCTTACCTCCTTACCTATGAACGAGTGCGTTGTCATTTTTGAGAATAAATCCAGTAGCTACTGGGAATCAGCTTCGTTTGTGGCCAGCGAAGGCGAATGAACAGTTTGGCATATCCAGAAAGATATAAATAAAAGATAGGTAATAGATTCTACCTAAAAAGGTCTGTTCAAAACATTTTCCTGTTACATTGTTTCTTTTGTTTTCTTGTCATTTGGTGTCATGCTGTGGGAGAGACCCTGCCATCTTAAAATATTTTTAAGGTGCTTCTAATCTCACTGGTCTTCAGTATTTGATTAGCTTCTAAAAAGACACGTCTGTTGTCAGTGTTGGCTGAGCTTCTCAGAGAACCTTGATGAAATGAGTTTTCCTGGGGCAGCAGAGCTCCGGCAGTCCTCCCCACATTCTGCTGGACTCCCCAGATTGCTGGGTTTCATTGGTGTCATGACCAAACTTCAACCTGTCCTTACCCAAGTGAGCCTGAGACCGTTTAATTAAAAAAAACCAGCGGTTTCGCCTCCTTTTCATTCAGCTTTACGCCCTGGCAGCCCGGGAGAACAAAAGCCCTGGGACTGTTTCTCTTTCTTCCCTGACCTTTGGAATTCCTGAAGCGTTTACCACTTGCTTGTAAATCAGGAAAGCCTGTTGGACCATTCCTTTGAGAAATGCCAGCTCATCACTTGTTCGCATTTGGCCTGCAGCTAAATGGGGCTGAAGGGCTGCTCCCCTCCCCTGGCAGTTTTCAATGATATTTTTCCTCTGTGATAAGCCAAGGTGATCATTCTGGAAGTGGGAACCTGGTGTGCTTGTGGCTCTCCTGGGTCCCTCCAGCTGGATCAGGCGTGAGGAAGGTGATGAGAGGCTTTCCAGGAGGAGCACAGCGGAGAGAGTGGGTGGGCACAGGACCCCAGCAGCACAAGGTGTCCTGCTTGGGGATCAGGGGTCAGAGTCTGTCTGGAAGTGGTTGCCAATTGGGACCTTTGGAGTGGGGGGTGTTTGAAGTGATCTTTAGAATACATTTTACTTTCCTAAATGTCTCAAACTGTGACTTGAAACAGCTGTAGGGCCTGGTGTTGCTCGCTGTAATTCCGGCTCTGGAGGCTGAAGCAGGAGAATTGCAAGTTTGAGGCCAGCCCCAGCAACTTAACAAGGCCCTATCTCAGTATAAAAAATAAGGGCTGGGGATGGCTCAATGGTTAAGTGTCTCTGGGTTTGATCTAGTTACCAAGGGGAAAAAAAAAAAGAACACCATTTCACTCTGTAAAAGTTACTGTGGTTTATTAAGAAATAGGGGCTGGGGCTCGGACTCAGTGGTAGAGCACCTGCCTAGCATGGGCAAGGCCCTGGGTTCAGTCCCCAGGACCATAGAAGTTAAATAAGTAGAACTCTTGCCCCACTATTGGACAGCCTAGGTGGCCAGCCTGGGTTTGAACCCTAGGTCTCTTTCCTGCTAGCAGTGTGACATGGGACGTGCCACTTGGTGCGTCCATTTCCCATCTGTAACTTGGGAAGTACAGTTCTTCTGAGGAGCGCTGGTTGTTGGCTCTTGTGAGACGCTGTGCCAGCTCTGGGCCCAGGGCTCCTGCTCCGTTACAGTCCAGAAAAGATCAGAGGCTCCCCATTAGAGTTTGTGTTCAGTCTGCCTTTCCCCCACATTCTCAGTCCCTAAAGGGCCGTAGGATTCTCAGCCTCAGCTCTCTTCCGATGAGGTCTGAAGTGAAGCTGGACCTGGGCAGAAGGCCTGGCCCCACATCCGATTCTGTACTTTAGCCGGGCCTCAGTTTTCCCTCTGCCAAGTGGAGAAATGTCAGACTAAGGCGCAGGTAAGCCTTATCTCCTGCGCTGGGAGCCCAAGACCGTGAGCTGGTCCACTCTGATAAATGCTCCCCAAGTTGGTAGGCCCCAGGAAGTGGCAGAGCAGTTTTGCTGGCTGGGTTGCACAGGGGGTGGCAGATAAGAGGCTGTTACCTAACACTCGGGAGCCATCTGGAGGCTGGTTAAAGGTGGGGTCACGTGACCGCACCTGGCCATTGTCTCTGGCAACCCTAGAAGGCTGTGGTAGTAGTCTCTTGGCCCTGTCCTCCTGGTGACATCAGTGTCACCTAGAAGCAGGAAAGCCCTCTGGGCTCAGCTTTCAGGGGAGGCCCAGGTACAGGAAAGTTCCTAAAGGAGAGTGTGACATTCAGTGGCCTGGCAGGGGATGCCCTGGAGAGCCTGTGACTAGGTCCTAAGTAAGCACCTTCTGTGGGCAAGGATGGATTCACTTTGGATATGGTTTGGATTCTTTTGTAGGAAATTGCTTTAGAGCCTTGACCTTAGCGTCCAGCAGATGAATTCGTATCGTTATCCTGCCATTACTGGTTTTGTTAGGTTGGACAAATTACTCTAACCTTCTGAGTCTCAGTTTCCTGATTAGTGATAAAGGGGTGATAGACGATAGGTTGATGCATGCATAAATGTCTGATGGCAGATGTCAGTCACTGTGGTCCTCAGGAGGCCGGGAGCTTGGTTTGTGCGCATGTGCTCATCTGTGCCCCTGTGCAGCGTTGCCATAAGGGGAGGTGCTGATGGTTTGGATGTCTAGTGCAGTGGGAAACTGGGGGCTCAGGCCGGGAGCTTGTGCCCCCACGTGGGGGGCAGTAAATTCAATTTTTTGTTCAGGTTCCTTTCTGACTCTTTGTGCTAGCTGCAAAATTCAGGGTAATATATTAATCATTCGGAGGTTGGAAGCATCCTTAGGCCAATGAGGAGTTTCTTCAGCTTCTAAAAAGCATTTAAAGGCTAATATCCGCCCCCAGTGCCTCCCAGAGGAGTTCATATTCCCATTTTGCAGATGCAGAAGCCGAGGATAAAAGGGCAAATACCTGTTGAGTGAATGAGTTTGTGTTGTGCAAAAATGGTGGAGCAAAAAGGTTTTTCCTTGGGAGTGAATGTAAGCAATCCTCCCACCCCTTTTATTTTCCATGGTGCTGGGGATGGAGCCCAGGGCCTCCTCAAGTGCTCTACCACTGAGCTACATCCCGGCCCAGTAATTTCCTTTTTTGGTTGCAGCACATAAATAACAATCCTCAAGAGGGCTTTGAGTCCTTAAAAATTACATAAAAAGTTTATGCCCACTGTAGGAGAATAGGAGCATACAGAAGAGCAGAGTAAAAATCATCTGGTTCCTCCCAGATGTTGTGTAAAGTGTGGATTGTTTTTTTTATGCATATGGGCACATGCTACATCTTTTTTTTTTTTTTTAAACCTGTGATATACTGCAAACATCTCTCTATTGGAAATCCATAGTTTCTTCTTTTTTTTTAAAAAACAATTTTTTAAAAAAATTGGTTCTACTTAGTTATACATGACAGCAGAATGTGTTTCAATTCGTTGTACACAGATAGAGCACAACATTTCAATTCTCTGGTTACACACAATGTAGAGTCACACCATTTGTGCAGTCATACTTGTACCTAGGGTAATGATGTCCTCTCATTCCACCATCTTTCCTGCCCCATGACCCCTCCTCTCCCCACCCTCCCCTTTGCCCAATCCAGACTTTAACCATTCGATTTTTTATACCTTTATTTTGTTTATATGTGGTGTTGAGAATTGAACCCAGGGCCTCACACATACTAGGCAAGCACTCTACCACTGAGCCACAACCCCAGCCCCCACAATTTTTATCTATTTATTTAATTTGTCACACATGACGGCAGAATGCATTTCAATTCATAATACACATATAGAGTACGAATTTTCATGTCTCTGGTTGTTCACAAAGTAGAGTCACGTCATTTGTGTCTTCATTTATGTACTTCGGGTGATGATGTCCCTGTCATTCCACTGTCTCCTCCATTCCCCTCCCTCCCCTTTGCCCTATCTGAAGGTCCTCCACTCCTCCCATGCTCCCCAACCCCATCCCCATCATGGATCAGCATCCACATATCAGAGAAAATATTCGGCCTTTGTTTTTTGGGATTGACTTACTTCACTTTGCAGAATATTCTCCAGCTCCATCCATTTACCTATAAGTGCCATGATTTTATCCTCTTTTAATGCTGAGTAGTATTCCATTGTGTATATATACCACAATTTCTTTATCCATTCATCTATTGAAGGGCATCTGGATTGGTTCCACGATTTAGCTATTGTGACTTGTGCTGCTGTAAACAGTGATGTGGCTGCGTCACTATACTATTCTGTTTTTAAGTATTTTGGGTATAAATTGAGGAGTGGGATAGTTGGGTCAAATGGTGGTTCCATTCCAAGTTTTCCAAGGAATCTCCATACTGCTTTCCATATTGGTTGCACCAATTTGCAGTCCCACCAGCAGTGTGAGTGTGCCTTTTTCCCCACATCCACGCCAACACTGTTTTTTTTTTTTTGGTACTCAACCACTGAGCCCCATCCCCAGCCCTATTTTGTATTTTATTTAGAGACAGGGTCTCACTGAGTTGCTTAGTGCCTTGCTGTTGCTGAGGCTGGCTTTGAACTCCCTGAGCCGCTGGGATTACAGGCCTGCACCACTGCACCTGACTCCCCACAGTTTTTTGACTCAGCTTAAATTTGGGAAGTCTCTTGAATGTTTCCAAAACTTAGACACTGGCTTTCCCTAAGGAGGGGACAAGGTTGCTGTAATCCTAAATTCTAACCCTCTTTTAGAGTCTAGCAAGAGTTGACTTCCTTTTTTCTAGTTAGAAATTTTTATGCAATTGAGGGCCTGGGGGCCCCACACCTTGAACTTGGAACTCCCCAACATTGGACCAGCTGCCCCACGGATGTGTCTCTTTCCTGTCCTCTGAGGTCCTCTTGCAGCACTAGGGTTTTTATGTCCTGGGGCCGTGGTGTAAAAGATCTCTGCTTAGTTAGTGGCAGCTTTTGGGGGCATGGTGCGGTAGCTATGACCTGATTTTCCTGGCATAGAAGCCCAGTCCAGACTGGCCACCAGCCGTGGCTTCATGGAATGCTGTCCTTCAGGGTTGGAAGGATCCTGTGGCCATTTTGCAGATGAGCACACTGAGGCCCAGAGAATTGTGGCCGGCCTTGGAGCCTGGACTGCAATCTGTGCCTCTGGCTCCCACTTTTTGCAGCCCAGAGAGGTGGGAGTTGTGGGGGTACTGGGGGGGGGGGTGGAACCCGGCTTCCTTCACCGGGGTGGAGCCTTTGGTCTTCATTTGTTTCCTTATAACCTCTCTTCACCCGAGAGCTTTAGTTAAATGAGGGAGTACTAATGATCACAGTAATTAGTCTAATTAGTCATACAGCAAATGTCAGGGTTCCCTTGGAATGTTGTTTCAATTAGTTCTTTCTTCCCAGAATTGGGGAGAACGAAAGCAGGGACGGTCTGAGGCAGCCGTGGTGTGATGTGAGGGACACCTGGGTCCCTGGCCCTGGATGCTCACAGTGCCTTTGCCCGCATGGAGGATTTGTGCAGTGAATGCCGAGCTTTGGGCCCTGGCACTCTGGGGTGGCCCTGTCTGCCTTACACGGATCTGGTACTGCAGTAGCGGTATGGCAGTAAAAGCCCTGCTTGCTCTCTGAGCGCTGCTCTGTTAAGCAGCATGTTGTCACTATGGAATTGCTTCTCCTCTCTTAAGGTAGCTACAGTCAAGGGAGGAGAATTGCACCTGGAAGAAAAATTATTTTGAAATGCTAGAACACTCTGTAGCTGAAATGCCTTTGTGGTTAAATTCTGAATGCCACCTCTTTTCCTAAATTAATTTCAATGGAACTGTAAACCTTTATTTTCTCTGTAATGAATGGCTCTAGGAGAAACGTGGAACATGTAAATGACTTGGCCAGACTCCATCACTGTGAAGGGACAATGACAATTAGAAAGAGGTCTTCTGGTTGCCTCAGTGTGGCTGTTTTAGCAGATATGGTATGACTGCTGAATAAGTCCATGGCTGGTTATGGCACGTGAAGGGTTTGCACACTCTGGACACTGCTGAGACGCACCGTGTATATGTCAAATATTTACTTAAAGGTTGAACTTTAAACAGCTTGTGTTACAAAAAAGCATTGTACTTCCAATGACATTTGACATGATGTTGATGTGTAGGGTTTTTTTCCTTCTGTTCCTCAACTTTCCATTAATTGCTGGCTTTAAAGGAGTCAGTCGGCTTGAGACTCTCTTCCTGGGCTCCCCACACCAGCCCCCAGGAGGCCCTGCGTTTTTATCAGTGTGTGTGGATGACAGGTGAAACCCCACAGGCGGGCTTTGAGTTAGATGTCAGTCCTTGGAGGTGTCTTGGGACAGGGACTGGAGGGGAAGCCTTTGTCAGGAAAAGCAGGGCAGCTGAGGAAGGTGGGCGCTGAATCTGGCCCCTAGACCGAGCCGTTGGCCGACACAGAGGCCCTGCACGTAGATGGGAGAGATTCCAGATCACGGGGTGTAGCCTTCCAGCTCGGTCCTGGCCAGACCTCCCCTCTGCCTGAGGTTGGAAAACAGACGACTCTTGGGGGGTCCCCACAGGGGTGACTTGCCTCCTAGCGTTTCTCATGGGTGCGCTGTACACTGTGCGGTGCCATAGCTGGGTATATCAGTTTCTAGACATAATCATGTCTTATTTTTCTTGATATTTCACTTACTTTGCTTAGTTTTTATTTTATTCATTTTTGGCACTGGAGATTAAACCCCAGGGCACTTTACCACTGAGCTGCATGCCCAGCCCTCTTTATATTCTATTTTGAGGGGCAGGGTCTTGCTGAGTTGCTGAGGGTCTCCCTAAGTTGGTGAGGCTGGCTTTGAACTTAGGATCTTCCTGCTGTGGCCTCTCATGTTGACGGGATTCCAGGCGTGTGCCACGGGGCCCAGCATAGGTTATTGATCTTTATACAGTGTGACAGTGGGTCTGCACTGACGTGTGACTGTCCTTACGGTGCCAATGACAGCAGGGATGGAAGCAGCCTTGATGAGGGCCTTGGCGGCCCAGTGCCTGGGTGGGCAGTGGCAAGGGGGGCTCTCCCCGAGTCCTGGCTTGGCCCTGGCAGTTAGGATTTGACTTGAACTGCACTGTCACAACCTCATAGTCAACAGGGCCCAACGAGGCTCAGGGGACTAGAGGACTGAAGAGTGGTCGAGACTGGGGAAGGAAGTGTGACCCGGGCCAGGAGGTGCGATTTCCACTGTCCTGTCTCTTCCCACAGAGACCCCCGGCCAACCAATCAGCGCATCAACAGGCACGTCAACCACGACGTGAACCTTCGCATCCAGAACCTGACCATCCTGGTGAGAAGCATCAAGACCTACTACCAGGTAGGGCGGGCCTCCTGGAGCTCCTCCCGTGGGAAGCCCAAGGCAGTGGTGGCCTTGGGCAGCTGCTTGCTGAGCCCTCCTGCGGGTGTTGTGGGAGGGTGAGCTGCTGCCCGGCTTGACGCAGCGCAGCGGGTGGGTTCGCGCCCCTTACTGTGAAGGCCCAGGGAGCCTCGGTCTTCAGCTTGGGAACTTGCCGGAAGGGGATTATGTCCGTGCACCTGGCTCTGTGACTCTTAGAGGAACCATACAAGGGTGGACGGGGAGAAGGGACCACGTTTGGGCTGTGCAGGGGCCAGGAAGGGGGCCGGTGTATCTCCAGGTGGCCAGCTGGGGCGCCAGGCTTCGGAGAAAGGCGTTTCCCGAGGCCCCTGGGTCTGATCAGCGTGCTTGAGGGGTGAGACAGGCTGACGGAGGGTCTGCCCCAGGCTTCGGAGGGCCAGCCGAGAACCTGTGACCAAGTACGTGATCTCGGCATGGCTGGCAGCGATGGGAAGTGGACTGCAGCCGTGGACCTCGGGACCCTGGTTTTGGAGCCTTTTCTTAGCCATGACACTCTCTTCCCTGTGTGATTTTTCTTGAGGCCCCAGGTGAAGGGGTAGTCACTCTGGTTGTCTTGGGGGTTGGGGGACCAAGTGCTTTCTGCTCAGTCACAGTGGCCTCTTCTCCTAGGACCCCAGGGAAATGGTATGAGAACCTCAGCTCAAGAACAAGCCTCTGACAGATTCATGCCAGGTTTCAGCATGTCCAGGGCCAGCCCTGCTCTGAGACCTGTTCCTAGCACTCAGCTCCTGGAGCATCACCTTGGGAGCTTCGAACCAGTCTGTCCTTTAGTTACAGAGGACTGAGGAGGAGACTGGGGCTCAGCGGGGAGGCCCCAGAGTTCATTCTGGAACCAAAGGGGTTTGTTTCCTTATCCGTGGGAGCCGTGTTCTGGCTAGGCATGTGGTAGGCAGGGGCATCGCAGCTTAGGCCTCCCTGTGCCCACTGGGCAAAGGCGATTGTAACTTGGCATCTGGGGCAAGGGCTCTGGGGGCTGCACTGGCGTCCAGCAGGTACTCGGGGCGTGGCCCTGGGTGCAGGTGCTGTGTGTGGGGAGCAGGCCCTCCTGGTGCTGTGCCAGGTGCCTGAGAGCAGATGGTGCTGAGGTTCAGGAGAGGAGACCCCAGTCCAGCCTGGGGGTGGAGGGAGGTCGGGAGTGCTTCTTGGAGGAGGTGACACCTGAGATAGACTTTGTGGGCGACTGAGTTTCTGGGTTCAGAGGGTCATGGGAAGGAGAGAGCAGGGCAGGGTGTGTGGGTAGGAGCCAGGAGGTGCAGGAGCATCCTGTTCTGATGCTGTCAGCATTTTCTGGCTACTTGGATGAAGGCTGCTTATCAAATTTCAGATGAGCTGGCCTCAGTGGTGCATGCCTATAATCCCAGCAACTTGGGAGGCAGGAGGATTGAGAATTCAAACCTAGCCTCAGCAACTTAGCAAGGCTGTAACAACTCAGCAAGACCCTGCCTCTCAAAAATATGAGAAAGGGCTGGGGATTTTGCTTGGTGTTTAAGCGCCCCTGGGTTCAATCCCTGGTTCCAAAAAAAACCCATTTTTTTCAGGTGACTCAAAGCTGGGCAGGATGTGGACATGAGAGAGACGTGAAGTCAGGGTACAGAAGGGGCTGCAGGGCTGGCCAGAGCCAGCGGCACACTCTAGTAGGCGCTCTCTGGCCCAGGTGTGCCTGGTAGGGGGAAGTGTCTCCTCCAGCAGCTGTGCAGTGCTCAGGCAGAGGTGGGGTGTCCGCAGCCCTCCGAGAACCGTGTGGAGTGCCCAGCTCTTGCGCAGCTCAGGCCATCCCGGTGCTGTGCAGGCCTCATGCTGTTGGTGGCCAGCTGCTCTGAGGTCCAGGTTTGGGCTGGACCCAGGGCAGATAGTGTCTGTTTGAGAGGCAGTTTGCTGCTCTTGGTGCTGTGTAGAGCCGCAGAAGATGTGAAATGATCCCATGAAGGAAGCAAAGGCCAGTCCAGACTTGGGCCCAGAAGGACTGGGAAGTGAGAGAGAGGACCCTGCGCCCTAGTTCTCCTCCCTCTGCCCTAGTGGCTATTTGAGGGTAGGGCTGGTGTGTGTGTGTGTTGGCAAAGGGCAGCCCAAGTGGTCACTTCCTCCCAGCCTGCTCACTTGGAGAAGCCCAACCCGGCAAGACGCGCGTGTTCAGGGCCCTGTGCGTTCAGAGTGGACAGTGTTCTGCTGTGTATCTTTTCTTTCCGATTTATGGCAAAATAAAGTTCAGTTCTCATGGTGGAAGTTGCACGTCCTCTTTATGAACAGCTTGGAAAATAAGTGGCCAGAAATCCAAACCCCGCCCCGAGCCCACCCCTGTTCCTGGGAGACCATCGCTGTGACCGTTTTTTAGTGCTTCCTCTCAGTTCTCGAGTGAATGGTTTTTGTTTTATGTCATTGTGGCCCTGCCATATGTACAGTTGCATATCCTGCCATTCCCCCGTCCCCCTGACCTGGCGTGACTGCGCAGGGGAATACCACAGACACTTCCCAGAGGGCCGCTTAGCCTCCCCAGTGGAAGGTGGAATGCCTGGGAGGGGTGGGTGGGGGAGAGGTTGCCCCAGTGGGTAGGGCTCCCCTTTGGGAGCTTTTTGGCAGACACATTCTGCCACCTGCCCTGGGTCTTGTCCTGCAGGAGACTGTTCTACTCCCTGCTCTTACTTCCTTTTCTGCAGCCCAGTAGAGGAGGGGCCATTGGAAAGGTGGGGTCTCTCCTGAAGAACATGGGCTTCTTTTGCAAGAAAGCTGAACTTGACCTCTGACAGTCTGCTGAAACAAAGGGCTCTTGCCATTTTTCTGGGGTGTAGGGCAGTGTGGCTGGGACCCTGAGGACCACCAATAAGCCCAGTCTCACTCCTCCACCTGACCTGCTGCCCTGGGCTCTGCTGGGGTCAGGGCTCTGGAATTTGCATTTTTGAATGCTCCCTAGCTGCTGCACAGGACAGCTGCTCAGTGGGCTAGAGCGGTGGTTCCAGCCAGCCGGGGCCTTGTTAGAAGTGCAGGTCTTTAGGCCTCACACCTGCCGTGGAGGTCAGGAGTCTCTGTTTTTATCAAGCCCCAGGTGATAAGCACCCCCACACCTGGTCAGAGCATTACTAATGAGTCTCAGTCACTTCTAGCCCAACCTCCTGTGGCAGAGCGAGCTCAGTTCTCCAGGGGACTCTTCTCCATCACCTACACATCTCTGGTTCCTGGATGGGAAGGCCCGGTCCCACCAGCCATCTGAGGAGGGAAGGGAAAGGAAGGGCATGAGAGGGAGCTTTCTTTTTTCTTTTCTTTCTTTTTTTTTTTTTTTTTTTAAGGGATGGTAGCACTAGGATTTATTAAGATGTGCCTTAATACAGGCGCTGGGGCTTGCCCTTGGTGCTCTTGATGTGTAAAGCCCGGACATTCTGCCAATTCTTCTTGAGCAATGACACCAGGAAGTTGACAGCCAGGTGGATGTTATACACAAGCTCATCATCTGTCATCTTCACATGACCGACAGCAACAGCCGGACATAGCACCTTCTTCATCTGAAACTTGATTGTGGATTTCACCTCATCAACTTTGGCCACCATGTTTTCATTGTGTGTCAGCAGGGAAGGGAATTTACCAGCCTATTTAGGCCTGGACCCAGGATTTGAGGACTCTGCTTTATCAAAGACTCTGAGGCCAAAAAGGCATCATTACTTCTTGGGCAGCTTCTTGACCAACTTCTTATTGTTGAGCTTCTTCAATGCCTCCATGTCCATGTGGGGGGATGTCCTGCTGGTCCCCCAGGACACACACAGAGGACTTAGGGCGGGGAGTGGGCTTAAGCCTGACGGTGCCCGAGAAGCGCTGTCCTTCTGGGGATCATAGTTCTTCAAGCTGATCTGCAGCTCCACCATTTCCAGAAACTTGCGATGGCTCCCGCACAGGACTTCCCGCACCGCCTCGTACAGGGTGTCGCCAGAGACTTTGCTGCTCATGGTTGCTCGCGCCGCAGTAACAGAAAGAGCAAGAGGGAGCTTTCTGAAGCTGGCCAGGCAGGTGTGTGTGTGTGTGTGGGGGGGGCAGCAGCTCCAGGACAAACATCAGGCAGGACTGAGGATGAGAGGCCTTGAGGGAGGGCAGGCTGGCCGGACGTCTGGCTGCCCCGCCCGGCTTGCTCTCCATGCCCAGCTGCGCGTTTTCATCTGACCTTTTTCTGAGTTTAGATTCGTTTCCCTCTGAACCTCGAATAATTACCTTAACGTGGCTTCACTTGAGAGCAGAGCCAGTCAGGAACCCACCCCTCTCCCGGTGTCCCCCCACCATGCCCGGTTCTGGGCACCACCCTCTGGCTCCTCCTCTGTCGTTAATCTGGTGGCGTCCAGTTCACGTGTTACGCTGTTGCTGTATGTACCTGTGTTTGCACACGTTTACACGCACATGTTTACACGTGCACATGGATCGTGCTTTGCATTGTGTGATTTTTGTTTTCCTGTAGGGCTGGGAGGGAACCCAGGGCCACACCCCGAGCCACACTTTAGGCAAACTTCCATAAATGGTAGTGGGCTGCCTTGATGCCCCCCACCAGCCGTGGTTTTGACGTTGGCCGGCCTTCCTTGCCAGTCCACATGGGCGACTGCCATAGATGAGGTTTGTCTTGGGAAATGTGTGCGCTCAGTTTAAAGATTGAAGACCTTTGTCAAGAGGAAGAATGGAAGGAAGTGTGCCTTGACATTGTTGGTGGGAACGCTGTGCGGGGAGGGTTTTAGGCGTGTGCTCCCTGGCTGCTGTGAGCCAGGGATGGCAGGGGGACCTAGTCCAGGAGCCCTGCTGCCGCCCGGGCAGAACCAGCTTCAGGAATAATGCAGAGTGATGAGTTGGCAGAGGGGAAGTGGCCTTCTTCTCTCTGGTGGCAAAGGTTACTGAGGAGGACCTCGCCTTGATTTTGTGGCTTGTGTCACCGTTCTGAGGAAATTAAAGATGGTGTTTCTGATTATACAAATGTTTTCTTACTGAAGCTTAGGACATGTGAAGGAAATTAAGTCCGCTCTCTGGCTGGGAGGGGAACCCTGGTTAGCTTTCATCCTCCCGCCTTTTCCTGCTGGGGGGCACGTGTTCCCGAGGGTGGTCGCAGCACTCAGCGTCTCCAGCCCCCTTTTACCTCCCTGCTGTTAACGTCCTTCTGTAATGTGAATTTCAGTGTCTGCGTGGTATTTTTCATGTGGCTGTTCCATTCGCATCTGTACGAGTTGATTCTGTTTCCGAGTTATGGACAGGGCCACCGCGAACTTGCCGGACACACCAGGGCACACGGTGTCCCCGCCAGTGCTTATGTTTCCGGGGTGAACCCCTGGCTGGGAGCTCCCGGGTCAGAGGGCGTGCGGGCTTGGAGGCCCTCTGCCCCTCCTTGTCCCCGCGCCTTTCTGTTTGTCTTTTCTCTTTCTGGGCTGGTTGCCGCCGGCCCCTGCAGGGTTGAGGGGCATTTGTTAAGATGAGTGTTCACTGTTCTTGTCCTGCCCCAGCCCCAGGACCTGAGGTATTTCTTGATTTGTTTCTTTTTGTTTTGTTTTTGTGAATCTGGGGCAGCCTGCACGCTAGGCAAGTGCTCTGCCCTTGAGCTACACCCCAGTTGGATTTTTGCCAACTTGGGTGAACCTCCTTTGAGGGAGGGAGCCCTGGACACTGTTCTGGGATCTCTGTAGCAGGGCTGCTGGAGGGTGGAGACACCGGTGGTCAGGAACTGGCTGTGCTGGGTGGTCCAGCCCCAGGCCTGGGTTCTGTCCCCTGTGGGCAGTGGCCCCTTGTCTGCCCATGGACACAACAGATAGGCTCTTCTGTGGCTTCCGTGCCATGGGGAGGTGACCTGGAGGCCAGGTCTGAGGCCCCGTTCCCTCACTGGTATGTGCAGAGTGATAAAATGCAGGGTGCGGAAGCTCTGGGGGGTGTGACTGGCTGCACCTCCTGATTCTTTTCTTCCTGTCTCTCCTGGTTCTGAAGACTGCCCTCCAGGCCTGGGGTGCCCCATCCTGTGAGGTTGGAGACGGGCCAGGCAAACCGACAGCTGTGACTCGTGTGTGGCATCCCATCTCGGAAAGGGCCAAGGACCCTGGAGAGCTTTCTCTTGGGGGTGATGCTGACCTGCACCTTGAGGGGGCCAGACTGGAGGGGGTGTCCCTCGAAGTGAAGTGGCATTGGAAAGCTTTAGGGATGTGAAGCAGCCTGGAGGTTGGGGGTCTGTGGGGGGCTGGAGGATGAGACCACCAGAGGCAAGGCGCTGGGTGCCAGCTAGTGCATCTCAACTGCTGGATCCCAGAGTCCTTGAGAATTTTATTAACTCATTCATTCATTCATTCATTCATTCGGTTCTGGGGGCCGAACCTAGGACCTCTGACATGCTGCCAAGTACTCCCCCATTGAGCTACATCCCCAGCCCAGAAGAAGTTTTAAAAGGCAATGATGAAGACAAAACTTTGGCACCCTCCATGTGGCGAAGGGGCGGCCTTGGGAGGACCTGGGGATTTGGGGCCTCATGGGACCTGGGTAGAGGCAGGAGCCGAAGAGACAAGGCCCTTTTCCACCCTTGACAAAAGGTGTCTTCTTCCTGCTCTGCCTTGTCAGACCCTAGTGCTTGGGTTTTTTTTTGGGGGGGGGGGTACTAGGGATGAAACTCGGGCATTTTTACCATTGCACTATATCCCCAACCTTTTAAAATTAATTAATTCTTTTATTTTTGAGACAGGGTCTTGATTAGTTGCTGAGGCTGGTCCTGAAGTTGCCATCCTCCTGCCTCAGCCTCCCAAGTCAAGTCACTGGCATGTGCCACAGGCCTGGCATCCTAGCACCTATTTTATGAGCTCAGTGGTCCAGCTGACGGCCAGGGGTGGAGCAAACAGGGGCCAAGGACCCTTGGTGGTTTGCATCATTCCCAGACCTCCTGGGAGGCAGGATTTGTTTCTGCAAGATGTGACACTGCCAGTTGCATCCTTGCCTGCCCTCACTTCTTCCTGCGTCCTTAGGAGGAAGCTGCTGGCCCCATGTTACAGCTTAGGAAACAGACCTGCAGTGTTAGGTGGCCCCAGGAAGCTGCACGTCAGTTGGGTTGTCGGCTGCTTGGAGAAACTTCTTTCTACACGCCAAGCCTGTAGAGTGGGTGCAGGGAGATGGTTTACCCTGGGTGGGACCCACTGTCCTGGGAGAGTTGGGGACCCTCACCACAGTGGGGAGGGCCTGATCTTAAGCCAGAAGCCACATGTGTGGGGCTGGGTGTGGGTGGGCCCTCTGCTCAGGTTCCCCCTCTGCTGAAGTTCTCAACAGCCTGTAGCCCCAGAGGAAGGGCCTGGGTTGCTACAGGCACCGCTGAAACCAGCACTTCCGGGGTTGGAGTTGGGAGGAGGGAGCAGGAGGGAGCTGCAGCCTCAGCCTTCACCCCCAGCAGCAGGAAGCTGAGAATCAGGGCTAATTGCAGCAGGTGGGGAGGGGTGAAAGGTGGGTCTGATGCAATTAGCAGAGTTGGCGCTCTGCCAGAGCCACAGAGGCTTAAAGGCAAGGATCTGGAGAGAGAGTGTGTGAGTGTGCGTATGAGGGTGCCGGCACGCCTGTGTGTGCACACGTGCGAGATCAGACATCTGCCTGGCTCCTCTTCTGCCCTGTGAGCTGCCCTTGCCCTCACAGGTGGGAAACAGCCCTGGGCAAGGGTATCCTGCTTTTTGCTTCCAGGTGTTGGGGTCCAGTGGGCCCCTGTGGCAGCTGCTCACTCCAGGGCTCTGCACAGACCTAACTCTTGGCCAAGGATGCAGCCTCCAGCATGGCCCAAAGCCCTGCCTGTCCCCTTACTGGGCTTCTCCCCAGGCTTCTCTGCTTCCTCTGAAGAGCACTTCCTTCCAGAACCGCTTCTGGTACATGTTCTCTCCCCCATGAAGTGCTGGCTTCCCACTGTACGCTCAGGCTTTCTCTGAATTCGCAACCGTTCTTGGACCCCGTCATGGGAGGTGCCCAGGAGGGAGCCCAGAGCCCATGGGGATGTGGAACAGTGGTCACCCCATCATAGGAGGTGAGGTCTGAGCGTGCGCTGCCCGCAGAATTATGGCTAAATCCATGAGCGTCTGCCCTCCAAAGCCAAGAGTGGACCGAGCTACTGATCTGTGGTGCTCCCTGTCCAGCTCACGGTGAGGACGGTGGCCAAGTGTTCAGGGGCGTGAGGGTCAAGACACGCTGGGCTGAGTGATGGTTAGAAATAACTTACTCGAGAGTGGATGATGGGGCCCTAAAAACCAGAGGAAGTGGTCAGAGGTGTCAGTTCCTTTTGTAACAGAAAGGAGGGAAATGGGATTTCTCAAGGTTTTAAAACAAAAAAGAAAGATTCTCTCCTGTGCCTTGAGTCCGGGCGTTCGGTGCCAAGAGCGTCATGTTTGATGTTCTAACTGGCTTGTCGGCGGGCGTCTCGGGAGGACTTGCCCAGGCAAGCTGGGCAGCTCGTGAAGCCGGCTGCGTGGCGCGTGTCCAGGGCTAATAACAGTTTTTGTTATTCAACTGTTCTTTTTGGAAAGGTGGAGATTTTTTGCCCCTTTGCCATGGCATTCAGGGGTTGGTCCTTCCCAAGATTATTTCAGATTTATTTTTCTAGGAGTGAGAATGGGAAGTTGTCTTAATTCGGCGGGTTTAGCCAGGATGTGGAGAGGTTGAGCTGGCCACACCCTGAACCCCAGTCTGAGTTTACTGGGGAGTCTTGGGGGGCCTAGAGGTTTCAGATAGGTGAAGAGAGAGGCTTCCAGGTATATACTGCAGAGGGTCTTTTTTTTGGGGGCGGGGGGAGTACCAGGGATTGAACTCAGTGGCACTCAACCACTGAGTCACGTCCCTAGCTGTGTTTTGTATTTAGAGGCAGGGTCTCACTGAGTTGCTTAGCACTTTGCTTTTTGCTAAGGCTGGCTTTGAACTCGTGATCCTCCTGCCTTAGGTTCCTGAGCCGCTGGGATTAGAGGTGTGCATGTGGCTGCTGGGGGTCTTTTGGTGTGCCCCTGGGTTTCAGCAGGTTAAGGGGTGAGGCTGGTGGTGTAAGTGTTGGGTGCTTTCTGAAGGCAGGTGGGGTGCCTGCAGCTTTGGAGAGAATGCCTCCTGTGTTCCCTGAGCTGCGTGGCCTGGGCTGCAGGGTGGAGGCAGGTGTGCTTCTCAGGAGAGGGTTTGAAGTTAGCCACCACCTGGAGACATGCATGGGCCGGCCCTATGGGGTGGCCTCTCTGGCTACTGGAAGGACAGGCAGGTGAAGTCAGAGGATGAAGGAAGATGGGAGGTGGGCGGGCAGCAGTGAGGGAGAGCTCTGCTGGGCACCACTGTGGTTCATTTAACTCACTCATGCCTTTAGAAACGCGTGTGTCACCGTTGCTGGCAGCGTGACTTAGGTACATCGTTGGCTTCGCCCGTATGTGAGTAATAATTACCTGTGGCTTGTGAGGCTCAAGTGAAGTCATAGGAGTTTCTGGAGGCAGAGAACCACAACAGCCATGACTCATCCTAGGCGACCCAGTCCCGGGCTCTGGTTGGCCTGTACCCTGCAGGTGGAGGACAGGAGGTGGGAGGCAGGAGATGCACATCCCAATAAATAGGCCAGGTGAGAAGAGCCGCTGTAAGCCGCACTGTCTGCAGAGACCGAGGTTGAGCCCTGGGTTCCTCTGAGCTCATCCTGGAGTTCATGGCCTTGGCCAGTCCCTTGTCTCAGGGTCCAGCATCCCCACGGAGGGTGCTTGAGGTTAAATAAGGCCAGGTGTCCTAGTGTGCTACAAGGAGCTGCCTGCAAGGCTGCTGCGGTGCCTGCAGCTCTGGCAGGGGGTGGTGATCAGGCGGGCTTCCGATGGTGATGGCGGGTGATCAAAGGGTCCTTCCAGGGATAATGCACTGGGATTCACTAGGATTAGCCGACTGAGTGCGCATGTGCCTGTGTCTTGCCTGCGTGGTCTGCTCTCTTAAGCTTGCTGCGTGCTGAGCAGCTTACACATTTTATCTTGTGGAAGAAAGCGTGCAGTTTTGTCTCCCACCAGCAACAAAACTTCCAAAAAAACAGGCACCGCATCTATTTTTATTTGTGTCTCCCTCCAGCGACATGGAAACGTGCCTGCCTTCAGTGTGTGTTAAAGACTTGATAATTAGCAATGTAAGCTGCCGTTCAGTGGAGTAAATAATTCAGAGTTACGTAGCTCCATTCAGGGAACTCAGCTGCCCTGGTCTGCGCAGAGATCCTGGCTCTGGGCTTCAGCGACCCTGCACAGGGCCCTGACTGGAATATTGGAAGGCGGGCCTGTCTTCTTCACAGGGTCCCTGGCCCAAGGTGGATGCAGGCTCTGTAGGGGTGACAAACCAGGCAGAGGTGCAGGGGTGCCCTGGAGCCTTTGAATCCCACCCCTGGGGCCTGCTGCTTTCACACCGACCTGCCGGCTTTTCATGTGCTGTTTGCTTTGTTGATGGGAATGCCATCTGTCAGGTACCGGGGAGGGGAGGCTCAATTCCTGGGGGGAGGAAATTAAATTGATTGTTTTCAACTTTGTCTAGCCAGCTTGGCTCCCCTGAGCTTTCTAAGGTCTAGGCTTAATGACCTTAGAATTAAAAAAAAAAAAAAAAAGTGCCTCCTTTCCACCTCATAATGAGACAGGCTCATCTGTTCCTGCAGCTGGTTAGGTGAGTGGGTGCCCTGTGAGCGAGGACCGTGGCCGATGCAGCTGGTTAGTTGAGTGGGCGCCCTGTGAGCGAGGACCGTGGCCGAGCCATCGTGGGCACTCTGGAGCAATTGGGGTGCTTCTGGTGCTCAGTTTTTTGTTTTTGTTTTTCCTGGGTGAGAGTCTATGGCATTCGAATTTTATAGGTGAGTTTACAGGATTGAATTTTTCTGGTGGAAGTGCCCCACATTGCCGATGTGTGTCCCAAGCTTGAGATCCCTGAGGAGGGAAGAGAATTGATGACAGACAGGCCATCCGCTCCTTCCCAGGGGGTCACAGGGAAGCCTGAGCCACTGGATGGCCCCCTGCTTTCTTGTTAAGCCTCCTCTCTTCTTTGGGGAAGTGAAATTTGCCCAGGCCACCTCTACCTCTTCTGCCCTCTGGGCCTGCACCCCAGGGGGCCTCAAGAATGCCTTCCCACCCAGCACTGGGCCAGCCAGCCCCTGCCTGCACAGCCCTGCAGGCTCCTCATTTCCTCTGCAGCAGCGAGTAGGAATCCCGCAGGACACTGGTGGGCAGGCACCCGCTCCAGGCTGTTGGCTCCTTTGTCCTGCGGGGTAGTAGCTGGACTCAGTTCCCTTGATTTTGACGGATCAGGGAGAGAGGTGCTCAGCAGGACTTGGCCGTGGGTGTGGGTGGAGCTGGGTTTTTGGCTGGACTCTGCCCACGCTCCTGCCTGTGCCGGCCTCCTGCCTGCCCCTTCCTTGGCCCGCTCTCTGGAGCCCTCACAGGCACTCTGCACCCAAGCTGTGGCTTCTGTAATCACCTCTGTCACTCCTCCCCGCCCACTTGCTTTCTCTGTGTCCCAAGGGCAGGAACTCTGGTGTAAGCTGAAGGACCTCCCCCTCCTTGCTGGCATTTTAGGGTTCCTGAAAGTGGCCCAGCTGGCCCAGAAGTCCCCAGCCAGGGCGATGTGCAGAGGCTGAGAGGCTGGACTCTCTAGTGGTCCTGCCTTGTACAGGGTCTTTATCAACCCTGAGGCTTGAAAGGGGGGTGATTTCTAAAGGCACAGCCGGGTGACAGGCCTTTTGATCGGGTTTTTTTTTTTTTTAGTTGTTGATGGACCTTTATTATTACTTTTTTGTGTATTTGTATGTGGTGCTGAGGAGGAACCTGGGGCCTCAGACGTGCTGTGCTACAACCCAGTCCCCTTTTGATCTTGTCAGAACTCAGACGGCATTCTTAATCAGAAAGTACCTGGAAATGTGACCAGTGAAGCCCTCCCCTCTCTCTGTTCCTGCCCTGCACTCCCTGTCCCCAGAGGTGACATGCCCACAACCGACCCGCGCCTCTGGATTTACTGGGTTGGAATTAGATAGGTACCTGTCAGTGCCAGGTCTGTTTGAATTCTCCCAGGTGCATCAGGAAGGGCAAGCTCAAGCCACCAGACATGGTCAGGTGGCCGGAAAAGGGTCAACTTTTGGGAGCAGTTTTCTTGGTGGCCCTGGTAGGTGGCTGCCACCCTGAGGGGTCCCAGAAGGTGAGAAGCAGCCAGAAGTCAGGAGGCCAAGTCATGATTTGGTGTTGAAACCCAAGTATATGTTCAGATTTGTCTGGAAGAGTTTAGAGCGTGCAAAGGGTGGCCGGTCTTTAAACCCCAGAGCACAGCCAAAATTTAAAAATAAGAAAAAAGAATTTAGTATGCTCAGAAAATTTAACTTTTGTACTTTAGGAAGCTGCCTGATTTTAGAAATCATTTCATTTTAAGAAGCAAGGAATCCAGAGAGTTATTGTTTGAAGGGTGCAGAGTTTCAGTTATATGACACGAAAAGATTTCTGGAGACAGGGTGGGGATGGCTGCCCCCGTTAGTGTGCTGGTGCAGAATGCCACTGCGCTGGCCCTTAGCAGAGGTTCAGGAGGGGAGTTTTGTGTAGTGTCTGAAGACCATAGGCTTTAGTGGGCTGCTGCTGGGGGTCTTTCTGTACCTTCCTCATTTGATCTCACCTTCAGAAGATGGCGTTTTTTCCCCATCTCAAAGCTGAGTGGGAAGCTCAGAGAACTGTGGTCCCCAGAACCTAGTCACAAAGCCCAGGATCTGAAACAGTGAGTGGCTGAGCCTGAGGACTGCCCTCGCCTGTTCCTTCTGGGGGCCCTGTTCCCTCTCTCTGCTTCTCATTGTGCAAGGGACCAGGCAGAGGAAGTAGGGTGTTTCCCCTGGTTCTCTGGACTTTGGAAATGGGGCTTTTCCTTTGCAGTGCTGGAGATTGAACCCAGGGGTGCTTTACCACTGGGCTGCACCCCAGCCCCTTTTTATTTGTATTTTGAGACAGGGGCTGGCTAAGTTGCTTAGGGCCTCCCTAAGTTGCTGAGGCTGGCTTTGAAGTGGCGATCCCCTTGCCTCAGCCTCCCAAGTTTGCTGGGGTCACAAGAGTGCATCACCATGCTCGGCCAAGACTTGTGACAGAGTGCACAGTACCTGGCATGTGACTTTGGTGCCACCATCAGGAGGACGTGAGGCTTCATGTGGGCTTTGCCTTCTGGGGTCCAGCAGCGCTGATGTGAAACGGCTGGGTAGGAAGCCCAGGGACCACCCTAGCCTTCTCAGGGTCTTAGTCTGCCCTGTGATGCTACCACGAGTACCTCAGACTGGGTTATTTATTAGCAATAGGAGTGTCTGGCTCCTGGTTCTGGAGGCTAGCAAGTCCAAGATCAGGGCACATCTGGTGAGCACCGCCTTTTGGCCTAACCTGGCAGAAGGCATCACTGGCGAGGGCAGAGGGGAAGGGGCCTGAATGCCTCCATTTGTCAGGCACCCACCTCCAGATGGTTGGGCCGCTCCTGTGATGACTGCATTCATCCAGACAGGACGGCGGAGCCCCCCTGGCCTCCTCTGCTCCTGCAGCCCCACCTCTCAACATGGTCACCTCGGCATTGAGCTTCCAGCACGTGAGCTCTGGGGGCCCGGTCAAGCCTGCACACTGCGTTCCAGCCGGAGGCGTCTGCAGGGAGGCTCTACTGAGTGCGGAGGCCCGAGCGGGAGCTTATGTTTTCTCCATTTATCAGGGAGCATGTGGCACGCTGTAGGTGTCACACCAAGGGAGATGGTCCCCGCCCTCTCAGGTCGATAACGAGATGGAGATGCCAGAAGCATACATTAACAGGATACGAGGTTTTTGTGGAGCATTTGGCTGTATGCCAGAGGCTGTGTTCAAATATTTTTTGAAGTGAAACGGGCATCTAATAGGAACGTCCATGGTGCTGCCCACACAGGACGGGAAGCCCTGCCCAGCCTGACCCCGCTTCGGGGACTGGTGGAGCAGAGTCAGCCAGCATTTCTTTCCTTTTCCTTTTTTATTTTTTAAAAGAAAAGCCTTTTCATGTGGAGGCGGCATGGGGATTTTTCCACATCGTAAGCCCCAGGAGCCAGCGTGTTCCTGTTGATGACGGATGGGCCTAGGATGCAGGGGCTTTTTTAGAAGTTCATGTTTAAATCAAACCAAGATTAACCTGTCGGATGCAGAAGCTTCCCTTTTTGCTTGAAGCCTCTTGGGTCTGCGTCAATGACCTCCGCCTTGAACTTGGAATCATATCCAGAGGAGTCCTTGGGGACTTCCCCCGGGGAGCCCTTGAGGGCTAGGAGGAGAGCAGAGGTGGTGACCCTTTGTTTCCCTTTTAGAGACTGGACTGGGCGAGAAGACGGAGGGGCCAGGCTTTCCTTCTCACCTCCCCTGCCTGGCTTGTGGAGGCCTCAGTTCACATGGCTGTGAGCTGCTGAGGCCCTAGGGCCCCGTCAGGGTGGAGGTGGAGGACAGGCGTGCACCCTGTGCACCTCGGCTATGCTTGGGCTGAGTGCTGGTCTGACAGCCAGACCTTGTGTCCTGTCTTGCTTGGGCTGGGCAGCCAGGAACCTGCTTGATTTTCTGCCTTCTGTTTATCACCTCAGTGTTCAGCGTGTGACTAAACCGTGCTTGAAAAGAGAGGACAGATGACCACTGACCGTCCTGCCACTTCAGCACATTCAAGTGTTTCATAGTTCACTGTCCTTCTGAGCCAGTGGCCCTTGCCTGGGAAGGGAATCTGTGGCTTTCGTGGGACAGCTGAGGGCTATTAATACTCGGGGAAGTCCTTTTGCCTGGTTCCACGGGGAGGAGCCGACAGCCGTCTCCCCGGAGTGCTTCTGAGTCACGGCCTGCTTTAGAACAGATTGCCGTGCGTCGCGTGTTCAGGCACTGAGGCCCTTTTTAAGTCATTTTCTGTATTCCACATGGGACTCTCTGCTTTCATGTGCATTTCTTGTTTACACATTAGTCTGGGGGTTTGTTGGCTGCAGCCAAGTTAAGCCCTGAGCAGCAGAAATGGTCATCCCTGATTTTCCAGTTGCTGAAGCTCACGTTGCCCAGGATCAGTGGGGTGCCAGCCGGGATCAAGAGCCTCTGTGGCAGACACCTTATCCTGGTCCCTGGCTGGCCTCAGGGTGCTCGAGGCCCAGAGGTCAGGGTCAGCTGTAAGTACTTGGGAGAGCTGGGCTAGCGCAGCCCAGAACTTCAAGGCCTGTCTCCTCACTTTACACAGGTGGTGGTGGGGTCGGCTGCAGCCACTCAGTAGTTAATGGCAGTGCTGTGGTTGGGGTACAGCCCAGTGGGACAGTGCCTGCGTGGCATCGATGCCCAGCACCACAGAGCAAATAAGACAAAACGAAAAATGTGCATCATGGAGCTGGACCCAGCTCCCACGTGACAGAGATGGCGGAAGTCTGGCCCTACGTTGGTTAGGGATCGCTTGACACCTGATTTTCTTCCTCTCGCGACATCCCTGGGGTTGGTGAATGTCCCAGTGTGTTTTCAAGACTCCAGTGTTAGTCCTGGGGCACTTAGGAGGTGAGTCCTGATGGTATGTGGCTCTGCTGTTTTGATGGCTCAAGTGTTAAAAGCTCCAAGGACTTGAGTTGCCCAGCGACCCCCAGCACATCTGCTTGGACCCTCCAGACCCGCAAAGCGAGGACTGCTCGGCTGGTCCGGGTGGTGCAGGGCGTCAGTGTTGTTCCTGAGCTTCTCTTTAGGTGACCGTGAGTGCAGCCAGGGCTGAGAACCCTGGTCCGGTCCAGCCTGCCCCTCACACAGCACCCGGAGAGCAGAACCAGGGGCCCGAGTGGCCTTCCTCTACCCATCATTGATTCCAAGGCAGCTGGTGACAGTGTCAGACCCGAGGTCACGACTCCTGTCCCTCAGGTGGCTTCCTTCCCTGCTTGCCTCATCTTCTGAGGCCACGGAGCATGCTACCTGCCAGGTCCTATGCCAGCGGGCAGGGAGTTCAGGCTTTTCAGTTTGCACCTGGCCGGAGATTGGGGGAGATGGAGCACGCAGGGGCTGCAGCCGTCAGCATCTTCGTGGGTGCAGCTTTGAGGGCCCAGGGTTCCTAGCGGAGGCTGCGTGGCCCAGGCTGGTCTTTGGAAGAAGACGCTGTGGGTGTGCTCATCGCCTGAGCAGTTGGCCAGACTTGTGAGGCCTGGGCCCCTGCTTTCTCTGCCTGCTCATCTGGGCACTGCATCCAGGGGAGTTGGAGGTCTGGGAGCTGAGGTGCGCAGGCCTGGCCTTGGTCACCTTGGCAACCAGCTACTGGCTTGTACGGGCCCCGTGTGATGTGTTCCTTGAGCTTCTCTCAGGTGAGTTCTCCTCTGAGGTTGATCACCATGTGGCATAAACACCTTCTGTTCAAAGCTTCAAGCACCCAGACAGAGGGTGGGTGCCGGGCTCTGTGATGAGGCCTCTGCAGAGCCCGACGTGCCGCCCGTCACTCCTCTCCTCTGGCTCCTCAGAAGGTCCTCCCTGCCTCAAGCACCTGCCCTGTGCCTGGCCACCCTGCAGCAGCTCTGAGAGAAACAACTTGCCCAAGGGAGCTCCGCCTCCAGCTCCAGAGCCGCAGCAGTCCCACCGCACAGTCCTCCGAGGAGAGCTGTGGCGTGGCCGGCTTTGTGCGAACGTGGTTCAGACCCGTGACTCATCTTTCTCCAGCTGTGGTCCTTGCGTTAGAGCTTTGCCTTGCATGTGTCCTGTGGGCTGGTTACTCCACATCTTTGGGTCACAGTCCCCATTTTTAAAATGGTAATCACAACAAACTGGGCTCAGGATAAATAAGTGGTGTGTTTAAAATTCCTACCAGGTGCCCGGCCCTCGGAGGGTGCCAGCAGTCTCCTGTGCAGCACTGGATCCAGAGGGTGGCCAGCCTGGCCTGTTATCATGGCCTCTGGCCACCGCCTCCGACAGAGCTGCCACAGTTGGCTCCAGGCCCCTGAGTTGGGTCCAGACTGGCTCACACCCATGACAGCAGAGTCCTGGGGTCGTCGGGGACTGGGCGAGTCCCCCTCCCATTTGACCAGTCACCTCCCGATCTTGTGGATCTCATGGAGGACCTGCCATGGCGGCTGCAGGGCTGGAGCACGTATGGATGGAGCCCTAGGTGACAATGTTAGTCAGCCACTACAGCAGGGTCACAAATCAAGGCGACGGAGCAGCTGTGAGCCCCTGAGGGTGCATGCCATGAGTGCCTGCTGCGTGCGTGCATTTGGCAACCCCCTTCAGCCTCTAGGTTCTGCAGGGGCCTGCTGCCTCTTTTTTTTTTTTTTTTGGCAGTGGGTACTGGGGATGGACGGGGGCCTCTCACGTGCTAGGCGAATGCTCTGCCACGGAGCTGCACCCCCCGCACTTTTTATTTTGAGACAGAGACTTGCTAAGTTGCCCAGACTGGCCTCAGACTTGTGATCCTCCTGCCTCAGCCTCCTGCGTAGCTCTGCATTTGCTTATTTTCTTCTCTCTCTCTCTCTCTCTCTCTCTCTCTCTCTCTCTCTGTCTCAGAGCATTTTAGTTAAACATGGTTGCTGGATTCATTTTGACAAAATCATGCACATGTGGAATTTGATTTCCACCCTGGCTCCCTGCTCCCCTTTCCTCCTCTTTCCTCTTCTTGCTTATTTATTCATTGATTTTTGATTGGTACTTTTCACATATACATAAGAATGTCATTCTCTGTGCAGTATTTATATATGCATGTAATGTGATTTTGTTAAATTCATTTTGTATTTCCTCTCCCCTTCTCCCTCTTGAGCGTTTACTTTTTTAATTGTAGGCTCGTCATAGGGGAGAGAGGGTGTGCACAGTCATCAGACCGTCTATAAAAAGTATGAGGCGGATGGCTCATGAGTTAGTAACCCCATTTTATAGATGAGCAGGTGAGGCCCTGGGATAGTCATTGCTTCTGGCTACACGCTAATGGGTGTCAGACTTGAAATCAAGCTCAGGCCTTTGTGGTCCCTGTCCAGTGTTTCCTCTGCACTGTGTGGCCTCTGAATCAAAAACTGCACATGGACACTTCTAGAATGTGAAGATGTGCCCCACTCAGAGCAAACAGAGCCCTCTTCGGACTACTCAGGAAGGGCCCCAGCTTCTGGCTTCACAGCTTGATCCTGCCATGTCCACCTATGACCTCATCTCCAGGCCAGGTCTTGGAGACCTGGGGGCTGGCAAGTCCCACACACTGGCACTATGCTAGTTCCTGCCCATTGGCTCCCTTTCTATCTGAGGCTGCTGGAGGTTTCCACCTTTGTGAAGCTCTGAAGGTGGCATAGACCGTGGGCCGACACTGTGGGGTGGTGTGGAGCACAGCCGCAGGGCGTACTGTGGGACAGGAGGACTGCGGATGTGGGACCCGGAAAGGCATGGGGGGTGCCTCTGGTGAGTGGATTACTTTTTCCACCTGGGCTTTTGATGCTTTGGGGTCCTGCAGGCCTGCGAATCTGAACCTCACATCAAAACTAGCCCAGGGAGCCAGGCTCCTGGGAGACCTCCCCGGCCTTGGGAGTGGGGGGCTGGTGGTCTGAGGGCTCACGCTGCCTCTGTGGGGAGCAGCTGCTGTGAAAGAAAGCAAGAAAGGGAGGAGCTTGTCCTCTGGAGCGATGGGAATTGTGCTCTGATGCTGGGTGACTGAAGACTTGAGAGCCACCCCCGGCCTGTGCTGGGATTTGAAGAGCAGAGCTTAGGACGCCATAAGATGCAGCTGCATGTCCGTCCCTGGGCTTCTTGGTGACCAGGGGTGCGCCAGGGGTTCTGGGCCCGCCCTGCGGCCTGGGTGTGACCAGACAGGGAAGTGAGACTCCAGACCCAGAGTCTAGCATGTGGCTTGTTAGCACCACCCTGCCCAGTGCAGTTCCCCAGGGAGTAGCTGCCAGGGCAGGAGGCCTTGGCAGGGGTAGGCGGGCCACCCCTTACTCCCGGTGCCCTTGCAAAGCCACAGCACGGTCGTGTCTCAGTCTCAGCTCTTGGGGTATCTGGTTGGTCCTTGAGCCTTGGGTTTTGTAGATGGCTCTCCCACTTCAGTCTTGCTGGATGCAGTAGTCCTCTTGGAACCCAGGTGTGGTGCCCTCTGTGCCGTTGTGCCCAGATGGTGCGCTCACACTGTCTGCAGGGTGTGGTGTGCCTTCATGCCCAGGCGTGGTGCTCCGCAGGCTCTCCCCTCCCGGGGCTGCAGGTCTGGACCCTGCATCACCTGTTCCTAGAGAAGTTTGCACATAAACTCATTTCTGTCTCATTGTGGGAAAAACAGCCCTCATGTCTTTCGGCTGTTGCAATGTCCTCTCCATGGGAGGGCTGGCTCCAGGTCCCCATCTCTGTCCCCAGCAGAGCTGACAATAAAATGGTTTATAATCTGCAGGAGCACTGCGTCTTTTCCCAGCTTCATTTCCCCAAGAACAGAGCCGTTCCCAGGGGTGTCTGATTTCCCGCCGGCCATTCAGCAAGCCCCACGCCATTCTTAAGAGGGGAGGAACTGGTTCTGCAAGGTAAACCGATAGCTGGGTAGCTGCCTGGAGTCCTCAGTCGGTACAGAACGGGCAGCTTAATAAGTTACCTTCCAGGAGGCGGGATGCCCTGGTGCCCCCGCCCACCCCCAGCGCCCTAGCAGAGTGAGGGAGGAGCCTCCCCTCCCTTGGCCTTGCAGGGGAGGCTGGATCAAAGTGGGGCAGTTGGGCAGGAACAAAGCCAGCCTGCCTGGCAGTTTTCAGCCCCCTGAGTTCTGGCAGGACCCCCTCCCGCTCCTGGAGTGTGGCCAGCCTTGGAGACAGCTGCTCCCTGTGCTCGGGCTGGGCAGAGCCACAGGGGAGCAGCTTCACTCCCTGAGGGGCAGCTTCCCTGGCTCCATCTGCAGATGGGGAGGTGGCCCTGGGCTGGAAGGTGCTGAGAAGTGGGTGCTGGACCCCAGGCCTCGGAGCCCGGAGCCCTTCAGGAGCAATCTTATCTGGCTCCCAGAGGAGGCTGCCAGACAGGGCAGAGCAGCTCTGGCCGTGAGGGCAGCTGCCGGAGGGCAGAGCCCTGACTTCAGGGCTGAGGTCCTGAAAGGGAAGGATAGTGACGACAAGCTCCAGGGAGTGGTGGCCTTGGTGACTGGGATGGAGGTTGCAGCCCAGGGCTTGACAGGTGTCTGGGGCCTTGCTGCTGGTAGGTAGAGAGGCACTCTGAGGTCATGCTGTGTGCCTGAGAGGAGGTAAGGAACGGGGTTTAAAACTGGCACACCAGGGCTGGGGCGTGGCTCGGTGGCAGAGCACTTGCCTGGCCCTCGCAAGGCCTGTGGTCCCATTCCCAGCGCTACGTAGAACACACACTGCTCGACATGGCCCCACACGCCTGTCATCTCAGTGGCTCAGGAGGCTGAGGCAGGAGGATCACAATTTCAAAGCCAACCTCAGCAACTTAGTGAGGTCCTAAGCAACTTAGAAAGACCCTGTCTCAAAATAAAAAGGGCTGGGGATGTGGCTCAGTGGTTTAAGTGTTCCTGGGTTCGATATCTGGTACTAAAAGTAAATAAATAAGAAGACAATAAGTCAAGTTAAAAGAAAACATACTAAACACACAAAAAACTGATGCGTGGACTATGTATGGAGAGTGTGATTCCTGCCCCCGCCCCCGCCCCCAAATACTGGGGATTGACCATCAAGCTATACCCCAGCCCTTTTTATTTTTTTATTTTGAGGTGGGGGAGTCTCACAGGCCCTGCCAGGTCTTGAATTTGCCCTCCTCCTGCTTCAGCCTCCCGAGTGGCTGGGATTTCAGGTGTGCACCACCACACCTGCCGGGGGGCTGTGATGGAGTTAGTGCCCACTGTCTAGGACGGCTGTGGTCTCCTTGCTAAAGGAGGCCCGATGCTCGGGGTCGGTGTGCTGTGCTCGTTTCTGAGCCTGCAGTCAGGTGTGCGTTTACCCCGACCCCGAGGGCCATGCTTTCCCCTCTCGCTGGGTGCTCTGTCCTTGCCCACCATGGACCTGGCCCGGCCCTGGCCCCAAGGAGGGTCTCAGAGGCATACCAACATCCTCCTCACCCTTGAGGCGCCTGGAAGACAGAGAAGCAGGCTGAGCTGGAGCCGAGACAGCCCTGGGAGGGCCTTCATCTGAGGAACCCAGCAGAGTCTGCTGCCCCCTGACAAAGGGCCAGCCAGAGTCCCGGTCATCTGGGCAGGGCTCTTGGGTTGTTCCCACCTTTTTTTTGTTGTCATTCTGGGGATTGAACTCTGGGGTGCTTAACCACTGAGCCGCATCCCCAGTCCCTTTTTTTTTTTTTATCTTTATTTTATTTATTTATTTTTGTATGTGGTGCTGAGGAATGAACCCAGTGCCTCATGTGCACACCAGGCAAGTGCTCAACCACTGAGCTATAGCCCCAGCGCCCCCAGTCCCTTTTTTATGTTTTATTTTGAGACAGGGTCTCTCTAAGTCCTTAGGGCCTCCCTAAGTTGCTGAGTTTGGTCTCATACTTGCAGTCCTCCTGCCTCAGCCTCCCGGGTTGCTGGGGTTACAGGCGTGTGCCCTCGTGCCCAGTTGTGCTCCTACTTTCTGCATGCTCTTCTGCTGCATGCTGTTCTGTGGGGTGCACCATATTTACAGGGTCCTTAGAGCCCACTATCCAGGGAGTGGCAGGTAGGTTTAATCCTGGGTGTGGCTGAGGCTTTGAGCTTGATCCGTGGGGAAGAGGGCTTGATCCCTTAGTGAGGGATCAAGGAGGCGGCATGCCCTGGTGCCCCCGCCCACCCCCGGCGCCCAAGCAGAGTGAGGGAGGAGACAGGGGAAGGGGCATTAGAGTTCCGTGCACAGCATGTTACTTCCCGTTTTACAGATGAAAAACTGAGGTCTGGAGAAATCACGCCTCATCTCTGTTTCATGGTAGGTCTGGAACTAGAACCTGAGGTTGCTGAATTTCAACCCAGTGCTCTTTCTGCTGCCCTGGCATTGAGAAACCCATTCTAGCAAGAGAGCAGACCAAGTGCCCAACAGTTAGGGCAAAATTTCAGACTGACCCTGGAGAAACAGGCTGCTGAGAAACTGCACCCCAGGGGGAGTCAGGGAGGAGGCCAGAGGGGCTCAGACTGCAGAGAGGCCGGGTCCTGCAGGAGAGTCCTGTTTAGGTAGAGGACAGCTCTGACGTCCCCTCCAGGTACTCCTGCAGCCAGTCTGGCCACCTGGGGCAGAAGGTGTAAAAAGCCGCAGGCTCACCTCCCTGAGGTGCAAGGCTTTGAAGCGTTTTCCTTCACTAGTGCAAGAACGTCCAACCTCGTGAGCCCTGTCCACTCCTCCCACTTCTGGGCTGGCCTCCAGACACACACAGAGGCCTTCATTTTATGAAACATGCGGGTGGGGGGGCACTGAAAGCATGTAATTTCGGTCACATAAGAAAATGCCAATGTTCTCGGGAGATTGATTCTGGTGGAGGAGTGCATGACACCGTGTTCCAGTTTGCTTTGAAATTCTTTATTTTACAGCAAAGGGAAAAACCCTGAACTCAAAAGATCTTCCGGTGTGCTGGCTGCTTGGTCAGACCTGCTGTGGCTCTGTTCTGGTTGTTGGCGACTTGGAGTTTGTGCCCCTCAGGTTTTGTTTTGTTTGGTTTTGTTTTTTGTACCAGAGATTGAACCTCAGGGTGCTCAACTACTGAGCCACGTTCCCAGCCCTTTGTATTTTTTATTTTGAGACGGGGTCTCTCTGGGTTACTTAGGACCTCACTAAGTTGCTGAAGCTGGCCTCAAAGTTGCGATCTTCCTACTTCAGCCTCCTGAGTTGCTGGGATTTGGGGCGTGCACCACTGCACCTGACTTTGTGCCTGCCTTTGGAACATGTGAGATGGGTCTGGTGGGCCATAGTCCCCCCTCACATCAGGCCAGGGCTATACCTTTAACTCTGCCCACTCAGATGCTTCTTTGGAGCTACAGGGCGGGTACAGGTGGGACTTGGCCCAGGCCTGAGAGGCAGCTCTCCAGGTTGAGCTGAGAGTGTGGATCCCAGGACTCACTGCTTCCCACCCCGGCTCATAGTTCTGCTCTCGGGCAAGGGAGTCTGTTTGGTGCTTGTACAAGTTGCTTAATTTTTTCCACTAGCAATATTCCTGCACCCTCCCCTGGGATTGATGGCCACATGGTCAGCCCTCCAGCCTTGGTCCTCCTGGCTTGGTGGTTGGTGGGTGTGATCACAGAAGGGAGAAGACAGATCTGTGTCTGGAGACCCTGGAGCAGGCACATCACAGCCTTCAGGAGATGCACTTTCACCTCCGGGATTCTGTGGAGCCCTCCTGGGCTCCGAGGCTGGCCTCCAAACATGCAGGCCTTCATTCTAGGAAGCACATAGGGCAGACAGCTCTGCAGCTCGTAATTGGGGTTGTGAAAGAAAACTCCAGTGTTCTTTGGAGGTGGAATGACACAGCTCTATAATGTGCTTTAATATTGTTATAGCCCAGGGCAGCTCTTGCTCATTGTTGAATTGGAGAGGTGGACGCTGGGGCTAATCGTGTGGTTTTCTCTCCCTGGATTTGCATTGGCTGTTTTTCACAGGGAGAGTGTGAAGCGCGTGGTGTTCTCTGAAACCTCTTTGGCACGCGTGTAAATTTTCCAGCCACTTCCCCCGGGCCGAGCGCCACGGCTGGGTCTGCCGCCCTGGGTCTTGCCCGCCTCCCTTGGGCAAAGACCGAGGGGCTCTAGGTAACTGAAGTTTCCTGAAAAGTCGCTGCCCGTCTCGCCACCCAAGATGGCTGGAATCCCATCGTTAAAAGCTCGCAGAGGTTATTTTTACCCTTGTAGAAATAGTAATGTGTTTTGTTTTTATTGGATAAACATTTACTGAGCATCTCTGTATGAAGACCAAACAAACAGGAGAAAAGGAGTGCGGTGGGTGTGGCCCTGACGGTCCCAGCACCCCTCACTGGGCGCTGGGTGCCAGGACCCCAGGGAAGGGTCCCCGTAGGCTCCCCTGATACAGCATAGGGATGCTTCCTCACAGGGAAGTCCCACCAGGAGTCACACGTCCTGTGGGTGAAGCTGCCCCAGCCCTCAGCCACAGCTGAAGCATTCTGATCCTGTTCTCAGGGGAGACCCCTCTCCCGGTGACTGGGCTTTGGAGGGCAGGAAGGCCAGGTTTTCCACTTGGCCTCCGCAGATCCACTGGGTGGGGACTGAGTGGGGTGCTCTGTGGGAGGCCCACTGGTGAGGCTGGCGAAGGCCTGCTTCAGGAGGCTGTGCTGTCAGCTGCTGGGGCGCTGCTGGGGCCAGCAGAACAGGTGCTCCCCTGGAGTCTGATCCCCGGGAGCCTCTTTTCTGTGTGCTTGGGCAGCCTCCTGCCCTTGAGGCTTGCTTTGAGGAGGCCGTGACTGAGGCACCGGGCAGTGGGGTGGGAAGCCATGTGAGACTGGGCCCAAGCCCCAGCTGCCCTGGGTCACTGCTGGTCCTACGGGCTGGTCTGTGGGCACTTGCATTCCGCCCCTTGACCCTGAACTCAACCCGTGGAGGAGTCCACCTTGACGTAACCCTCTGACTGGCTGTGACCTCCTCCGGGCAGAGTTGCTGCCTCTGGCAAGAGCTGCTGGGACTCTGTGGGAGGCGTGGGTGGCAGGAGCGCTGGGTCGTGACGGGCTCCTGCACACACGGTGAGGCGGTCGTGGTGGGCCTGTTTGCCACCTCAGAAGGGGACGTTAACACAGGGGTGGGAAGGACCAAATCCCTGGGGCTCTCCAGTGAGTGCAGGTGATCCCAGCTGTTTCTGGTGGGAGTGCCAGTCGGTGTGGTCACTGTGGAAAAGTGGTTCAAGGCCTGAAGTTCAGCCTCCCCTACCCTGCACCTGGCACGGTGCACTCCTGGTGTGTGCCCAAGAGATACTTGCTGGGCGTTGGGAGACGCGCACAAGTGTCCACTGTCCTCCTGTGCACAATAACAAAAGCCTGGACAGGGCCCGATGCCCGTCGGCGAGGGACAGATGAACACGCTGAGACGTGATCGCATAATGGGACATTATCCAGCTGTCCAAACAGATTAACTGCAGCCGCACGCAGTGCATGCAAGGGTGGGCTCGAGGTGGAGCAGCGGGCCGGGTGGCACGGGCAGCCCCAGGTGGACAGAGGCTGAGTGAGGGTGCGTGCCGCACGGGAGTAGGGACTGCGCCCTTGCAGTTGGGGTCAGCGTGTCTTGGGTGGGAGGAGGTTTTACATTCCAAAAGGGCTGAAAGAAGGTGGGCCCTGTGTGCACCAGACGAGTGTCACGAGCCCAGTACCATTGTGCCCAGTAGTTACCCGTTCTGAGTCAAGCCCAGCAGGCCCGTTCCCACGTTAGTCTGGCTGCTGGGGTGGGGCGGGGTCTGTTTCCATAGCTGCCCTCCCCTGCTCTGCACCGTCACCGCCTGTGCCTCTGCTCCAGTCTCCCTGCTCCACCTGCCTGCTAGTGTTGTGACCTGTGGCCATGCGAGGTCTAAGTGTGGTGTGCTTCACCTGGGAAGCCTCCCTAGAGGAGGTGGCACCTCCCTCCCCCTTCCCCTCCCCCTCATCCTTCCCCTCCTTCCCCTTCTCTTCCTCCCCCTCCTCCCCTCCCCCCTCCTTCTCTTCCTCCTTCTCTTCCTCCTCCTCCTCCCCTCCTCCTTCTCTTCCTCCTCCTCCTCCCCTCCTCCTTCTCTTCCTCCTCCTCCCCCCTCTCCCCCTCACAGTGCTGTGCAGGGGTCAAGGCTCCAGCCTCCACAGAAGGCCACCCAGTACCCGGTCTGAGGGACTCTCAGCTTTGGTTTGACTTCTCATAAACTCAGATCTGGTGGAAGTTGCCGGTGTTCAGCTCTTTGTTGCTCACAGCTGGACATGATGCTCGATGGAGGTGCTTGAAGGCCCCCCCCCCCCCCCCCCCCCGCAGTGGTTCTTAGTGCTGTTGGGTCTGTGAGGACCTTACCGAGAACCCTGGGGACTTCAACAGAGGCCGGGGCTGGTGCTGCACACCTGTAACCCCAGGGGCTTGGAAGGCTGAGGCAAGAGAATTGCAAGTTCCAGGCCAGGCTCAGTGATTTCGCAAGACACCATCTCAAAATAAAAAAGGGCAGGGATGTGGCTCAGTGGCCAAGTGCCCCTGGGTTCAGTCCTCAGAACCAAAAAACAAAGTTGTCAACTCGAGTTGTGGTTTCCAGACTCTTTGGGACCTTCTGTGTTTCAGCAAGAGACCTGGACTCCCAGGTTGTTCCACTCACCCTTGGTGACCCCGCATGTCACTCACCCTCTGACTCCATTTGCCCCCCTGTTCAGTCACTCAGCAGCTGTGCCTGCTGCCTCTAGAGTTGGGCAGCCTATGTTGTCACCATTTGTGTGCCCTGGCACGTGGTCATGTGGACTGCCACCTTCAGAGCTGTCTGCAGAGGGGTACCCATGTCCTGGGGCCACCTGGGTCTGGCATTGCCGCCCAGGAGTGGCCTGTAGGCTCCCGCTCTCCCCACCCTGTTAACCTGCCCGTGCCAGCCCACTGGCCATTGTCCCCTCCCCAGAGAAGGCCCAGTCAGAGGCGCGTGAGCTGTGGCTCAGGCAGCCCCTTCCTCGTGGCTTCAGTCTCTCTTCGTTCTCCCTCCTCCCAGAGACCAGTGCAGGGGGGGGCCCTGGCCAGATGGATGTGGAGCGCATGCCCAGGGCAGTCCTGTACGAGGCCTGGGGTCCGGCCTCGCCTCTGGGGCCTGGGTGACTGGGCAGCTGTGGTCACTTTGGAATGCTAACCCCAGGGGATTGGCAGCAGGCGCCTCTGCAGTGTGGCTATTGGACAGAAAGTCCTTTCCCACCTTGGCAGGCCTTGGGGCGTCTTGGTGGCCAGCTGGGGACCCAGCCAGCGCTGCGGCTCACCCTGCTCTGGCCAGCTGTGACGCCCCCTCTGCCCTCGAGCCGAGGAGGGTCCGGGAAGACAGCTGTGGCCTCCGCACTCCATCTCTGTTGTGCAGAGCGGCTCCCGAAGCCCCCCAGGACTGCCTTCCTGGCTCTGCGCTGCTGGTGAGGTTGGTGACTGCATCGGAGCCCTGGGAAGTGGGGTCCCGTCTGCCCCCTTCACCATCAGTCACATCCCCCCCCCCCCAGCACGGGGCGAGTAGATCAGGGCTCCGTGAGCGTCATGGAGTGCGCAGGTGCCATGGCTAGGAGAGTGAGGCGGTGCCCAGAGGACAGGGACCGGGGTCGGATGCCAGCCAGGAGCCCACCCCACGCCCGAGTGCACCTGCCCTGGGAGAACAACTTGGGCTCTGGGAGCTAGGACACGGTCTCTGCGGGAGAGAAGCCTGGCGCGTTCCTCCTCCACACCAACCCCGGGACTTGTGGCCCCTCGTTAGCTCGTTTCACAAATGGTGATTGACCCTCCTATGTGCCTGGCTCTGGGAAACTGCGGGGCGCAGACGGTTGGAATTGCTGCTCCCAGGCTGGCAGGGAGACTGGAGGGTGAGGCTTTTTTGGAAGCTCAGTCCACAGCCCTGCACCAGTGGAGAGACTTACCGGTCCCTTGCCCATGGACGCTGCGTGTCTGATAGCACGCATAGGTTATGACGCCTGTCACGTTTGATTACGTGTGAGTACCACCGCACCTTAATTCCTGGTGTGATGGACGTCCCTGGTCAGCCTTGGCACTCGCTGCCTCTGCGCTCACATCAGCCTCCAAGTCCTTCTCGGCCCAGCACACCAGGGAGCCACGACTGGCCTCCTTTGCCTGGAACCAGAGTTAACCCCACTTTGTGACCCCTGCTCGTGTGAGAGCGCCCTGTGCGAGCTCCCTGTGCCTCCCGAGGCTTCGGAGAGGCACGTCTGACCTTCGGCAGGCACTGTTGGACTTCTGGAAAGAGCCTCAGAGGTGGCCTGGGCCACCACCAGCATGGTGCTCACAGGTCACTGCATGCTCTGGCCACTGGCCCTTCTGCCGGCTCTTCCTCTGGCCGTAACCCTCCGATTCCATATCCCGCTGGCTCATGCCCTGGCTGCAGTTGTGTCTTGCTTGGCTCTGGTCCCTCCCAGGCCCGGGGCCCATATCTGCAGTAGCCTTTCAGCACGAGGTGTCTCCTCGCACACCCACAACAGGTCTTTACTTACCTTTTATCTCCCTCATTTACTATAGTATCCTGAGCGATCAGAAGTAACTGGATCAACAGATCTTGCGTTAGCAGGTTGACCCAGCTCTGGCTGTGCCTGCCACGCTCAGGACTAGATGCTCTAATACAGCCAAGTGTGGTGGTGCACGCCTGCAATCCCAGCAGCTCAGGAGGCTGAGGTAGGAGGATCGCCAAGTTCCAGACCAGCCCTCAGCAACCTTCTGAGGCCCTAAGTGACTTAGCGAGACCCCATCTCAAAATAAAAAAAAAGGGCTGGGAATGTGGCTGAGTGGCCCCTGTGTTTAATCCTTAGTACCAGGAAAAAGCAAAACAAAAACCTCTGATATGCACAAAGCATGTGGCCCAGCTTCTGGTTTATTAGGCCCTCCGATTTTCCCTGTTCTAAGTAGTGTCCCCTGTGCTGTAGTTAGGCAGGTGTGCCTGCTGTGGGGTCCTGAGGCCTCTGTCGTCACCAGACCTTCCTGCCTGTAACCACTTCCATTCAGCTGGTGGTTGGTGGGCATCTGCGTGGGCCAGCAGCTGACCCTGAAGTTCCCGGCAACCTGGAGTGCTGGGTGTGCTGTGCAGGCTCCCAGGCGGGGGGAGGAGGGGGCTCGAAGGCTCAGCAACTGGGAGGCAGCTGGTGTACCCGGGAGTGGAGGCTTGGGTAAGGCCAGACATTGGCAGGGACCCCTGTAGGCCAGAGAGAATTGCATCAGATGGGGGTGGCCAGAGGACAGGCTGGACCACAGCTGGCCCCTCTGCTCACCCTCAGCCTGCAGCAGCCCTGATGTTGATAACATCTGTTGAGATTTTCACTTCCTGCTGAAATATTACTCGTGAAACTTGTTATTTCTTCACCTTCCTCTTCCCCGGTGTCCTGAGCTGCCCTCCTTCGGTTTCCTGCTAGGGAATAGATTCCTGGTGAGGGAGCAGTTCCCTGATCTCCCGCAAGCTCCGGTTGCTGCGTGAAGCTGCTGGTTGGCAGGGTGTGCCTGCTTGGTGGCCCCTCTTTTGGAGGGGCGAGCAGGGCTCTCCCTGGATCAGACAGTCCTGCTTGCTGGCCTGCTGTGGAGATCCAGCAGCCCCCTCTGTTCCCACAGAGCTTCTCCTGCTCCCCCACCTTCTCCACTCACCCACCCGGGGCTATACCTGTGCTGCACCGAGCAGGCATCGCTAGGCAACCGCAGCACAGTCTCCCGCTGAGCCCAGAGCGGCCTCCACGGCCCCACAGTTCCCAACACAGGTCTCCACCAGCCACGAAGGTGGGAGCCACCCTGGGAAGTTATGTGTTTCCTGTTTCTCTCGAGGCTGGAGGCAAAGGAGGCCGTGGAGAGAGCTCTGTTCCTGGCCCTCAGGAGTGGAGCTCCTCATGCACACGTGCCTGTGGCCTGTGCTGGGCCTCACTTCTGGGGCAGTGGCCCTGCCTTTGCGCCCAGCAGAGCTGCTCTGGGCTGACGCAGGTACGGTGTTGCCCCCAACAGGTCGAGATCAGCGCTCAGCTAAACTACAAGTCCAGGACAGGCGTTGGGTTTTGCCGGCACCTGCTGGGGCCTGATTAGGTCCAGGCACAGTGCTTGGCTGCCTGTGGAGTAGGTGTGGTGTCTGGCAGGGGCAGAAGCTGAGGCCCAGCAGCGCCAGGTTGGTGGTGGAGCTGGCACAGTGGACCGCAGGGCTGCCTCTGTTTGGATAAGCACAGATGGGCACTCCCAGTGCAGAGGCTCTGTGCATATTTGGTTCTCATTGTCACATTGGACTGCAGTGGGGAGTGTCAAACCAGCCCTGTGCTGGGAGATACAATGTGGGGGTGACTTTTGCTTCTTGCAGAATTTCCAGCCCCCACTCCCAGTCCAGGTCAGATACTTGCACATCTACCTTCAGGGCACCTTCTCCATGTTCTTTCCCACCTCAGCTTAGGGGGCCCTCCTTTTTGGAGTCTGTATTAGCCCCTTTTCTTTTGTTGTAACATAATACCTGATGTGGGTACTTTATAAAGAAAAGAGGTTTGTTTAGCTCACAGTTTTGGAGACTGAGAGTCCAAGATCAGGTGACCTCTTCAGGCTTCTTGGTGGATGGTGTCACAGTGACAGGAGTACATCCTCCTAAATAAGATGGCATGAGGAATTCAGAGGCCAGGCTCACTATACCAACCCACTCTCTTTTCTGAGGTGATGTCCCCCAGTGTTCTGGTCACCCCCCCCCCCCCCCCCCCCCGGTCATGCAGGTTCTATCACGCTTCCAGCCATGTCCTCCCATCCGCTCCTGCAGGACTGTCCCCGAGGGGGCAGGCTCTGCGTCAGGGCCAGTGCAGGCGCACACTCTGGCTGTCCTCCCAGCTGCCTGCAGCCTTCGTCATTATCTTCTGCACTCACAGTCCCCAAACAAGCACACCCGAGGCACCGGTAAGAGCCCAGGGGCCGCGGTGGCCTGGATGAAGTCATGGCCGCAGCCTGCCGGGGGAGCTCTGCCCCCCTTCCAGAGCAGCGCTGGGTGGCTCCGCTGACTCAGAGGCGGTACCCCTTGTCCAGTGGTGCTCACAGGGAGGCCTGTTCGGGCTGGGGCCTGGGTTGGTGGACTGGCGGCCTTTCCTGTCCCCACAGGCCACGGCAGGCTGGTGGCTGCCAGGCACTCTCTGCCACTTCTGCTCTGCCGTGCGCCTTGGGAGTAAGGACCTGAGGGCAGCAGCTCGGGCAGTGGGTGGGTGGCAGCGTGTGGGGCTCCAGCCCTGCCCAGGCGGTGCAGAGGGACATGGCGGGGTGGCACCGCACTGCCCCGCAGAATCGTCCCCTCTGGAGCTTGCTGCTGCTGCGCCCAGGGAAGCCCCCGCCTCCTGGCTGGGTGGCTCCCGCGTCCCACCCACCCTGCAAGCTGCAGAGCCCCTGGCCACGCCCCCTCTGCCCGCCCCTGCCTCCCACCTGCAAACCCTGGGCTTTTCCAAGAAGCTCAGAGGAAGGTGCCCACAGCCAGAGCGCTCGCTGGGCCACGGGCGGCCCCTCTGCCCAGCACTCGTGCTGTCCTCCTAGCTGGGAGGGGAGCATGGGGGGGTGCAGGCCCTTGAAGCACAGACCCTCTCCCTTCCCGTGGCCAGGCCTCCAGGTCCTCCTTCCCCTCCCCCAAGGCCACTCCTGGCAAAGCCCTGGTGTGGACGCTGCTAGTGGTCGGGCTCTGGGTGTGGTACAGGGAGCCCTGGGGCAGAGTCCAAGGACACCTGGCTTCAGACTGCATTCTGCTCCAGGCCTGGCCTCCTGGCCCTGCAGGTATCCACAGGCATCCTCCCCAGGCCCTGATGTTGGCCGGGCTCTGCGCGCAGTGTCCACGCTTGGAAGGCCTCCGTTGCTTGGAACTCACTGTGGTTGCCAGTGACTCCACTGCAGGTCGGTCAGCTGTTGGTGACCAGGTGGGCATTGCTTGTCAGTGGCTCTGGAAGCTCTGTTCTCAGGCAGAAGTTACTTTCCGAGGACAGAGCTCTGGGCTGCGCCAGCCCCTCCATCATCTTTGGTCTTGGGGCTCAGAACCCGGCCTGCTGGCATCAGAGCAGCCCCGGGCATCACACAGCCCTAAAGGGAAGGGGATAGGTGCTCCTGGGGTACCTGAAGTGTCCCCAAGCTCGTCCCTGTTGGGATTCCCTGGATTCTTCTTGGACGCGGAGCCTGCCTGCTTGTCAGAGCCGGCAGCCGTTGGGTTCATGACACGGAACACGTGCTCTGTCCTCTTGCCTGGCGCATCTCCCCTTCCCAGCCCTTCCCTCCACCCTCTGAAGGAGCCCAAGGCCCCTGGAGACTGTGGAGTCCTAATCCTGTTAACAGACAAGGGATGGCTCAGAGAGGGACGGACTTGCCCCTGGTCACACAGCAAGTTAAAGGCGGAGACAGGAGTCAGTGGCTTCACCCTCATCAGTGGTGGTGGGCTTCCAGGGGCCCCTGCCCCCAGCCCCCAGCCCCCACAGTCCTCTTCCTCCTCCATCAGTCCAAAGGACATACTTCTCTTACTTTCTGTGCACAGCTGCGAGGACAGGCGTGGGCCGAGTTCCGGGGAGGGTTGCTGGTGGTGTTGTCACCTCAGGCAGGCCTTAAAACGGCTGGGTACTCTGCGGCTGGGTACTCTGCGCAGCGTGGCCTGATTAAGGGAGCCAGTGCTGTGCAGATGGAGCTGGTTTCAGGCCCTGGGGACCCCGGGTTAATTGAAAGGAGGTGGGACAGATGGATTGAGTCTGTTGGTGGCTTCACGGGGAGCTGTCAATACGGAAGCCCGCTTTTTACGCTCTCCTCTACTTGCTGGCTTTGCCAGGGTGGCCTGCCCCAGCCAGAGGGGCCTCGGCGGAGCCAGAGTAAGCTCGCCCTGGGGACCCGGCTCTGAGCAGAGGTGGGAGAAATCATTGCTTAAATCCTCACTTACTTTCCTCCCAGCAGCTAAGTTGGGAAATGGCGCTCCTGGCCGTGAGGTTTCCAGAAAGCAGCTGTGGCCTTTGGTTTGAGTCCCCCTTTCCCTTGGAAGGGGTGGCTGGGCTGGGGTGGGCCGTTGAGTGACATGGGTCAGTACTGAAGATGCGTGGCAGGTGTCACCCACACAGGGTGCCCGGGTTTGGGCCAGGGGGAGACGGCATGCAGACCCTGTTCCCCTCAGTCTGCATCCTGCTGTGAGACCTGAGGACCCGCGTGTGCTTTGGGTCCTTCGGGTGGGAAGTGTTGGTGATGCTTGCCCTGGCCACCGCGTGGGAGTGTTGGGGGAGGAAAGGAGACAGGACCTCTCTCTGGTGGCTGTTCCTGGTTGGGAGGGGAGGTTGGTTGGCCCCAGTGCCATTTGCAGGTGGTTTTGGCTGAAGCCCATTCAGGGCACCCTCTAGGCCAAATCAAGGTGAGAGGTTTTGTGAGGTGGGTCACAGTGTGTGCAGAGCGTGCGTGGAACTGTCTTGGCTTAGGGGTGTATGTGGGCCCCCGTTGGTCCCAATTGCCTGCACCTAGCTGGCCCTGTGCGGCTTCCGGGGTAGGTGTCCTGCGGGGCCGTGAGCACTGCCCCTTTCCTGGAGCCCTGGACACATTTGCATACAGGGGGGCCTTCCTGGGGGGAGTCCTTCTGTAGTCTGGGCTTAGAAACTCACCTTGTTTCACTGAGTTTGCTCAAATGATTGCATTTGGTCCTTTGGGTGCTGGGGGAGCTGGGTGCTGGGACGCAGTGCTCTACCTCTGAGCTGCCTCTCCAGCCTCATGTTTGGGGCTTTATAATCAGAAAGCATGGTGTATTCAGACCAGCCTGAAAATTCCCTTTCAAATATTTCTTTTAATTTGTATTCAATATTCCACTTACACGAGTGATGGAAAATCATAAACAGATTCTAAACTAACTCCTTTCCCCTCCCACTTTGAAGGGTCTTTAACTTGCGCTCGCAACTCCAAGCTGTGCATCTTGAGGAATATGGTGTCAGACCTTGCCAGGTTCCGGGGCAGAGGAACCAAGTGAGCAGAGAACCACCGTCTCCACTGCAGGGCAAAGCAGCTGCTTTTCAGGACCCGATCCTCTGTCACTGTGGCGGAGAGGAGACACCTCCCACACAGGCGGCTTCTAAAACTGTACTCAGTACAAAACTTGAGGAATATTTTCCCATCTATTTTTCCAACTGTCACTATTAGCAGCTTTTTGCTGGCTGAGGGGGGGTCTGACTGACAGGCCAAATGTGGGTGCTCCATGCAGATGAAGCCGTGGCAGCCTGGCGGGAGGGTCCCATGTGATTATGAGCACTGGGTGCTGCATGGAGGAGGTGACATTTCAGCCACAGGTCGAGGACAAGTGGGGTCTGACTGGGGGACCAGGTGGTGGGACGGGTGAGGAAGAGCACCCTGGTGGGTGGCGCACACGCGGGCTTGACCTGCTCTTAGGCTCGGCAGACAGGACACTGGCTGGTGCTGTCCTTCGCCTCAGGAAGTCTGTGGCTGCTGTCCCTGTGCTGTGGCTCACCCCCGCCCTGCCCCTGCCCTACCCAGAGCCCTCGACTCTCAGGAGGCGCCAAGTGTGTGTCCTTTGAGTACTGGCACCCACACGAGGCCCTCACACAGACTGGCTTCACCCCTCTTCTGCTTTTCAGTCTCCACCCAGAGAGCGTGGGCAGGTCAGCGGTGGCCTTCCTTGGGTCTGGTTTGGTTTTTTGTCCTGGAGGTTGAACCCAGGGGTGCTTAGCCACACCCCAGCCCTTTTCATTTTTATTTTGAGACTGGGTCTTGCTAAGTTGCTGAGGCTGGCCTTGAACTTGGGCTCCTCCTGCCTCAGCCTGGGGTTACAGGCTGGTGCCACCCCGCTTAGCCTCCTTGGGGCTTTTTGTTGCTGTTGGTTGTTTTGGTACAGGGAATTGAACTCGGGGCCCTCGACCACTGAGCCGCATCCCCAGCCCTATTTTGTATCTTATTTAGAGACAGGGTCTCCCTGAGGTGCTTAGTGCCTCGCTTTTGCTGAGGCTGGCTTTGGATTTGTGATTCTCTTGCCTCAGCCTCCCCAGCCGCTGGATTACAGTGCCCACCGTGCCCGCTGTGCCCGCCGTGCCGGCCTCCTTAGGCTTTTATTTCCGCCGGTGGAAGCTCATTCCACTGGTTGGACCATCCCCATCTCCGTGGCAACCTTCACGTCACTGCTCCTCCTGGAGCCGCTGCCGGGGGTGTGACTTGACTTTCCTGGGGTTCCCCTCTCTGTGGCTCCTGCATTGATGGCTCCCACTCCCTCCCCACCCTCAGAGGCTCCTTCCAAGGACCTCCACATTTGTCCTTGGGCAGCATTGATCTTGCCCTCCTGACACATGATCGAGCAGTGACAGCCTGCATTTTCATTTGGGGGAGAAAAAGATTTTTTTTTCGTTTTTCATGGAGTCATTGTTCTTGATCCAGCTGTCCCCATGTTTTCAGTGGAAACCAAAGCTGACCTCCCCTTGCCCGCACGTGGCTCGGACAGGGCCGTGTGTTTGTCCCGGCTGTGGGAAGGATGGCCCTCTGTCTGAGTGGGTTGCGGGCAGGCGGCCTGGCTGGGGATAGGGCTTTCCTCGAAGCCCCTACTAGCTCAGGTAGTGGGGTGGACCTCCTGGGACACCCAGGTCTGTGTCTCTAAGGGGCATGGGCCGCTGTCTCTGGGACACTCCTGGCCAGCATTTGTCCCTCCCCTTGTGTTTCCTGGTGGGGCTGCTGTTTGCTTTATTGCGGGGATTTTAAAATGGCAGTGCATTTCGTCTGTCACGGTGGGTGCTTGTGAGTTGTCCTAGAGGAAGGGATGATAACCGTCTGGTCCTCTATTGGGTCTCTTCCTAGCTCAGAGCTGGTAAGTAGCTGCCTCTATCTGCAGTTCTCTGAGGGCAGCTGTGCCACCAGGTTACGTTATTTTAATTTAAGGTGATGTGACCCTATTGCACAGCTTTAGGAGGTGCTGGGGAAGCTTGGTGGGGATCTGATTGCTCCAGTAAAGAACACCCTGTCATTTTGGTCTGTGTCCTTTGGGGTTTCTGCTCCACCGAACACTCAGCCAGCAGCGTTCCTACACCGTGTGCCCTCTGCTTGCTCTGTGCTTCTGCTCTCAGACTCTGTTCTGCAGTGACCCTGAGAGCCACCGCTGCAGGCCTTGAGGTCACACAGCACTGCCTCACCTCCCCCACTGAAGGTCAGGGTCAGGGAGCCGATTCTGAGGGGGAGGGCAGCTTCCTGGGCTCCTGGACCCTGAGTGCAGACACAGATGCTGCCCCTGGGTCCCGCCACCAGCTGGGGTGACAGAAGCTTCCTGGGAGGGTCCTGGCCTCTCCTTGGCCGTGGCTGATTGAGAAGATCAATGTTTGGGGTTTGTGGCTGAGTGGTGTCTTCTATTAGGACGTACTTTCCAGCCCTGTGTGGCCTGGGCCTTGAGCTGCCCCTGCAGGATCCAGACAGACAGACAGACACAGACAGACACAGACAGACACAGACACACACACACACACACACACACACACACACGGTTTTCTTTCTTATTTGGTCTCTGGGAGGGATATTTGCAGCAGTTAACTGCCAGTGGGTCACCCCAGGATGCAGCTGGTCCCCGCTTATTTATGAAAAGGAAACTCCGGAGTTTCCCCAGCGTCTTGTGTGGGGATCTGAAGGCCCACCCACTTGAGGGGGACTGGGGAAGGGGCATAAGATCCACCCTTGATTGTGATCTTTGCACCCCACCCCAAATGCTTGCTCTGTAGGGGGGATCTCTGGGAGGACCAGCCCGAGCCGGAGCTGCACGGTGGCCTGTCCCTGGTCTGTCTGTGGTGTTTCAAGGTGGCACCAGCAGGGCGAGTTGGCAGATCTTGAGGGGCTGTCCAGAGCATACCACTGGGCCACTCTCCAGCATCGCAGGGCCTGCCCCTCGCACCCGGCTGGGGTGGGACCAGGTGCCCCAGCAGACCCATGTCGCCTGCGCCTCCACAGTGGCCCTCTGTTCCCAGTGCCAGCAGGGAGGGTCCCCTCGTCAGCACCCTGCTCACGTCCCTGCTAGACTGAGGGCCTGGTCTGTCACCCCAGAGGCCCTTTCACTGCAGGTTTCTAGGGAAAACAAAGGTGTGAGGGGACTCGTGGGCCACCAGTCCCCATCACTGGTGCTGGGTGGTCTCTAGCTACCTGTGGCTGTGCCAGGCCTCAAGATGTGGCTGGTGTGTCTGAGGAAGTGGCTGTATCATTTAACTTCAAGTTAAAGCAGATTCTCGATTCAGTTAGAGGAAAATGATGACGGGTTTGGACCAGCTCAGCTCAGGAATAGCAGTCTTTTTTCCACTGTAAGTTTCATGAAATTTGCATGCAATTCAGGGTTTCCAGTGGAGATTTAGCATTCAAATTGAGGTGTGCTGTAAGTGTAAAACACACCCGAATTATAAAAGTTAAAAAAAACCCACACTGAATTTCAAATACAGCATGCAAAAAACATGGGATATTTCAACAGTGCATTTTATATTATGTGTTGAGATGATTATAGTTTAGATAATGGGCTTAACTCGAGTATATTCTTAGAATAATTCTGCCTGTTTACTTTTTAAAAGGTGGCTACTAGAAATTTGAAATTAATGTCTCAAGTTACGCACCTGGCCTGAGTCTGCTTTTCTGGAATGTGATGGATCGTCTTTTAGGGAAATTAGTTCAGGGTTTGGAGGCATTTTTGGCCATAGGGTCAGATCTTGGGAGGCCCATTTTTTTTTTTTTAATTTTTAATTTAATTTTATTTTTAAGAGCGAAAGGAGTAGGATTTATCAAGTGTGAAGAATAGAATCAGAGGTCTCGCAGGAACAGGGGGGACCTCTGACAGGGGTTGCCCCTCCCCAGGGTGTTTTGAAAGACACAAAATTTAAAAAATATTTTTTTTCCCTTTTTCAATTTATTTATTTTTGTGGTACAAGGGATCAAAAAACCTTTCCTTAATTGCAAAATGTGTTTCTTATGGGGAAAATTAGAAAGTATGGATTAAATGAAATTAAATGGAAGGTGAATACAGAGGCTTCCTACCAATACTTTGTCAGTATTTTGCTTAGATTATCATTAGCATAAAAGTACCACTTTCTTAAGATCTTGAAGATTAGTTCAGAAACAAAACAAAAGCAGACATGGGTCTGCTGGGGCACCTGGTCCCACCCCAGCGGGGTGTGAGGGGCAGGCCCTGCGATGCTGGAGAGTGGCCCACGTGGTCTCATTTATCAACTTGTGTACCGGGATGGAGGATCGAGGGATCCCAAGACTTGGATGGTGGTGGCAGGACAGCAGCCAGGAATTGGAAAGGGAGGGCAGATGGTGGGCGAAGGTGACCTTGGTTCTCTCCCAAGGTGGCCCGAGCCCTGGAAATAGCCCTTTATCTTGTGTAAAACTGGGTTCTTCCCTCTGATTTGTGAAAAGCTGGACGTACTGTCAGGGAAGGAGCCCACCTGGCTTGAGAAATGCTGTGGGAGGTGCGGGCGGGGCTGGTCTAGAGCGGAGCTCCTGAAAGACCCCCGGGAGACGGCATGGTGGAGGGACTGTCCTGGCCTTTCTTCCCAGGCCCTTGGTGTGAGGGCCAGGAGCAGCTTCTGTCCCCCGCCCCTCCCCGCCATCTCTACTCAGAGTAGCCCTGATGGCTTCCTGTCCCAGGATGTAGCCTCTGTCTGCTGCCCTAGGAGCAATGCCTGGATCCTTAATCCTGAGGTTGAGGAGCCTGAGGACTTAATGATTCCTGATCTCTCTGGGGAGCATCTCTAATTCCTATTCTCTATTCTGTTTTAATCGCATAAGATGCAATAAAAATAATTAGGGATGTCTTTAAAAACAAGCCCAGCCCTAGCGTGCCTTCCCTCTTTCCCACAGTCTCTCTACATGCAGACGTCATCTTTTACTTGATCATGATCACGGCAGAAGTACGATCACACTTTGATCTTTTTACGTATGTTTTTGTCTTAACTAGCCCTTCCTGCTGTGTGGTGTCTTCGCAGTCACCCTTGGTGGCTGCGCACTCACCCGGCGACTCCATCAAATGTGATTTACGTGATCACTCTTTATTTTTGCTTCTGTTCTTAACGGTGCCTTTCTCCCTTTGTCTCTGTAGGAAGTTCTCCAGCAGCTGATCGTAATGAATTTGCCCAATGTTTTGATGATTGGCAAAGACCCGCTGTCTGGTGAGTGAAAGTGCCCCTCACCCCCTGGAGTGCCCGGGCAGTGCCATTGGCTTTGGACAGCTGTTGGCCACTGAGCCCTGGCTGCGGGCTTGGAGCCAGCACAGTGGAATCACATGACCGTTTTGGTGAGATTTTAAAGGGTGGGTTTACTGCCGCGAGGCCTGAAGCCAAGAGCGTATTTCTTCCTGCAGAGTGAATCCTTCCTGGCTCATTGGCTGTGCGTGCTGAGGCTCAGGAGGCCACTGCTGTGTGCCACCTGAGAGGATGGGTCTGGATCTTGGGGTCTGAGTCGTGAGCAGGGTCCCGGGGTCTCTTGGCCTTGAGCAGAATCAGATTCCCCGTGCTGAGTGCAGGATGTAGCCGATGGATAAGGATCAAGGATCCAGGTGTTACTCTGGACTGTGGCACCAGATCTGGGAGAGGCTGCACCTTGGGGTGCCGGGGGCAGCACCTTAGGCGAGCATCTTTCTCAGTGTGGATGTCTGTCCTGTGCTGGGTCCTGTGAGGCTCTGCTCTTGCTGCTCTAAGGCAGCACTCCCCAGGGCGCGTGGTCATTCATCTGTCTTGTGTCCCCATCTGGACTTGGAGTACCCAGTGGGCAAAGGTTCTAAGTCCTCCTGCCTCTGATGCTCGATGTCGGTTTGAAAGACCAGGTGAGGTGTCCTCCTGCCATCTTCCAGAGCATGAGCTTACTTCACACCTGTCAGGTAGCTCCTGGGTGACTCGAAGAGGTGACAGATCCCCTCCCTTCACATTGTTTGCTGTCCTCTGGCTCACAGGCCCCAGGGGTGCCTTACTCCTGGGCGGTGTTCTAGTGGAGACCTTGTGGGTGTTTGGAACCCCGCTGGGGCCTCCTGGGTGAGTGAGGTACAGGAAGGCAGGAAAGCCCCCACCTGTAGAATAGCAGGAGGCCAGGGATCCCAGATGCTAGAGGACGGAGCCCCCATTGCTGGTCTCTCCTTCCCCAGCCTCACTGGAGTCTGACTATCCTTTCTCCCGTCTGTGACAGAAATTAAGTTGCCTTGTACACCAAGTGCCCAGCCAAGACCGTGAATCAGAGGTGCAGCTGTCCCTGGGAGCCACGTCCCTGAGGGTGCAGCCGCAGCCACCTCCTTGTACATGGGGGTGGGGCACTCTCTGGGCCCCAGCCAGCCATGTGTCCCCTTTACTGTGTGAGCCAAAGGAAGAGGTGTCCTTAGCCGCCTGCTGGCCTCACATCGTCTATCACAGTGGCCCGGGAGTCTGCCCAGGCTACCTGGGGCTCCTGGCAGGGCGCACCCTCCCATTCCGTGAGTTACAACAGGGGCCTTCGGTTCTCCTCGCCCCTCCTCGGCCCTGGCTCTGCTTTCTGCCTTTATTTTACCCCTCCTTATCCCCCAGGAAATAAAGGTGGAAGATGTCAAATCAGCACCCCAGCCACATCCCGGGGCTCTAGGGACAGTGGGGACCCTGGTGACTTCAGGGAAGGGGGTCTGCTTTGCCAGGAAGGCCTGCGCTGCCTTCCGGGTTCATTTGTGGGCTTGGTGGCGCCTGGTGAGGCTGGCGGCGGTTGGAGCTCAGGTCTGCTCCGGAGGCCGTGGAGGAGCAGGAGAGAAGGACGCTGGCTTCTGAGCCAACGTGAACTGCATGTGGGAACCGCCATGTGTCACCTGGATGAGGCTGAGCCACCCGCTGATGGATGGGGGATTTATTTAGGGGCAGAAGCTCCTAGGGCTTCTGACCTGACCTTGGTCACTGAGTCCATAAGTAGAGAGCTCATAGGCAGCTGGTCCGGTGCCGGGAGCTGAGCTCCTCGATTGGCCTCGCCCGTGGCTGTCTCAGTGTTGGCTGCTCTGGGGCCCGTGGCAACACGCACCTGTTAGACCTATAAAAGTGCAGAGGTAGGTCGGGCTTGCAATTCCAGCAGCTCAGGAGGCTGAGGCAGGAGCATCGTGAGTTCAAAGCCACGCTCAGCAAGGGTGAAGCCAAGCAACTCAGTGAGCCCCCGTCTCTAAATAAAATACGAGATAGGACTGGGGATGTGGCTCAGTGGTTGAGTGCCCCTGAGTTCAATCCCCAGTACCCGCTCCCGCAAAAAAATGGCAGAGGGGGTTGGTCCAGCTTGTCACTTGTGTAGCTTCCTGGTCTTCCTGCTGATCACCGCCCTCCCTATCCAGAGGCCCGCCCTCTCCCTTCCTGCCTCCACCAGGCACCCCCCACACCAGAGGTGGAGAGACTGAGTGCAGGGAGCTTGGGTCCCCGCCTCAGGAGTGGCCCTGAATGATCTCTCCAGAAGAGTGGGTGCTGATTTTTTTCTTATTTCACAGGTTTATTGAGATATAATTTGCTGACCATAAAATTCATCCATTTTAAATGTGCAGTTTAGTGATATTATTTCCTAAGAGTACAGAGTTGTGCAACCCTCAACCCAGGCGAGTTTCAGGACTTTACAAGAAAGATGATTTTAACCAACGTCCGTGAGTCAGATATCCCTGGGACCTAGCAGGGTGTACGATCAATTCACGTGGCTCTAAGAGGTTCGGCCCAGCTGGGAGGGAGGTGAGGCGGGAGCCCTGGGAAGTTAAGGAGTGAAGCAGCACCCCCGCCCCCACCCCAGCTCAGGCGTGGGCAGGACTGACAGGCAGACAGTGGCCCCAGCAGACGGCCTTGGAGGGCAGAGGCGGCCTCGCCATGCACAGTGCATGGATGGGTGGGTTTGACAAGCGCCCCGGTGGCTCTGAGAGCAGAGGAGGGTGGCAGGGACATCTACCAGCAGAAGATGCAAACAGATGCCAGAGGCAGAGGTCTATTTATAGAACAGTGTTTTCAGTTTTACATTTTAAAAATAGAGGTGTGAAGTATTTTGTGTTTCTTTGGTTTCTTTTCTTTCTTCTTTGTGTGGGTGCCTGAGCGAGGGGGTGCTGCTCCTCCCCTGGGTCTCCGCCAGCCCTGGCTTGTGCTGTTGGGAAGAGGCTGAGGCTCGCTACCCTGAGGCTGCACTGCTGGCCGTGCACCCTCCACTGTGAGGCCAAGCACTCGTCCCTCTCCTCTGACCTCAAACAGGAGGTGTCACAGCTCATGGGGGTTTTCTGTAACGCCGGCTTTGCTCCCACACCTGTCAGAGGGGAACCTCTTTCTCAGCGACTCCATCGGGCAGCGTGGGCAACGCGAGGACATCATCGCAGGACCTCAGCTTGCTTTTGGATCTCTCAGCCTCTCCCTCCTCCGCAGTTTTCTGTGCCTCGTCTCTGTCCTCTTGGATTGTGTTTGGTTTGCAGCTGTCTCCCCATGCATCCTGGTCCCTGGGGATCCGCCTGTCAGGTGTCTTATGACTGTGGACCCTGCTTCTTGGAGCGTGGCTTGGAGTCTGGCAGAACCCTTTGGGGACCACCCTTAGCTTTGATATGATGACACTTTGCAGACAAGTCTTCTCTGGGGGCCGGGTGGTGTACCCGCTTCCTGGGACTCTCATTGGCCACATCTTCCGAGTCTCTTGTCCAGGGCCTTGCCTTCAACCACATGCCTTGGCACTGCCCTTAGGACATGCCCGGAGGCTGAGCCCTGCCCTGCCCCTCTGCTGCTCATCCTTCTGGCCACCACCCCGCCACCCCTGGCTGCTCACCAGGGCAGCCTCTGCTGTGCCTGTGGTCTGCTCTGGCATGGCCACCCAGCACCAGGGCCCTGCTCCCTCTGCCTGCTACACTTGTCCTGAGGCACCACAGGAGCAGCTCTGGAAGGCCCTCTGCCCAGCGCCCACACTGCCCCCACATGCTCACAGCCTGCCTCACCTGCCCATAGGTGTCATGAGTGCCATGTTAGGCATTGCCCCTGGGGGTGGGGCTTCTCCTGAGAGTCTCTGGGACTCTGGGCTTTGTGCTGCCCTTGCCAATGGGTCCCAAGTGCCTGGGCTGTGGAGAGAGCGCTGAGCCCCACCCGCCTGCAGGCTGGCGCCCCTGCAGCTCTTTGCCACACGCTCACGGAGAAAGTCCATGTGTCAGTGGTCAGAGGGAGACTCGGTGCCCACCTAGCTGTGTGTCCCTCTAGGCCACAGCTAGCCCACGGAGGGCTGGCCCACCTCGCCAGCTGCACGTCCACCGAATGTGTTTCCGTGGCTCACTGGTGAGCGTGGTCGGTGGGAAGTCAGGAAGGTCAAGAAGTGCCTCATCTGTGCAGTAGGGCAGGGGTTCGAACCCCTCAGCTCCGCCTCTCCGCACCTTTCCCAGCAGCCAGGTCTGTCCCTGGGCCACACACGCAAAGGGGCTAGGTTTGTCTGATGGGAAGCCGGGTGTCACCAGGTCAGTGTCTGTGGTGGACCCCAGAAGAGCCGTGCTGGAGGAGAGCATTGTCTTCCCTCCAAGGTTCGTGTCCAGCCGGGTGCAGCAGTGGTCCAGGTTCGTCAGCTGCTCCTCTCACCTCATGTCTAGAACCCAAGGGAAAGAGAACCAGAAACCAGCCCAGAGAGGGGAGGAGCTTGTCCAGGGCCCGCAGCACAGAGGCCCCGTAGGTCAGCGCAAGCTCGTCACCATAAGTTGCAGAGATGGTCGTATTCCTGGACCATCAGCCAGTGGTCCCAAGCAGGACTGGCCGGCGCTGTTGTTGTGCCCTGGAATTTCTTGTGTTCTAAATGCCGAGCAGGATTCCCAGGAGCCCTGGGAGGGGCTGTGACCCCACACACGCTGCCGGGCCTGCTGTGAATGCAGCTGGAGCCCTTGGGGACAGCCGTGGGGACTTCATTCATTGCTTTCAGGGTCTGGTGCTCGGTCCTGAGTTTTCTTCCCAGGGTGGTACCAGAAGGGGCTTCCAGCAGCAGGGAAGGCACTTTGAGGGGTCGGAGTGTCCCGTGCACGCCCTTCCTGCTCAGCTGAGCGCCACATGTGCTGCTCTGGCTGAGGAAGCGGTTTCTGACTCTGGCCCGCTGTCTGACCCTCCCAGAGAGAAGACCAAAGTCTCCTGCATCCTCCTGCTGCCCCCGGTCAGAGGCTCACAGAACGAGCTCAGGCCAAGCCTGTCCCTCAGTGTTCCTTGCGGCCAGGGGCCTTGAAGAAACTTGGGAACCCTGCTTAGGGACCCCTGTCTGCGTTGGGGCAGGGAGGGGGGAGACATGGTCCATAATGGCCGCTGTTCTGGGGTGTGAGGTGGCATGGGTGTGTGCCTCAGGGAGTGGAAGGGGATACTGAGTGCTAGGAAGGCTTCCTGGAGGAGGCGGTGCTTTGAGAAGGTGGGTGTGTCATGCAGCTGTCCATCACTGTGACAAGTACCAGAGATAACTGACTTGTAAAGAGAAAGTTTACTCCAGAACACAGCGCTAGAGGGTCCAGTCCCGATCGGTTGCTCCTGAAGCTTTAGGCCTCCGAGTGTGTGGTGGAGCACAACTTCTCACCTGGGGTGGGGAAGGGACCCCGTCTCAAAGTCCCTTTGTGCCCTGCCCCAAGACCTCCACTAGGCCTCTCTCAACAGCACCCCTCTGGGGACTAAGCCTTGAACACGGGCTTTTGGGGACATGCCAGCAGTAGGAGAGGTGGCTGAGGTGGCAGGGAAGATGTGCCAGCATCTCGTGGGGACAGCAGGGCTAGGAGGGTAGGGAGGAGGGCTGCCCAAGCATGGGCTTCGAAGCCCGAGGCGAGCCGAGCTCAGGCCCCAGGAGTTTCCCACTTGGCCATGCCAGTCTGCAGCCGCTCTCTGTCCTTGAAGTGCCTCCCGGATCCCATGGAAACGCCCCTCCTAGCTGCAGTGGAGGGTGCTGACGGCCGTGTGAGGGCCGCTGGCCTCCCGGGCAACCGAGGGCAGGGCTCAGGCTCTGGCTGCCCGGGGGACACCCTCTTGCTGCTCACATTGCCCTTTTGAAAACCAGAGGGTCTCCTGGATCCCCTGCCCCCTCCTGGGCATCACCTCCCAGGGCCCAGGTGGCCCTAGGTCTCAGGCCCAGGTCTGTCCTGGGGCTGGATGAGCAGTTCTGTCCTCCCAGCCTGCTGGTTATTTTTACTTCATGTCTCCAGGCCTCTACTGTCTAATCTTGCTTATTTATTTTTCGGGTATTTTGTATTTGCAAAATACTTAGTTCCTTTGAGGAGGGAAGAAATAAGTTTTTTTTTTGTTTTGTTTTATCAAAAGTAATCTTGCAGGCATTTTGATCCTTCTAATATTTCCTGTTTGGTCCTTTGGAGAGCAGGTTCACAAAAGCCCCTGGACTCGACTTGGGACCGTCAGCTCCGGTCCTGCTCTTGGCTTCCGTGCTTCACCAGGGTCAGAAGTGAGGTTCTGGGTCCACCTGCTGTGCCAGGCTGGCTGGGCCCTGGAGCCGGAGGCCAGCGCTGTGCTTCCATGGAGCGTGCGGGGCCGGCTCTCGTGAGCAGAGGCGAGCACACAGCCTGCTGGAGGCCAGCCCTCTGACCAGCCCTGGGTCTGCCTGGATACCAGACTTTGTTTAGTAAACTTGCAGCCGTGGCCTGTGCCCAGAGGAGCTCTCCCTGGCTGCAGTGGCCGCGCCATGGCCTCCAGCGGGCCGGCTGTCTGCGGCCATGGCCGTTCGAGGAGGAGGAGGAGGAGGGAAGAGACGGTGTTTGCCAAAGGTCTTTGTGTTCACCTGCAGGGTTTGGGCTTGGAGGTTTTTGCCTGGTGCTGGGAGGGACCCTTGCTCTGAGGTCTCCTGCCGCCCTACACCTCACCTCCTCCCAGGGCGAACTCTCGGCCTCACGCTTGGTCTGCGGCTGATGCTTCTGTTCCCTCCTCTTCAGTTCAGTGCCAGGAGGCGCGTCTGCTCTCCACTCCTGCAGCCCCGCAGGCCGGTGGGCAGGGGAGTTGGTTTTGTAGTGATGTAGCTTAGATTCTCTACCTAAGCAGGGGGCAGCTGTCCTCTGTCATGGTGGAGGTACTGGGGGAACTGTAGGGGTGGGACAGACTTGACATGGGTGACAGACACTGGGATGGGGTCGCCGGTCAGGGTGCACAGGGGAGACCCCAGCACCGTGTCACACGGACTGGTGGCTCCACACCTGTAAAAGTCCACGGTAGATGCACGTTTATTGAATGACTGAAGGGACAAGTGGGGGCGCCTGGTTACATTGCTGCCTGGCTAAAGCCACCTGAGCAACATTCTGGGCATGAGAACGATGGCTGAGGGTTTCTCAGGTTTCTCCTGCCCCCAGATGGGCACAGAGGATGGAGGGTCCCTGTGCCCCGTGTGAGAAACTTTGTCCCTGGCAGTTGCCGCGGGAGGTGACCCTGTTGAGATAGTAAACCGCCCTGTGGGGTTGTGCCCAGGAGGACCTGCAGAGCTGCACCTGGGTGAGTCCTGGACACGCTGCACTTTGGGAGGAAATGGAGCCATATTCAGACGGCTGCTCTCAAATCACCGGGACAGCCCCAGAGCCGTGCTGAGGAAGTGACTAGTTTTTAAATAGAAAACCAGGGGAACCGGAGTTGGGGTCCACCTGAGGGTGCAGTCTGGGGAGAGCAGGATGCACGATTATAAGAAGCACGTCTGCATCTGAATCTGCCTCCCAACAAGAGGAGACCGAGCCTCCTCTTTTTTGACCTCCTAGGTGCTCGAGGTCAGGCAGCAAAAATGCTGGTGAGATACCTGCACATTTTGGGTCGGGGGATGGCAGGGAAGTGGGGTTGGTGGCAGAGCTGAGCTAAGTCTTAGTTCTGTGCCTCAGTCTTGGAGTCTGACTCTTCTTGTGGGTGAGATGGAGATGATAACGCTGTCCTTTCGGGGTGGCTCTGGGAACAACATCTGCAGGAGCAGGGCCCACAGGAGGGCAGCTTGCCGTAGCGGGGCCGAGGCGCTGTGGTTGTGGAGGGCCGTGTTAGCAATCTCGGACGTCACTTCACGGCAGTTCTCTGACCCCTCAGCAAGGCAGAGCTTGCCTTCCTTCACCTAAATCCCTGGCTTCATCCCTCAGGCATCATTTATAGATGACAGGATTTATTTTCAGTTTCCAGAAACCAGGAAGCGTATCCCGAACACTTAAATGGCTCCATCTAGGAGAACCAAAGAGGAGAGCCAGAAGGGACCCTAGAGATCATATACCTGTCACGGAGGGAAGGTCTTGTGTCGTGTGCTGATGTCTGCTGATTGGCAGCTGAGTTCCGTGCTGAGTGGTGGGGCTGACCACCACGGCTGCCACGGCTCAGCATCAGGAGGTCCAGCTGCTCAGTTCCTACCTGATTGAATCCAGGCTCCCATTTCAGGGGACAGGACTACATTTCTGTCCCCACGTCCACCATACTCTGTGTGTGGTGTCTCCCTTCTGGTGGCTTTGCACACAGCTTAGGTCAGCTTTTCTGTGTTCTGAGCCTGGAGAAGAGCTGGGCTTCATTTCTCTGTCTGGCTCCCAGGGGCAGGTAGTGGGTAAGTAAGGCCTTTCTTAGACTCAGCCATTGACTCAGGCTGTCTGGGATCCCCCTGGGCTTCCCCCACACACAACAGAGTGCATTCCTGGGCTGATGGGGGGTGTCTGATGTTTCTGGGCGCCCTCCTGCCCGCAGGGGTTGCTTGTGACTCACCAGCACGGAAATCCACAGAGCTTCATGCCCCCCGCTTCTTGCCCCGAAAACCTCTGCAGCAAGCCGACCCCAAGGCGAGATCACCCGAGAGCCACGGAGCTCACTCACCGCTGGGTCTTCGCCCAGCTCTTCCCTGTGCCTCACCTCTCCTCCACGTCCATCTGTCCCCCTCCTCCTGGGGCCCGGCTTAGTTGTTTCCTCCAGGAAGCCTTGTCTGACCCCACCACACACTGGAAGCCCTTCTCCTGGGCTCTGTGACATCCCTCAGCGTTTTGAAGCTGCTGGTTTGCTCGTCTGTCCCCACATCCGACTGTGCTCGGGACTGTTGATGGCTGAGTGGTCAGAGCCAGTACTTAGCAGCTGCTTGGCAGGGAGCTGTTGGTTCTTGGTCTGCTCGACTGCGTTTTGTCGCCAGGGACCCGGGAGAATCTTCTGGTGTGTTTTGAAAGTATTCAAAACCCACAGTTGGGTCAGTTTTTGAAGTAGCCGGTCTGACTACTGGAACCGTGAGAGCACTGAGATAGGAGTTGCGCATGAGCAAGGAGGGGAATCCAGTCCCCTTCCTCACTCTTCCCTCGCGGGGTGTTCCTCTTGCTCAGCCTGGAGGGAGTCAGGGAGGCCCTGCCTCACCCAGTGAGGCCCAGTGGATTTCTTGGTGCCTGTTTATTACCAACAGGTCAAATTTTTTTTGCATGAAGATTTTTTCTAAACTTGGTTCTCTGCCTTTGAAATCTTTCCTCCCCTGTTTGAAAGCTTAGCAGACAGGAATCTGTACTTTGTGGCTAGTGTTCTGGGTCAGATTTCCTTTTCTTGAGGCTTGGTGGCTGGATGAAGGGTGGCTTAGGGCGTGGCTGCAGCGCTGAGCCCACCGCTCCTCTCTAAGCAGCCTCAGTGTAGTCTCCAGGCTCCCTTGGTGTGGGCGCAGGTTCTGGCCTCGCCCTTGCTGTCTGAATGCCCGCTGGTATTCCTGCTGCTGGCAGTGGGTCTAACTAGCACCGTTCCCTCGTCCATTCTTTCATCCGTTCATTTCTAATGGCCAGAGGGCAGCGGCAGTCTGTGGGGTGCAGGCTGCGTGTTGGTGGTTCCTACACCGAGTGTCAATCTCCTCTGGGCGCTTAGGTACCGCCACCTCCCACCCTTACTGTTCCTCTGTGATAAGAACATGGGGACATGGAGAACCCTCTTCTGGAGCCCTTCTGAGTATGTGACATGCTGCTGTCCCTGCAGCTCCCCGTGTGAGCGGATGCCAGCACACACACCTCCTATGGCCTCCCACCTGCTGACCAGGTCCCCTGGCCTCCGTTTGCTGTTCACCTGCTTTGGCCCTGGGTGGGGATCTCTGGAGCTGACTTATTCTGAGGGTGGCACCGTTGGGTCCTTGGGGCTTTTGCTGTGAATAGAGAAGGTAGATTTCTGCACCGACTCTGACTTGTGCCTGGGCAGCCCCGCAGCCCTGATGGTGCTTTCCCTGCGCCTCCACACTGTGGTCATGGCCCAGGGAGCGGCCTGCAGGAGGCTGAGCCATGAGGGCCGCGAAGGATCTGTGTTTTGTCCACGCAGGGCGCCGGGGGGGGGAACACCTGCCAGTGACCTGTGGCCCAGTGGGCAGCCTGAGCTGTGCCATGCGCTGGTGGGTGAGGCCTCTTTTTTGTTACCAAAGCTGAGAGGAAGCAGCCAGCCAGTCCCCGGTGTTGACCAAGAAGGCAGCCACTGTGACGAACGTGGTCTGTGGAGCAGAGCCTCTTGGGCCAAGTAGAACACTGCATGGACAGATAGACAGGCAGACAGACAGACAGACAGACAGACACACCCGCGGCCCTGGGTGGCTGTGAACTCCCGGCCAGTGTTGGAGGAGAAGCCGTTTATAGCTGGGTCTCCGTGGAGGTCTAGGCGGGGGTCGCAGGAGATTCCACTCCTTGTAGCCACCGGGAGAGAACCCACAGCATTAGCCCCGGGGATAAGGCCTTGGCTTCCTCCCCAGTAGTCTGGGTGGTGCCGTGGGCCATCCTGGCACAGTGTGAGTGGGTGTTGTGGGTCTTTTGAGAGAACGCTGTTTTGGGCAGGTCCCTCTTACCCACATGCACCAGGATATGATGAAAGACAGAAGATCCCCAGTTTGATTTTTTTTAACCTGAAAGGGAACCCTGCTCGTCACCAGGCCAGCTGCCTCCTTGATAGAGATGTGGCAGCAGAGGCTCAGAGTCAGGACGCAGACTGTCCAGGTCACAGCACTCCTGAGTGACCGAGGTGTTGTAGAGCCAGGTGTTCCCACTGCTTGGGTGATGGAGCAGATGGGGACACGGTTGGCTTCTGAGCACAAAGTGACACAGTTTGAAATAGTGACGTACTTGTGGCCTGTGGACTGGAAAGTCGAGGCAGAGTGTTAAGAGTTGGTCAAGGCTGGGAAAGTGGGAGGACACTCGGTGCGTGAAGAGTTGGCCTCTCAGACGTTCTCCGTAGCGTCAAGGAACGGGACCTCTGGAAGGAGCTGGCTGGGATGTCTGTGGCCTTTGTGCAGTCCACAGCCTCCTGTTAACAAGGGCGTGTGCTGTCGGTGTGCTTTAGCCCACTCCACCAGACTGCGGCACTTGGGAAGAGGGCGGGGACCGAGGTGGAGTTAGATCACAGGGACAGCACATCCAGGCTCAGCTGTCCTCCCTGCCTGTTAACGAAGGGTGAGCTGTGCAGCCTGGCCTCCTTCCTGTGGGGACTGTCCTCTCCTGCTGTGCTTTGTCAGCTCACACACTGCAAGTTGATGCCGATGCTGACGTTCAGTAGTCACGGCGCAGGGAGTCTGTGGTGTGTGAGTAGGAAGGGGCCTCAAGTGTCCCACACAGAATTCTCACCTGGTAAAGTCTAAGTTCAGATGTAGAAAAGAGGCGGAGCTCGGGGCTGGGCTGGGGTCAGTGGCAGAGCACTCGCCTGGCATGTGAGAGGCACCGGGTGCGATTATCAGCACCACAGATAAATAAGTGAATAAAATAAAGATCTATGAATTTCTGAAAAAGAGAGACGGAGAGTGTGGCAGTCCCTGGGTCCCACTGGGAGGTTCGTGGGGCTGATTGACTGTCGTTCTTCTGCGCAGGGAAGAGCATGGAGGAGATGAAGAAGGCGCTGCTGCTGCTGCTGGGCTGCGCCGTCCAGGTAGGGGCCTCAGCCATCGGGATTTGGATTTGTGGGGACAAGATGCGCCCTTCGGTCAGGTGGGGTGACACCGCCTTCAGTCCAGTGTGACGGAGGCCTCCGGGTTCCCGGCAGAGAATGGCCACGTCTTAGGTGGCAGCTGTTTCTAGTACCAGGTACCTTGGGGAGGAGGCCTAGTGAGGATCCCTGCAGCCAAGGTGCCACTAGAAACTTGTCCCCAGTAAAGGAACATCGGGGGCAGGGAGCTGTGGACTGCCCAGCTCTGGGCCAGATTTGACCTACTGCCTGTTTTCGTAAAAAGTTTATTGGAACACAGCTGTGGCCTGTCCGGCCATGGCCTGTCCAGGGCTGTTACCTCTGGCTGCCTTTGTACAGCAGTGGCCGAGCTCAGCAGCCATGGCACAGACCCAGTGTCAAGTCTGAAACTGTGACTGTGTGGGCTCTTCACAGAGAGGGTATGCCTCTGGCCCCGAGCCTGCTGTTCCCGTCCTCCTGAAGAATCGCTAGGTGTCGAGGTCTTGTTTGAAGCATGGATTTCTGAGTCCCACCCAGTGTTTTCCATCAGGGAGGGGCTTTTGGGGATGGGCTTTTGAAAACAAGCTCTTGAGCCATTTTCAGAGAAACCTCAGCCCAGGGTGAGCAAGAGGACAAGGTGGCCTTCTGTAGGAGACAGCCAGGCTCGGGTGGTCTGTTCACTTGAAACTGACTGTGGCTGTAGATGCGGCCCTGGGTGTGCCCTCGCTCAAAAACATGCTTCTGTTAATGTCCACCACCCTTCACAGTGTGAGAGGAAGGAAGAGTTCATTGAGAGAATCAAGCAGCTGGACATCGAGACCCAGGCGGGCATTGTGGCCCACATCCAGGAGGTAGGCGGCCACTCCCCGGGCAGACGGGAGGCAGCGTCACTTCTCTGCATGGTGGCAATGTTTAAAGGCTACATCACCCATGGATGTTTTCTGCTAATTTTAGGTTTCAGACACCATAGTCAAATTGATTCTATTTGGAAAGGTAGCCATCAGCAAGCCCAAATAAAATAGGAGTAAAAATAAAAATTTAAAAAAGCCACCTCCATCAAGTCTTTCTGCCTTCTTCTTGCCTTTTATGGACTCAGACTATTTTTAAAAGCTGTCAAGTGGTTTAGGCTCAGAATTTGATTTACAGGCCCTGAAAATGTATTCTGGCAAATGTCACCCTGCTCTGAACGGTTGATCTTTATAGAGATTCTCCGCTGCTGTCAATGACACGCAGAGAAATAGACGTGGTGGTGGGGTTGGGGTTGGGGTCCCCCCCAGCACCGCGGGTTACAGCCCCTCCCCCTCTGCCCTGCTGTCAGTGTCTTCTTGGTGAGGCAGGTGCCCACACTTAGGGTTAGGTGTCTCGATGGGGCTTAGCACACTCAGGCTAAAGGGACAGTGGAGACACAGGAGCTGGGGTGAGATGGCAGAGGCGGCTGAGCCACAGCTCCTGGGGTGGACAGAGGCAGTGGGGCCAGGGTGTTGCTGGGTAGTGGGTTCTGAGTTAGGGTTTGAAGCAGGAGACAGATGTGGTTCATGGTGGACCGGGGTCCAGCCCACCAGAGGAGAGTCAGTACTTCAGTGAACACTGGCGGCCCTTGCTGGCCACCGGTCAGCCTGTGAGGTGTTGTCCCTCTCGTTTCACCTTGTGTGCTTTGAAACCACCTGCCCAGGAGCGAGCTCCCTCAGCTCGCCAGGTCTTTACCACTTGCTGCCTTCTGTGCCTGGACCACAGGACGCCAGCACACACACCCAGGAGAGGCCGTGTGAGGACCAGTTAATGGCTGGCCCTGGCCACTGGCTTCAGAATTTATTGGTACTTAAAAAAAAATTCAGGTGCCCAGGACCCATGAGGGATCTGCTTGTTAGAATTGGGAGAGATGAGCCTTTAATTGAAAGCTCTGCTGGTGATGCTGTGTTGCTGGCATCGAGTCCTGGAGCCCAGCCCCAGAGCCCCTGAGCCCGAGGGTTTTCCCAGCCCTGGGAATGGAGCAGCTCCGCACCTGGCCTCCGAATCCCAGCCCCCTCTGTGTGATGGGGTGAGATTTCCAATTCAGAGATCAGCTCTGTCCAGGCTTGTCCTTCATGAGCTGGGGAGAGAGGAAAGCGGGTGTTGTCCTTGGAGGATCTGGAGGGCCTAGACAGGGCCTTGTTTTTGCTGTGTGTGTGTGTGTGTGTGTGTGTGTTTTAAAGCTGTTCTCGGGCATTTTTACTGCTCTGAATAACTTCAGAACCTTCCTGGAGCGATTCACTGAGAGGATGCCCTTTTGTTTCCCTTCTCTGAGGTCTGAGAACTGTAATGATGTTCTTCCAAAAACGAGAGGATGGGTCCAACCAGATCCCGCTCCCTGCTGACGGAGAGGCGTAGAGCCCGCTGGCCTTCTGTGGCTGTGGGCTGAGATATAGCCCTCCTCAGAATCGCTTTAGATTTTGAATAGAGTAACCCACGGTGGCCTGGGCACCCCCATGCTGGCGGGGGAGACTTGACATTGGCCCTGTTTGCACTAGATTTTACTTTGGGAAAGAACTAAAGTCCCCTTCCTCATCCTTCCACCCGGAGGCCTACCTTCATTGTACATAGATATTCGCCTCAGTGCAAGTATCCTGTTATCCCAGGACCTTCTAGGGGAACAATTATAAGGGGTTCTTTCTGGTATTTGAAAAGGTTGAAAGCAGAGTGGTGTGCATGGCGGGCTCCTCTGATGACTTTGCCCAGCCTTGCTGAAGGGGCCCTGCTCTCCACGCCACAGGGACTGATAACCCAGAGTGAAGCAGCCTCCTGTCTCCTGTGCCGTCCACTGTGTGGCCGTTGGCAGGAGCTCAGGAACCCCAGGGCTACCTGTGCTGGCCTCTGCAGTGCTGGACATGTGTGCCCGCAGGTGACCCACAACCAGGAGAACGTGTTCGACCTGCAGTGGCTGGAGCTGCCCGATGTGGCCCCTGAGGAGCTGGAGGCGCTGTCCAGGAGCATGGTGTTCCACCTGCGCAGGCTCATCGACGAGCGCGATGAGAGCACCGAGGTGCGTCCGCCTGTCGGGACAGCTCAGGCGGCGATGGGCTCGGTGCTGGCCTTCCTCCTCCATCTAGAACTGGACACCTCCCTGTCCTGCTGGCCGGATCTGCTGGGGGTGGGACATGGGTGATGCCCACTTTTTCCTGGTGATGCCCCTGCAGTGAATGATGAAAGGGACAGAGTGGGCAGAAGCTGACCAGGAGGCCCAGCTTGGGGTCCCTGCTCCACTCAGACCCTCCTTCACTCCTCTCTGTCCCACTAAATACTTAAGCTCTGTTTGAAGACTTGCGCTGTCCTCTCAGCCCCCGCCTCTTGGTTTTGCGGTCTCAGCTGAAGGCTTCTCTTCTCAGGGTGGTTTTCCACCCACTCTGAGCCTGGGCAGTGTGCTGGGCCCCGGGTGCGCTGCCACTCGTCCCTTCTGTCTGCCCTCTCCCCTTGCAGCTGATCGTGGACCTGACGCAGGAGCGGGACTACCTCCAGGCGCAGCACCCGCCCAGCCCCGCCAAGTCCTCCAGCGCCGACTCCACGCCCAGCCCCACCAGCAGCCTCTCCAGTGAGGACAAGCAGCACCTGGCTGTGGAGCTGGCCGACACCAAGGCCCGGCTGCGTCGTGTCAGACAGGAGCTGTGAGTCGGAGAGCTCTGTGTGACCCTGGGGCTGGTGGGGGCCACTCTGCGTTTGCTCTCTGACTCTGGGACCCAGCATCTGCCCTCTGTGAGCCCCATAGGGAGGGGGACTTCTTCCTGGTTTGGTGGCTCCTGTCTACCCAAGGGTTGCTGATTGTCAGAAGTAGACTGCTGTCCCCAGGCCTAGCTGGGATCAGGATGATCATGTAGTTGTATTTCCTTGGAGGGAGTGACAATGGGGAGCCTCGCATGGTGACCCCAAACTGCATCTGGAAAGCCTGTTCTCCCCATTTCCTGCACTGATGAATGTCATTCACCCGTCATCTAGGGAGCTACCTTCCCATCCTTGTCCCCACACAGCCCACTCGTGGACTCCTACAGCTGTGGCTGGGGTCTCCTTTCCTGTCCTGCCTGCTCACAGGGAACCCTGTGGGATGGATATAATTTGGGGGCAAGCGTTACAAACTTTGCAAGAGAAGATGAGTTTTACCCAGGGACGTTTTTGCAGACCCCATAAGCAGACAGATCCCCTTCCCACACCCAGAAGCCCTGGTCACCTTGTTTTCTTGCTGTGGTCTTGGGAAGTGGTAGCCTGTTCCCAGGGCCTGCCATGGAAGACCCTTCCCCACACTCCTCCTCCCTCTCCTGCCCCTTCAGTGAGGAGAAGACAGAGCAGCTTGTGGACACCAGGCATGAGGTGGATCAGCTGGTTCTGGAGCTGCAGAAGGTCAAGCAGGAGGTGAGCAGAAGGCCTGGGCCGTGTGTCCTGGGTGGACGGGGCTGGGGTACCCTGCCATGGGACCTGGAGGGTCCTGGACATACCACATTTTAGGGACTTGGCCCTTCTCTGTCCGGGGGTGACCCTGAGCTGGCTCCCTGCCTATGCCCTCCTTGCAGAATGTCCAGCTGGCAGCCGACGCCCGGTCTGCCCGTGCCTACCGGGACGAGCTGGACTCACTGAGGGAGAAGGCGAACCGCGTGGAGAGGCTGGAGATGGAGCTGGTCCGCTGCAAGGAGAAGCTGCACGACGTGGACTTCTACAAGGCTCGCATGGAGGTGGGCAGGCGGCCGGCTTTCAGGCGCTCTGCTGGATGGGCCCGCAGAAGCGCCTTCAGACTGGCCGTCCTGGGAGGACTCGGGGGTGGGAGCCAGAGACTGCCATGGACGCTGCCCTGCACCTCAGCCTGTCCTCCTAAGGGCCTGCTTGTGCCTCTCCTGACTGTCATGGGTGTAGGAAGGGACATAGTTGATAAGGACACTGGTCCCTTTAGGGGTTTCCCTTCTCCTGTTTCAGGCCACAACAGTGACCTTCTGTTTGTGTGTTCCCCACTGCCGAGACTTGGCTGTCTCTGGGCGACTTTCTGAGACTTGGTTTCCTCACCTATGAAACAGGAGTAGTGGTGCCACCGAGGTCGAGGAAGTGGAGGGTCCCTGAGCCGTAATTCTGGTGCACCCTCAGTGGGGGAGGGCTTCTTAACCTGACTTGACGTGAGTTGACGTCTTTGATTTTGACTGTGGTATTGGCAGGCTAGCCGGGACTGCTGGGCCAGAGAGCCTCCCCTCTTGGCCTCCCAAGTTCTGGGGCTATAGGTGTTTGCCATGTGCCTGGCTCAAGGCCTTGTTTTAAACCCTGTCGAGGTTGTGGGTAGATACGGGTGAAGAGGTTAAGGCTGAACTGGGACCCAGACCCAGGAGGGTCCCTGATGCTTTGACCTCTCACCCTGAGGCCCCATGTTGGAAGTGGCTTCTGGGACCTTTTCTGAGACACGGGAGTTTTGCCTTCCGCTCGTCCCAGGGCCTCAAAGGTGGTACTGGTTACCTGTGTGAGCTTGTGCCACTGAGGAAACATGAGCCCGGAGAGGCCAGGGTGTGGGCACATTGTTGAGGGACTTGTTGGCCGGGGGCTTTCTGCGCTGGCTGGGCACAGGCCTGGGAGTGTCCGTCCCCTGCTGTGGGACTCCCGCTGTGCTGAAGGCTTGGTTGTTGCTGCAGCTGACCCTGGGCCTGGGCTGATGGAGGTGGGGTGGAGAAGGTTGAGTGTAGTTTGTTCCTCAGTGTGTCCCCTGAGGAATGAGGGTGACAGGGTGACTCTCAGTGGCCCTGCTGACAGGTCCTCCTGGATGCTGTATAAAGGCAAACTAGGCCTGAGCAAGGGGTGAAGGACAGGCCACGGCCTGGCTTTGTCTGGAAACACTGGCTCTGCTGATTCTGAGGCATGAATCCTGGCACACACCATCCTAGGGCCTAGGCATGTGCCTGGGAGGGTCGGAGCGTCATGCCCCGGCTTCCAAACCCTGCCTCGGTGGCTCCTGTATGTCAGGGACTGTGTGCAGCCCCCAAACAGGGTCAGGAGTGCAGTGTGACACCCGGGGATCATGACCATACTCTGTCCCTTGGATGTGGGGGGTCCTAGGGGCCGGTCTCCACATTCATTCCTGGCTTTGCCAAGCCTCCTTGCTCCCCTTGGCCTGCCCTGCCTGCCCTGCCTGCCCCGCCTGCCCCGCCTGCCCCAGGCACAGAGGGTCTGGAGGTGAGCTGTGCCCCTTCAGCTGGAGCCTCTAGGCTTCTGGGGGGATTTACGTGGGGACCCCTTTTCCCATTTTCTCAAATTTCCTGTTTCGGTGTAGTGATAGTAGTTTTTTCGTATTGATTAGTAATTCTCATAATGAAAATTTCCTGTGAGTTCAGCAGTGCTTTTAAGTTTTATATCCATTTTATCATTCACCAGAGAAGATAGCGTCCATGAGATCTTTGCTCCCAGGGAGGGGGTGACGTGCATGGGTTTACGGACACCCAGACATTCCCAGCTGACGAGCTGGGCCTGGCTGACGGAGTCCAGGGCCCTGGAGAGAGTTCTCTTCTCGGGTGCCCATGGCCTCCTGACTCCGGTGGCAGTGAGGACAGATGGCAGCACTGGTGGCTCCTCCTTGAGTACTTTAGGCAGGTTTGCGGACTGTCTCCAGCCTTTGCTCAGGTGGCTTAGAACAAACACTCCGTGGTCCCTCCCAGGCTTGAAACCTCCCTGTCGGGGGGACTTGGCCTCCTCCCTGCAGGGACATTGACCAGGTAGAGTGGAGACAGTTCTGGAGAAGACGGGCTCCCTGCCTCCGCGAGGAAGCCTGCAGCTAGGACAGTGTCTGAGTGCCAGGCAGAGGCGGCCACCTCCCGCCCCTGGGGGCTCCGAAGGCTTTCCTGGGGAGGCGATGGCGGAAGGGGTCCTGAACTGGGGCAATCAACTGGGGACAGCCATGAGGGAGAAACGGAGCAGTGTGCAGGGAGAAGGCAGCCATGAGGTCAGACACCCAGTCCTGGGGTGCTGGGGTGCTGGGAACGTGGTGGGAGATGAGGCTGGAGCGGGTTGTAGCGACACAGATTATGTGATGTGCCATCCTCACCAAGTGTCTTGGCACGAGGGCGGGGAGCACGGAGCTGCCTCAGGAGCTGCCTCAGACCGTGTGCACCCACGCCCAGGCTTGTGGAAGGGTTCCATGGGGCTTCACTTTGCAGAGCTGGTGGCTGCTGTCCTGCTGTGGAGCCCTGGCTTCTCAGACACCTGCAGAGGCCTTGCACAGGAGCACAGGCTCCCTGGAGCCCTGAGCACTCAGGTGTGTGCTGGACTGGAACTCAGAGTCCCCGAGACAGTTGCTTTGCCACGAGATCTAGGTGCTGTCTGGGCCCATGGAGATGGAGATGACTGTCTCTGCCCAGCAGCAATGGCCTGGGCCAGCCCGTCCCTCTAGTGCTCAGAAGGCTGTGAGTCAAGGGGCCAGCGCTGTGTAAATGCACAGTGACTTTAATGGGTCTGTTTGTGTTTCAAATGTATCCAACTTAATTTAAAAATCCAGATCTTCTTCAGAGTACAATGGTGCACATTCTAATTCACCCTGAGACTCCTTAAGAATAATGTTTAAGTGAGTAAAACAGCAATGTGTAGAAATGTGTCTGAACTGAGGCTGACCTGCAGGTGTTATAACTGTAGATTAGAGGCCCAGGTACAAGGTGTGCTCACCCAGAAAATAAGAGAAAGTGGGTGGAGCCAGGGACGGAGGACGAGACCAAGCACATACAGCAGAAGGCTAGTTGTAGAGTCTAGGTGGTGTGTGCAGAGGCGTGCATGATACAGTTATTTAGACCCTTTAGTAGATTTTATGTTTTTTATGATAAAACATTGGTGGCTGGAGTATGATCCAAGTTAAAAGGACAGAAGGGACATTTAAAAAAAAAATATTTAGTTCGTCAATGGACCTTTTATTTTATTTATTTATACGTGGTGCTGAGGATCGAGCCCAGTGCCTCACACATGCTAGGCAAGCGTGCTACCACTGAGCACCAACCCAGCCCCCCTTTTTTCTTTTATATTCTTTTAGTTGTCAGTGGACATCTACCATTTTAAATAAGCTGTTAACTCACCTCAGTTTAAATGGGAAAGTTAAAAACATCCATCAGTTTAAACCACCTCTAAGATTTGGCTCTAGATTTCTCAAGATGTGTGTCAAGATCAGCCTTTTCAAAATGCATGTCTAGTAAGACCTAGTTTCAGAATAAAAAAAGGACTGGGGTTGTGGCTCAGTAGGAGAGTGCTTGCCTAGCATGCATGAGGTCCTGGGTTCAATCTCCAGTAGTGTGTGTGCGTGTACGTGCATACACACACACACACACACACACACACAGAGTTTTACAGTCTGGGGAGAAGTGAGAGGTCTTGCCTCCTCGGGAGTAAAGCCTGGGCAGGAGCCTGATTGTGCGTCTCATGTGGCTTTCCACATGTGTGACACTTCTGGGTTCATTGGGGTGACAGGTGGCCCATATGTATCCTGACTCTGAGAAACTCAGCACTGCAGATCCCCACAGGGAGAACACATTTGTGCTGCAGGGAGGGGACCCAGGTCTGAGCTCTGGGCAAGGTTGATTTTGGTTAGAGCAACGTGGAACACAGAGCTGCATGGCTTGTTTTTAGATCTGGTAGCTTTCTTGTGGCTGTAGGTGTAGTTTACATAAGGGTTGGCACTGCTACAGAGAGGAGCAGCGGAGGGCTCCCTGTAGACGGAGGAAGTGTAGGACGTGTACTGGGGGGCCCTCGGCTCCCTTTGTAAACAGTAGTCTGCTCAGGGCCTCTGGCAGGGGGTCGCTTCATAGGGCCACATGGGAAGAGGGCAGAGGAGAGAGACTTTGCCTGGAAGGTTCTCTTTCCCATATTTTGTGATTGGTTGAAAATTTCCACTGAAAGCAAAGGACAGGCTGAGGTGCTGCAGTGTGTCCAGGCAGAGTGGACGTGGTCTTGCCCAGGTCCTGTGTGGATGGACAGCTTTCTAGGAAGTGCTCGTTTCAAAATAAACAGCCTAAGAGGCAGGGACCCACACCTGGGCACAGTCCTGACTGAAAACAGCAACTTGCTGGGTGTCGGGCAGGTCCTGCCCTATCCATAAAAGGAGCCAATGTGGTCTAGGCCAGTGGGGCGCTCCTGCCCTGGCATCTGGGCATAGGGGCAGGTTGGCTTTTCCCAGCCCACCCTCTCTTCAGGGAGCCCCCAGGTAAGGCCCCTGGATAGGTGCTGGCAGTGAGGAGGCAGCTGGAGGAGTGGGCGGTCATTGACAAGGCCCAGCAGTCAGGAGCTGGGTTTGTGATCCCCCAGCCAAAGCCACACCCCTAAGGTATCAGTGGCCCTGCTTAGGATGGGGATGGGCTGGCAAGATCTGCTGTGGGTGTGGTCCGCCCTGCCCATCTGGGCCTGGGAGATGGGGCCAGCCCTGCCCACTTCCTCCAGGTCTGCCCTGATGCAGGCAGCCCGCTCACCCTCACCATGAGGTTCCCACAGCCCTCATGGACATCTCTGTCCCCTTCAGAGGGAGAAGTTGCCTAGGAAATCTTGGCTGATTTGAGTCCCCTGCCTCCAGTCTGTAGGCTGCCCCCTGCCCACCTGCACTCCAGGACCCACAGGAGCTGGGGCTCAGCATGCCCAGTTCCTTGCCTTTACCTGCCACCCTCCCATCTTCTGTCTGGCACGCAGTCACTGTGCAGCATGGGGCAGCTCCCTTATTGCTCCTTCCCACCCTGGCCCAGGCCCTGGCATTCCCCATCCTCTGAGCCCATGTTCCCACCTCCCAGCAAATCCAAACTGGCCCTGTGCATCCCTCAGTCCTGCTGCCAGAGCAGCTGTAACCGTGGCTCATCAGGCCTCTCTTAAGGAAGAGGTAGCCGTGAGACCGTCCCCACGCCCCTTGCCCAGCACTCGCCTGCAGCTCTGGCCAGACGGGCCCTGCGGAAGCGGGGGCTTTGCACAGAGCCTCCTAGGCCTGCCCACCCTCTCTGCTCACTCATCCAGCCCCATAGGGCTTGGGCGTCACGGAGGGGGCTGATCAGGTGGGTGGGCGAGCTCTGCAGGCCGTGACCACCACCTCCTTTGTTTTCCTTGGGAGAGCCCCTTCTTAGCCTGGGTGGCGCTTGTCACTGGTGTTGTCCTGATATATTTTCTTGTCTGACTCCCAGCCAGACTGTGAACTCAGAGAAGATGGGGTCTGTGCCTTACTGACGGTAATTCCTCTGGGCCCAGCATGTTGTCTATTCAGGGGTCACTAAACTATAGTCCATAGGTCAAGTCCATTCTGCCATCTGATTTTACAAATAATTTTTTTTTTCTTTGTACCAGGGATTGAACTCAGGGGCACTTGACCACTGAACCACATCCCCAGCCCTATTTTGTATTTTATTTAGAGACAGGGTCTCACTGAGTTGCTTAGTGCCTCGTTTTTGCTGAGGCTGGCTTTGAACTCACGATCCTCCTGCCTCAGCCTCCGGAACCCCTGGGATTACAGCTGTGTGCCACAGTGCCTGGCACAAATAAAGTTTTATTGGAACAGCCACCCCTGTTTGTTGTGTCTGGCTGCTCTCAGGTGCCCCTGCAGGGCGGAGTAGTTGTGATAGACTGACTTCTTGCAGTGCTGGAAGTATCTACTCTCTGGTCCTTTGAAGACCCAACATCTGGCCCCAGCAAGTGCACAGTAAGGCTTCCAGATGAGCAGTAGTGACCTCGCTGGTGGAGCCAGGAGCCATGGGAAGCCCTGCTACAGTGTTGCACTTGGGCCCTGCAAGGTGTAGCAGCCAGATTGGTTCCTCTCCTTTTTTAGATGAGAAAAAAGAAGCTTAATTAATAACTTGCCCAGCATCGCAGTTGCTAAGCAGGTGGACCGAGGATCGGAATGTGACTGGCTGCCTTCAGGGCTTGACCGCCTGCCAGGGAATGAGCGTGAGCCTGCGCCTTCACGAGAAGGGGGAGACAGGACAAGGAAAGGGGGTGTAGAGAACAGTGTGCCAGAGGCACTCTCGAGGGGACACTCGGCTGCCGCTGTATTCCAGCAAGGGCCAGCCTCACACTGTTCATGTGGGACCGAGGCCTGTCATAGCAGGGAATGTCACAATCCAGGGAACTCACTAAGTTCTGCGATGGCAAGGAGACGCTCTGCTCCAGCTTGGGACCCCCCTGGAAAACTCCTTTTTCTCCTGTGGTGCTGGGGTGGAACCCAGGGCTTCATGCACACCAGGCAGGTCTGTCCCACTGAGCTGCAGCCCAGCCCTTGGAAGCCCTGGTGGCTGCTCCGTGGGCAATGCTGGGTTGAACAGTGACCTACAGGGTTGTGGAGTGACTGACATGGCAGCTGGGGAGAGGTGCCCCACAGAGTCCTATGCCTGAGTGCTGCTCCAAGTCACCATGGCAGATTAGAAGCCACTTGGGTATAGGCCCTCTGGCCTGTGATTTCATAAATGTGGCCCCTCAGCTGCTGGCTGAGCAGGGTCAGGCCTCTAAATAGCCTCCTGGTTTAGTTGTGGTCAGAACCATAGCGGGGTGTGCTGGCCTTGGGGTTGTCTAGGGTTGGCCTTCTTGCTCCTGCACAGCAGCCCCTGGGGAGCCCCTGGCTTGGGGAGCTTGGTGCAGTGTCTTCCAGATCTGCTCTTCTGAGGTGGGTGGGCCTCTCCATTGCCAGGTACAGGAGGAAGTCGAGGCATGTGGAGGGATTTGTTCTCTTGGCTACATGTCCACAAGGTCACCTTTGTCCATCCCTGGCTGTTAGAGGTGTCTGGGTCCTTCAAAGTCCCCCTCATCACCGGATCCTTCAAAGTTCCCCTCACTGGTGGCTTGGCCGACAGGTGTTTTGCACACTTACAAGAGGCTCCGCAGAGTAGAGTTTCAGTCTTGCTCCAAGAGTTCCCAGTCTGGGGAGAAGGACAGGCCAGCCACAGTGGTTGAGAGAAAGTCCTGGAAATGAGTGCCAGGCACTCCTGGCTCAGCAGGCTGGCCGGAGTGCATTCCCAAGTGCACTCCAAGGGGCAGCTCCGACCGCATCCTGAAAGCTGCCTGCGGCTGGCTGTCATGGCGGGGCAGGCTGTTCTGTGGCTACTGGGGGCCTGAGAGCTGGTGCTGGGGCGTGCTGGCAGGAGACGGTGCTGGAACACTGGTGAGAGCAGGGTGGGCAGCAGCCCCCTGGAACCCCTCATGTGCTCTGGCTCACGTCCGGGCCTCTCTCACCTCCTGAGCCCCTTGAGGTGAAGTCCTTGGACGTGGGGGAACCCCAGGGTCTGCAGCCCTCTGGGCCAAGGGCAAACCTCAGCTTAGGTCAGTGACTTTGGGCTTGTTCCTTGATTAGCTAGCCAGAGTTGTCTTTTGTGTATAGGGAGGGACTGTCCCTCCCTCCCTCCCAGGGCTGCTGTGAGGAGCTTTGGGCAGGACAGTGGCCTCTGGGGGGCGGGCAGGGACGGGTTACTCAGGTGAGTCCAGAGTCTTAACCAACAAGCTCTCCCCAGCTGCCAGGCTTTGATCAGAACCGTGTCACTGCCGAGAAGCGGGTGGCTCCCCTCACCAGGAGTCTTGGATTCTGGCCCACAAAGGAAAAGGAGCGTGTGTTGGAGGAGCAGTAGCTAGTCCCTGTTGTAACGTGGGGCAGGACGAGCCTGGGGAGGCCATGCCCAGCAGGGAGACCCGACGAGTCCCTGTGTGGGGCCCCCACAGAAATGCAGCGACCCCCCCCCCTTCCATATTGAGTGTTGCTGGGAAGGGCCCAGGGGACAGAGGAACCAAGGAGGCCGTGACAGGGCCCGGCAGAGACAGTGGCCAGCTCGGCTTTCCCATGGCGGTGGCAATGGAGACCCTGGGTTGTGCGTGTCCGCAGGGCTCACACTTGCTTGGTTTACTGTGCTGCCACTGAACTCTCTTTAAGACCCCCTGGCTTCAGGAAACCGCCAGCCACTTCTGTTTGCCAGGGGTGCGTGTGCACAATACTCAAATAGCAACTGCGTGTTGAATGGAAGCTCCTCTGAGAGGCCATTCTTCAGGACCCTGATCCCAGGAAGAATGTCGAATTCAGTGGAACCCCGACCCGGGATCCCTCTCCCCATAGACTCTGAGCGCCAGCCTCCGGAGAGGTCCCAGGTCTGTCAGCAGAGTTAGGTTGTCACTGTCAAGGCCCTTGGGGCCATGCCCAGGACCTTGAGGAGGTGGTACCTTTCCAAATTTAAATGTTTTCTTTCTTACACCCCTTGATTTTTTTTTTTAAAGTAGATAAGGTCCGTTTGTCCTCGCCTCATGGGAAAGGTGAGGGTGATGCACAGAGGAACCCAGGCTCCCTGTTACAGGCTGGTCTCTGAGTTGGATGATGGGGTCCAGCTGGGCCCAGGGAGCTCTGCTGGGAGTCCTGTGGCCACAGCCCGTGCCTGTCTCTGAGGGTGCGCCTGTGTGCTTTTGGTCACTAGGAGCTGCGGGAAGACAACATCATTCTAATTGAAACCAAGGCCATGCTGGAGGAGCAGCTGACCGCTGCCCGGGCCCGTAGCGATAAAGTCCACGAACTGGAGAAAGAGAACTTGCAGCTGAAGTCCAAACTTCACGACCTGGAACTGGTATTGCGAGCTGTGTGGTTGCTATGCGTAGACTAGTGGGGGCGGTGGGGGCAAGCACTGTGCCCTTTGCTGATGTTTTCGCCACTGGGTTCCTTGCTACCACTGCCCCAGGAACTCAGGACCATGGAAGATAGCTTGCTATGCTCAGTGGGCTTGAGTGGACACTTAACAGCTCTCAAGGCTTCCGACCTGCTCCAGAGCCACCGACCTGTCCCTAACAGCCCTGTGTAGTACTCCCTCTATTCAGAGAGCATTCAGTTAGAAACCTTCAGGCTCTCTTCATAACCTGGGTAGCAGGTCGAGATACTGGTTGGTGGCTGTCATCAGTACGGTGGAGCATTTGTAGGCAGCTCAGTCTGTGGTGGACAGCAGGTGCATGCCATCCCCCACCCCTCACGTCCAGAGGATGGTGGCAGACAGGGTGCTCCAGCAAGCCTATCCTCATTCCTTCTCTCTTCCTGCCCTAGGACCGGGACACAGATAAGAAGCGGATTGAGGAGCTGCTAGAAGAGAACATGGTCCTTGAGATTGCGCAGAAGCAGAGCATGAATGAGTCGGCCCACTTGGGCTGGGAGCTGGAGCAGCTGTCCAAGAACGCAGAACTGTCGGATGGTAGGTAGCACTGTGGCCTGGGAGCTGGCCCTTGGCTCTCAGTCAGTCGAGGCAGCCCATCCATTCACCCCAAGTAAATATGATTCCCTTCAAGTGCCATTTGGAACTGTTTCATTACGGTTCTCCCCGGGGAAAACATGAGGGGTCTGGTCGTCTTGATGTCAGGATGTGAAAGACAAATTAAGTGTTGCCAGGTTTCCCGGTTTCCCATATGGACACTCAGGAGCTTCCAGATTACAGCACGCTGATACCCTGAGGACATCTTAGGCCTGTCTGCGGATGGCTGAAAGCCGCGGATGGCTGAAAGCCCTGGATGGCAGAAGTGTCCCGGTGGTTGCTAATCCCCACTATAAATGTACCCTGGGCATTATTTCCTCTGTTGATTTGCATAATTGGGCAAGATGGATGCAGTCTGTTCTCTGTCTCCCTGGTGGGGATGCTAAGTGGCTGCTGCTCCTGAGACCCGGGTTCTCTGCTGGTCTGCCTGGCCTCTTCCTCTCTCCTGGCTTGAAATGCTGCCCTCTGCTGGCCCCCTGGAGACGATGGCCGTGGTGGTGTGGGAAGGGTGGGGGCCTCAGTCAGCACTAGAGCAGGAAGCTTCAGCACCCGGCAAACAATAAGTCAGTTCCTGTGTTCAAAAATAGCCCACATTCACCATTCCTGTGCACCTGACATTATAAGTTAATATTTACTTAGCCCTTCACGGTAGGGCTTTTGGCTTCTTTGGGTGGTAGCTTTTAAAAATTCTGATAAACATTCCTAAGAATACTGTCAAGGGTATGGAAAGCAGCTGAATATTTCTTCGCTTCTTTGAGAGCCCCTGTCAGTTCCAAACTTGAAATCAGCTGGTTAAACTGTCACTATGAGCGTTGAGCTCTGGGAGATGCCCTGCCTCTGAAGTCCAAATGCACCTGGAGGAATTTCTGCCCCTGATGGAGCCCAGAGGGGGTGCAAGCTGCCTAGGATGATCTCTGGGTTTAATTCCCCCCCCTTCTTTTTAGAGTATTATAGTTATACATATAGTTGTTGGGTTCATTTTGACAAAATCATACATTCATGGTATTTGATTTATTTCTCTTAACACTCTGAAACTAGGGTGGCTGGTGGGGTGGAGGGCCTTTACCAATAAATAGATTATTCAGGAGTTTGTGACTCCTTTAAGATTAATGACCATGATTTATTCTCAGTGACAATGTTGGCCTAAATTACTGCATAATGTAAGCAAAACCTGAAGATACCTTTTATTGTTATTTTGAAACATTTATTTTTTTAAAAGACACCAGGTCTTGTTGGTTACGTACATTAGTAGATTCCTCTAATGCCAGCAGCTTCAGAGGCTGAGACAGGAGGATCACAAGTTCAAGGCCAGACTCAGCAACTTATTGAGATCTCAGCAACTTAGCAAGACCCTGTCTCAAAAAATTAAAAAGGGCTGGGATGTAGCTCAGTGGTAAAGTGCTCCTGGGTTCAATCCCTAGTACAGAGAGGGTTGAGAGGACCAGATCTTGCTATGTTGCCTAGGCTGGCCCTGAGCTCCTGGGGCTCAAGTGATCCTCCCACCAGTGGGACTGTAGGCATGTGTCACCGTGCCTGGCTTCAAACATTTAAGCTTTTTTTTTTCCTTTTCCTGCTACCCAGGATTGAACTCAGGGGCACTCAACCAGTGAGCCACTTTCCCAGCCCTATTTTGTATTTTATTTAGAGACAGGGTCTCACTGAGTTGCTTAGTGCTTCACTTTTGCTGAGGCTGGCTTTGAACTCACCATCTTCCCACCTCAACCTCCCAAGCTGCTGGGATTACAGGCCTGCACCACCCCTGAACATACTTTTGGATACATGGAGTAGTGGCTTCCGAGTGAGAAGGACCTGGCTTAACGTCCTGGCTCCTCCATTTGTTAGCTGGTGATCTGGGCAAGTACCTGACTTCTGTGGGCCATGGGACAATGAACCTGCCCACAGGGCCCTGCAATTATAAATGAGATGAGAAGGTGAGGCTCCACCCCTGGCCTGGCCGGGGCACTCAGTAGGGGGCAGCTGTCTTAGTGCCCAACTGCCCTGGTTTCTAGGCATGCTGAAGAGCGGGGGGCTTGGTAGAGAGCCATTGCTTGTCTTAGTGATGCACTGCTTGTTGTTTGTAGAACCCTAAACACTATCCTCTATGCTTTGAGTTTTGGTTTGGAAAGATGAGAACCAAGTGGCAGCAACATGTGAATGGTCCCAGTGCCACTCCACTGTTCACTTAAGGAGGCCTAAATCGGAGCCAGGTGCTGTGGAACATACCTGTGATTCCAGTAGCTTGGGAGGCAGAGGCAGGAGGGTCATGAGTTCAAAGCCAGCCTCAGAAACTCAGCGAGGCCCCAAGCAACTCAGTGAGACCCTGTCTCTAAATAAAATATTAAAAAGGGCTGGGGATGTGGCTCAGTGGTTAAGTACCCCTGTGTTCAATCCCTGGTACATTAAAAAAAAAATTTTTTTTAAGTAAATAAAAAGGCTAAAATGGTAAAGTGATGTATTTCATCACATTTTTCCCCCTACAATGCTACGGAGGTACCATTGGAAAGATAAATTTGGAATTAGTGGAGTTTTAACTTAGGTATTTTAGATTAGGTTAGTTTCTTTTGTAGCCCTCCAGGCACCGTGCCTGTGGGGGGCACCAGGAGTGGGATGTGCCCCACCACCTCCCCCACTGCATCCTGTTGCTGGTTCAGGTCTTAAGGATAGTCTGGCATGTAGGATCTGTCCTTTAGCCTTGGAGAGGATGGAAGTGCACGGAGGGAAACAGAAACCTGTCAGTCCTTACGGTTGCCCAGAGGACCCAAACATGCACATCATTTTGTAGACTGGGGTTCAGCTGTGAAAGCCCCCCGCTCTGCTGCCCACATCCTCTGGGGTGATGGGTGGGGAGCAGGGGCTTGGTGGAGATGGCCGTGTGAGCCAGAGCATGCTGGGGCTCTAGGCAATGAGGGGCAGACAGGCGTGGAGCAGCCTCGCCCTCTTCCTTGGGGGCCCTCATGCCTGCTGTTTTCCTCCCCTAAGGCCTCTGACTTACCTGAAGTCCTGCACTGCTCACAGCAGGAGTGAGCTGAGGACCCCCATTCCTGACTCTTGGAACTGGGCCCCCTCCTACAGCTTGCATCTGAGATGCTCAGAGGAAGAGTCAACAGATAATCTCAGAATTTTTAAAGCAATTTGCATAAATCATTTCACTTTTCTTCAATATGATGAGCATGAAGTCACAAAAAGAGATCTCTGAGATAAGGCTCTCACTGGGCTGGTTGGTGCTGGGCATCGGTAGGGCACAGCTTTCCACTATCCTGGACAGACCGACCCGCTCACCTGGTGCCCTCCCTGCTCAGGTGCCCACACACCCCTGTCCTCAGGCTGGTTAAACAAACGATTTCTGTAAGTTGGAGTCCTGTTCTGTTTTCTGTGGTCCTGGGGGTTCAACCCAGGGCATTTGCGTCCTGGGCGGGCGCTCTGCCCCTGGCTGCACTCTGAGCCCAAGTTTTACAGCCTTGAGCTTGTGCGTTGGCCCCTCTGCTGCCAGCTGCTTTCTCCCAGGGCCCTGGTAGCTCCTAGGCAGACTCAGCTGCGCCAGCAGAGGGACACCTAGGTGCCTCGCGGGTGCGGTGGAGGAGCGGGAGGTGGGTGCTTGGCACAGGGCTCTGACCAACCTTGTGCCTCAGCCTCTAGGAAGTCATTGGTGTCCGAGCTGAACGAGTGTGCCTCCAGCCGCATCCTGAAACTGGAGAAGGAGACCCAGAGCCTGCAGAGCACCATCCAGGGGCTGCGGGACGCGTCCCTGGTGCTGGAGGAGAGCAGCCTCAAGTGCGGGGAGCTGGAGAAGGAGAACCACCAACTCAGCAAGAAGGTGAGCTCACTGGGGCAGCGGATAGAGACCGGCCTTGTCGTCGGGGAACATGTAACTTGCACTGTGGGAGGCCTAGATGCGCCAGGGCGCCCAGAGCCAGGTTTTAGCCAAGAGTGCTCTTCTTGCTGGTGGTCCCCTCTCGGGGCCAGCATCTCTGGGGTCTGACCATGTCCTGGCCTGTGCCAAAGTCCTGCAGTGTCATTTGCTAGGTTGCAGGGGCACTGGGAGGAACAGGGGCTGCAGACAGTGAGCCAGGTCCGGGGGTCCTGCCCGTGCTGGTTCTTCACCTCTCGGGACTTGGTGCACACCCATCCTGCCGTGAAAGGGACCCTCCTGGGACCCCTGGCTGCAGGTTCCCTCCTGTTCTTCAAGGCACCTGCGTTGTGTAGCATTTTAGCTGTGAGTGCCTCGCCCTGCCCTTGTGGGAGAGAGAAGCCATCCTCATGTCGTGCCAAGTCTTGGCGCGGAGTAGCCTGGGAAAGGTGGCTAGACGTGTGGCTTCTTAGATTCAGGTGGGCCTGCCACAGGAAACAGCTCTGTGAGTGGCCATGCAGAGTTGGCCAGGGGGAAAAGAACTGACGCACGGGAAGGTGGCCTCCTGCCCTCTGGTTCTTAGGCATCCACCTCAGAAGGCCTGAGGTGTGTCGTCTTATTAGCCCTGTGACGGTGGAGGTCACCACCCTGCAGGTCCCAAGGTTGCACTCACCTCTCCTGTCTGCTGTGGCCCCTCCTTTGTGCAAACTGGAAGGGGTGGTGGGTGCTTCACCCAGCATGATCCCTTCCACCCACCTCTTGGTTCCTGGTCTCCTGCCCTGGGTCAATTCCCTGGCCTGACGCAGCCCTGTCTGCTTGGCTCCTGGCAGCTACATCTTGGTGGAGTCCCTGGGGGGGACTACCGACTGGCCTAGGGCATGACATCTTGAAAATGTGTGTGTGTGTGTGTGTGTGTGTGTGTGTGTGTGTGTGTGTATATATATATATATATAAAATTTTATTTTTTTTTCCTGAGAAAGAGGCCTGTTTAAGTACTCAGGGCCATGAGGTTTTTGTTGTATTTTAAAACAACTTAGCAGGGTGCCATGGTGCACCCCTGTAATCCCAGTGACTCAGGAGGTTGAGGCAGGAGGATCGCAACTTAGTGAGGCCTTAAGTAACTTGGTGAGACCCACTAAAATAAAAAGGGCTGGGGATGTGGCTCATGGATAGAGCACCCCTGGCTTCACTTCCTATCGGGGTGGGGGGGAGAACTGAGTAAAACGGGTCTTTTGGCCCTGCAGATTGAAAAGTTACAGACCCAGCTGGAGAGAGAGAAGCAGAGCAACCAAGACTTGGAGACCCTCAGCGAGGAGCTGATCCGAGAGAAGGAGCAGCTGCAGAGCGACATGGAGGCCCTGAAGGCTGACAGGGCCCGGCAGGTAGGCACTGCGCTGTCCCTCTCTCCTGGTGTCCTGACTGCAGGAGGGCACCGAGGACTGCGGCGTGTACAGTGCTCCCAGATCCAAGAGCTGTTAGTAACACGGCTCAGCAGCAGCGTGAACCAGGAGTCTCATTGGCAGTGGGGCTGGGGTGGGTTCCGCCTCCCAGGGGACGGTCTGCAGAGAAGCCGGGGAGGAGAGGCTGGTGCTCCCAGCGTGTCCTGGGAGGAGGCCGGGCAGCTCCCCAGGAGAAAGGATGGCCCAGCTTCAGTGTCCATGTCATGGCGGAGGACCTTGGCATACACTGGAAGTCCAGGGTATACCGTCCAGGGCGACTGCAGTGGTTCTATGATGCCATCAGCACTGAGTCTCTTTTCTGTGGCAGCAGAGTGTCCCCAGGGTCCTTGCAGTAAAAAGGGGGAGGGCAGAGAGGCAAAGGAATCCTCCCCAGGGCCCTGTGTGGACAGCGCAGTGGCCACTTGGCTCCTGGGCTGCGGGGGAGGCTGGGCTGTCGGGTGTTTCGGTTTCAGCATCTCCTGGAGGTCAGAAGTGGAGGGAAGGTGGCCTTCACCAGTGGGATGGCCCAAGGCTTTGGCTTCCCGGGCCCCTGGTTGAGCCTACTTCCTGGGGTAGTTCACGCAGCAGCCTGGCTCATGCCGTCATTGCTCCCGCAGATCAAGGATCTGGAGCAGGAGAAGGACCACCTCCACCGAACGGTATGGTCACTGCGGGAGAGGTCGCAGGTCAGCAGTGAGGCCCGTGGGAAGGAGGTCGAGAAGGAGAACAGAGCCCTGCACCAGGCCGTGGCGGAGGCCAGCAGCCAGCTCAGCCAGATGGAGGTGGAGAAGCAGCAGCTGCACAGGGACCTGGAGCAGGCCAAGGAGAAAGGGCAGCGGGCGGAGGCCCTGGAGAAGGAGCTGTGCCGGCTGGAGGAGGAGAAGGAACAGCTGGCCAGGAAGGCGGCCTCCCTGAAGACGGCCACCGAGAAGGCGGAGGCCCTGGAGCACCAGAGCCGGGGCCTGGAGCTGGAGAACCGGACGCTGAGGAAGTCCCTGGACACCCTGCAGAACGTGTCCGTGCGGCTCGAGGGCCTGGAGCGGGACAACAAGCAGCTGGATGAGGAGAACCTGGAGCTGCGCAAGATGGTGGAGACCATGCGCTTCACCAGCGCCAAGGTGGCGCAGATGGAGGAGGAGAACCAGCAGCTGGAGCGGGAGAAGGAGGAGTTGCGCAGGAACGTGGAGCAGCTGAAGGCCTTGGGCAAGAAGTCGGAGCGCCTGGAGCTCAGCTACCAGGGCATGAGCGCCGAGAACCTGCGGCTGCAGCAGAGCCTGGAGAGCAGCGGCCACAAGGTGCAGGCCCTGGAGCGGGAGCTGGCCGAGCTGGAGGCCGAGCACCAGGCCCTGCGGCGAGACCTGGAAGCCCTGCGGCTCACCAACAGGCAGCTGGAGAGATCCGAGGGGGACAGGAAGGCCCTGGAGCAAGAGGTGGCCCAGCTGGAGAAGGACAAGAAGTTGCTGGAGAAGGAGGCCAAGCGCCTCTGGCAGCAGGTGGAGCTCAAGGACGCCGTCCTGGACGACAGCACCGCCAAGCTGTCGGCGGCCGAGAAGGAGAGCCGCGCGCTGGACAGGGAGCTGGCCCGCTGCAGGGACGCCGCCAGCAAGCTGAAGGAGCTAGAGAAGGACAACAGGGACCTCACCAAGCAGGTCACCATGCACACGAGGACGCTGACCACCCTGAGAGAGGTGAGCAGGCGCCGGGGGTCGTGGGTGCCGTGGCTCCAGGCGGGAGGGAAGCTGGGTCCTCCTCGAGGCTTTTCTCTGATTCCGGACAGATCACACCTAACGGTCTGAGGAGCCCGGGGAAATCACGTGCCATGATCTCACTACACAGGGGCGACCCCCCCGGGTGTGGCCCGGCTGCTCCCCTGTGTGTTCTGCCGAGGCTCCTGGCGTACCGTGGGCCACGTCCCGACAGCCGCTCACAGGGGGCAGACATCCTGAATGGAAATGCACTTAACAGACCTAACCGCCAGACACCTGGCTTGCAGCACAGCACGCGGCAGTGTCTCTGGTGTCCCCTCCCGACTGCATGACGGGGAGCTGCAGCTGGTTGTCCCCAGCCCCTGTCAAGAGAGGACCCAAGTTCACAGTGCTAGCTGGGAAGAGACCACAGTCCATAATTTGATTGTGAAGGTCAAAGTCTTGAGTCGTCATGTCGGGGACGCTCTGTGCTCACTCTCCAGGCTGCGCACGTAGTTGAGCTCCGTTATCGTCGTTATCAGTTACGCCACGTCTGTCCTCCTCTCAAATGCTCCTCACAGGCATGCTTTCTCAACAGGGGAAGCCATTTAGTCCCGTAGGTTTACTGTGATCATTTTGGGGGCACTTAGGTTATTCCCAGTGATCCCCACAGCTGTGGTTTCTTGGTGCTGGGATTGAGCCCCGTGTGCTTGCTGGACTGCACCCTGACCCCACCCCTGAGGGACTCATGGCCTTCCTGAGTGTGCTGGACTGTTTTCCTGGGCTGTGTTCCTAGAGGTGCAACGTGGGCATACATGTGTCTTGATGTATGTGAATTTCTTCAGAAATACATGCCCTGCCGCTCCCTGGTGTCGTTCAGCTGGGCCACCTGAGCGTCTGTTCGTTCCGCTCATTACGGTGAACGGCTGCTCTGGTGACACTGTCAGCATCTGAGGGGCCCAACACCCAGGTGTTGTCTCCCTCACCTTGGGGTCAGTGTGCATGTTCCCAAGTGTCTTCAGCTCAGTGGCTCAGGTACCTGGCTTCTGTCAGCTTGGCCACACAGCCACGGGCGGCTGCAGGGTGCTATGTGCCCAGGAAGAGAAGGATGTGGGGTTCAGGGGACCGAACAGTGTCCACATTCAAAACGGAGGACTGTCAGGCTAGTCAGAATGCCATGGGAGAGCTGGGCTGTGCGCACCACCCACGGTCCCCATCTCCAACAGCAGGGGCAGGCCATGCCCCAGCCACCAGCCACCGTGTACCCACTGCTTGTCACGGCAGAGGTGTGACCCTTGTCACTCCCACCCACAGCCACTGCCCAGAATCGGTCACCTGGCTTTAGCTAGTCTGGTGGGGTGGCAGGGATGTTCAGGGCAGCAGATGCTTGGGATTTGGTGGGAGGGATAAATTGCCTTCAGGTCGCTGTGGCACCCGGTAGAACATCGCAGCTGCCCCCAGGGATCTGCAGAGAGGGGGTGAAGGGGGCAGTGGGAACCACCTGGGCAGCACCTTCATCCTGGAACGTTGACCAGAGCCGGGGCTTACAGTAAAACCCGCCCTTCTTGATGCCTTTTCCTCTCTGTTTCAAAATGTCTGCATTTTAATTATGTGATACTCTTGTAAAGACGTCCGTCCCATCATCAGAATGAAACCGCTGCTCCAGGGCCAGCGTGGGTGGCGTTTGCAATGCTTCTGAGGAGGAGGACGTTAGGCTCATCCTCGGTGCGGCCACCTGGTCTGGTTGTTTCAGTGCCCAAGAGCTGGAGAGGTGTGCTTGTCCCCTCTCTGGGAGAGCTCCCCTGGGTTGACCGTCTGTCCCCAGCCTGCCCGTCCAGCTCGCTTAGCACCTGAGCCGCGGGGACTTGGGAGGAAGGACCTGGCCTCCCCACCCCCGCTGTGTTCCTGCTGGGCCCACGTCCCATCCACGTGTCTCCTGCCATCGCAGGACCTGGTGCTGGAGAAGCTGAAGAGCCAGCAGCTGACCAGTGAGCTGGACAAACTGAGCCAAGAGCTGGAGAAGGTCGGCCTCAGCAAGGAGCTGCTGCTGCAGGACGATGACGGCCACGGTGACACGTGAGGACGCTCTCCCCGCACAGTCCACTTCCCTTCGCTGTGGAGGCACGGGCTCCCTGTCCTTGGCCCGAGGCCTTCGTTTATTGTTCATGATTGTCACCACATGACTGAGCCCATGTCCTCACCATCCAGGTCTTTCTTGTCCCTGAAGGCTTTCGGGGGAAGGGGATTGCTGTGCTCACTTGCCGTTCTGGGGGTCAAACCCAGGCCTGCAGCGTGCTGGGCAAGTGCCCTGCCAGCGAGCCACCCCCAGCCCAAGGCGCCTTGTTCCTCGCCTGACGGTCGCAGCTCTCCCAACCGTGCTTTCTTAAGTGATGGCAGTTTTCAAGGAAATCCAGCACCTTGGGCTTTTCCTGGACTTGTAGCCTACAAGACCCACGAGCTGCTGGTGGGTGCCAGTGTGGTGGAAGGGCTACATGCTCCCCACGGAACCTCGGGCAAATTGCTTGACCTTTCTATTTTTTTAATACCTTTATTTTTGTTTGTTTATTATTTGTTTTTCAACATGGTGCTGAGGATAGAACTTGGTGCCTCATGTGTGTGAGGCAAGCGCTCTGCAGCTGAGCCCAGCCCCGGCCCCTGGCTTGACCTTTTGGAAACTCAGTTTCTCTATAAAATATTCATGCTGACACCTCCCCAAGACAGTGACCAGTCCGTGAAGTGTGGCTGTGCCACATGTGAGGGCTCACAGATGTCTGCCTGGGATAGATGTCTGTAGGGCTCTGGATGGTGGGTTTGGCTCCCAGGTGCTCCTGGGCCACCTGGTCTGGTGGCACAGGACAGCTGAGCAGGAACAGCTCGCATCGGAGTGAGGAGAATGGCGTGGGGGTGAAGAGGCAGGTCATTGTATTGTGTCTGTATTTTTCAGAAAATACAAAATTTTGGAGGGCAGAAGCGAATCAGCATTGAAGACAGCCCTGGCTGTGAAGGAAGAGAAGATCACGTTCTTGGAAGCCCAAGTGGAAGAGAGAGCGGGCCTGAACCTCCAGCTGCAGAGCGAGCTGCAGAGGGTGAGGGCCGCCGCCTGGGGGCTCTGCCTTGGCTCCCCGGACCCTCGCTTGGATAGCAAAGGGCCTCCCGGATGCCCGTGTCCTGGGGCAGGTGCGGGTGAACTGTCAGACTCACATGATGGGGGGCGGGGTCAGCCAGAGGCGTGAGCAGCCCCCTGTTCGTCTGAGACATGGGACATGCCATGAGACCCCATGTGACACTGAGCCTTGGGCATGGAGCAGAGGCCTGTAGAGTCTCCCAGGCACCCTGAGGTGGGATGGGCTTGTGAGGGCACAACTTGCCTGCTCCATGCGTGCACACATACATGCTCTCCCCTCACGTTGCACACACCTTCCACACGCATGGGCAGAGGAACTCTCTGCATACGCACGTGCTCCACACATGTGCACACGTCCCCCTGTTGTGACACAGGGCACGTTTCTTGGCCGTGGGGTTGAACCTGGAGCACAGCAGTTCTAATGCTGGGGGTTTGCACCATGAGAGACCCCTGGTCCCTGTCCCGCAGCCTGTGGGAATGGTGGTCACAGGCTGAGGTGGGGACTGAGGCCAGCACGGGCTCCAGGCCCCTGCCATCCTGTCCTTTCTGGACAGGAGGGGGAGACACGCGGGACCCACAGAAGCAGAAGGAGGGCAAAGTCAGTTCTGTCCTGTGCTGGGGGTGAGTGGGCGCCTCTGAGACTTCGGGGTGAGGCTGCTTCCTGCCTCAATCTGCTTTCCTGCCACCACTCCCACAGGTTAAGGAGGAGTGTGAGCAGCTCAGGCAGACCCAGGAGCACGGCCCGCAGGCACAGAACTCGCTCAGGCACCCTGTGGGCAAGGCAGTTGCCAGTCACCAGGAGGAGGCCTGGGGACCCAGCCAGCAGGAGGCCACGATGGAGCTGCTCCGCGTGAAGGACCGAGCCATTGAGCTGGAGCGGAATGTGAGTGAGCTGCCCTGGCCACAGCTACACAGAGAGAGGGATGTCCTCTTAAAAGTGACGCTGATGACGTCAGTCTGTTAGGTTCCCTGGGTCCAGCTGGGTGTTTCTCACGGTGTCTGCAGGTCTGATGGGGCAGCCACTCATTGTGGGTTTCTGGCCGTAAGGACCCACACAGTCTCTCACTGCCACCTGCCCCTGTCACGGGACTGCCTGTAGCCTGCTCACCAGCGTGGTGATGTCCTACAGGGCCGGGTCCCAGCGCTGCGTGCCAAGACCCCCACCGTGTCTGTCAATAAAGTTTTACTGGAACACAGCCACACCTTTGGCACAGGGGGTCTGAGCTGTCTCCACTGCAATGGCAGTGTTCAGCGGGTGAGATGGCGTTGGTTGGTCGACAGGCTCTGGGCGTTCGCCGCTGGCCCTCTGCAGAACAAGTTGGCCAAGGCGTATCTGTCCCTCTGTTTTTTTTTTGATTCCCACCAGTGATCTTGTGAAGGGACATTGTCATTATTTGACAGATGTAAAAGCCAAGACTGAAGATGAGAGACTCTTCCCAAGTCCCGACCTAACAAGGGGCAGCAGGAGCCTGCAGCCCCCACGGCCCGGACTGAGCCCCCTCGTGGCAGCTGGTGTGGTCTGCCTTAGTCTCCATTGCTCCCCCGCAGCCGAGCGCTGCCACTCCCCGTCCTGTGAGGGACTGGTGGGTAATGGGATGCCAGCAGCTCACGGGAAAGCACTTCCAGGGTGTTCCGTGGAATACAGGGGAAAGCATGACAGAGAAAAAGGCCACGGTGGCTTTAACCCCAGGTGCCCTGGCCTCCGCTCAGCTTAGGCCCCAAGCAGTGACCCGTGGTGTGTGGTCTGTTTTTAAAAACTCCTGTTGCTTGTCCTTTTCAAAGAGGGAAACATACTCTTGAGGGGTCCTTGCAACCTGGGCCCCCATAGCTGGTTGGCGTTCACCCCACCAGGGTTTGATTGGCGTCCTGTGTCCTGTCCCCAGAACGCAGCTCTGCAGGCAGAGAAGCAGTTGCTCAGGGAACAGCTGCAGCACTTGGAGACACAGAACGTGGCCTTCAGCAACCAGATCCTGACGCTGCAGAAGCAGAGCGCCTTCCTGCAGGAGCGCACCACCACGCTGCAGACGCAGACCGCCACGCTGCAGGTACTGCGACCTGGGCACCGGGACCCCGAGAAGGAGCAGTGGGGCGCGGGAGGTGGTTTCAGGGCACACTGTAGCAGGGAACTTTGGTGATGGGAGCCACTCACAGCCGTTCAGTGCCTGGGCTGACGTCTGCATGGGTGGAAAAGACATTTTCTGCTTCTACTGCGATTCCCATCTGTGTTTCCCAAAGTCTGTTCCTTGAGGTTTTATTAGGAATGACTTAGGAAAGAGATTTTGAGATGGAGTAAGTTTGGTTAAATGGTGGATCGGGTTTCTGGGCAGTAGAACCTGGCAGAGCCTTTGATAAGCCTGTGAGGGAAAACGAACAATTGTTAATGTTGTTTCTGAGAAAAGTTTAGAAACAGGTTCCTTATGGGACAAGGGCAGGAAACTTTGGCAAGAGGTTGGGAAACAAGAAAATAGGGTATTGATTTGTTGTTTTGTCCTATAAACCTCCTTTGTTTGGCTTTAGTATCAGGGTGGTTCTGGCCCCTGTCCAGTTTCCTAATGACTTTGGACCACGTTAAATGGAATGTTCTATGAATACCCGTGATGCTAGGCTGGGTGGAGTGTTGTCCAGGTGTTCTGGATTCTTACAGATATTCTGTATACTTGTTTTAGAAAATAGACTCCTAAAAATCATGAGGGTCAGCCACGCACAGTGGTGCCTGTAATCCAGGAATCAGGAGCCTGAGGCAGGAGGATGGCCAGTTAGTGCAACCGTCTGAACTTACGAAAGGGCTGGCGATGCCGCTCAGTGGGGAAGCGCCCTGGGCTCCAGCCCAGCACCAGGGGAGGAGTAGTGAGGTCCCCATCCCAGGCAGGCCCTTGGATTCCGGTGTAGCCGCCTCCTGGGCCTGGCCTGCTCCCTGGCCCACTCACCGCCCGCCGGCCCCTGGTGCTCTTGTGCAGGTGGAGAACTCCACGCTGAGCTCTCAGAGCGCCTCACTCACCGCCCAGTACGCGCTACTCCAGAGCCAACAGGCAGCCAAGGAGACGGAGCACGAGGCCCTGCAGAGGCAGCAGGAGCAGCTGGCGGCTGCCTACGAGGCCCTGCTGCAGGACCACGAGCACCTGGGCTCCCTGCACGAGCGCCAGTCCTCAGAGTACGAGGCCCTCATCCGCCAGCACAGCTGCCTGAAGACGCTGCACCGGAACCTGGAGCTGGAGCATAAGGAGCTGGGCGAGAGGTGGGCCTGGCGGGCAGAGGGGGGCTCCGGGGGCCTGGGGGGGCAGAGGGGGGCTCCGGGGGCCTGGGGGGAGGGGAGAGGCCTGCAGGGCCAGGTGGGGACCCTGCCCAGTAGCCAGGAGGCTTGGAGGCAGGGGAGGAGCCTGTAGAGGGGTGATGCACTGGTGTCCTGAGTGTCCGGCTGCCCCAGACGACTGGACCTTCCTGAGGCCAGTGCTCTGCCTTTGTCCCTTCCTGTGTTTCCTCTTCCCACTCTGCCCCGCCCCCTCCCTGTCCCCTGTGTGGGTTGCAGGGATGGATCCCAGGGCCTCGCATATGCTAAGCAAGCAGACTGTACACAGAGCTACACCCATTTCCTCTTGGCCAGCTGTTGCCCATTGTTGGGGCGCCCGCGCTTTCCCAAAGGGAAGGAAATAAAATGTCACCTTCAGCAATTTGAAGTTTGTGCAGCTGGGGACCAAGTGGCAGGGGGAGCCCTCAAGGGAGTAGTGGTACCAGTGCCGGCGCCAGGCAGCCCAGCTTGGGTGTGTGAGGCTGTTTCTCCTGTGGGTTGAGTCCTGGGCTCCCTCTCCTCTCCCGCTGGCGATCAGGAGGGAATGCCCCACAGCAGCCAGCGCGGAGGGATGTGCCCTGGCTCCTGGGGCCTTCTCCTGCATACCAAGGCCTGGCTTCCTTGCTTTTAAAAAACTGAACCTGTGAACCTCTGGATGTGTGATTAGTCCCAGGAATGCCCCAGCCACTTCTCCTGTGGTCACCCTCACGCCGCCCCCCGTTTCCTCTGCCTCCTGCCCTATGCCCCCACGTGTCATCTTAATGTTTCTTGGGGGGGGATAGAATGTGTATATGTGGAAACGTGCAGATCTTCACTCTGCACTCTTGGCAGCTGTGGGTCCTGGGCAGGTGTGGAGGATCAGAGGGGGATGCCTCGGAGACTGGGGATGTGCTCAGTGCTCCTCGGTCAGATGCAGAGGGAGGCTCACCCAGAGGGGCCCCAGACGCCCCATGAACCCCAGGAGGAAGCCCCTCATGGGGCTGGTGTGGTGCCGCTGCAGTGTTGCCTTTGAGTCCAGCCGGCAGCACGGCCGGGCAGGCAGACACTGGTCCTCCAGGAGCGGGCAGCTGACGTGCAGTTTCCATCACAGGACCCAGAAAAATGGGTGCTAACAAAGCTTTGGGCGTGAGGGTGGCGAGGAGGAGGTCTGATTTACTCACTGTGTCCTTTCTTCCTCGTCTGGAGCTGGAGCTCTCTGGCCCCTGAGTGTCCCATCTCTGTCCTTCAGGGCTACTGAAGTGTCTGCCCTTGTCAGAGTCACCCTTCCCCTCCCTCCCCCCATGCTCCCCCTCCCCTCCCTCTCCCTCCCCCTTCCTGCTGAAAGATGCATCTGCTGCCTCTCTGCACCTTCATCTTGCACCTGCCACGTATGTGGTGTGTCTCTGGACGTGGACCCGAGGGTCCTGCGAGGGTCTCACTCCTGGCCTCCTGTTAGGACAGCGGCTTCTGTTTGTGCCATGGGCAGCTCTTTGAGGTGGAGCGCGCTGGCCCTGCAGGTCGAGGCCACTCGTCTGCCTGTGGCTTGCTCAGCGTGGCGGCTGGTAGCTGCTCCATGTTTTGTTGGTTGGACAGGTGGCCGGAGCTGCCTCAGGGCTGTCCCTGGCAGTGACGCAGGTTTTTAAGTGGGTGTCAGGGATGGTGGCTCTGCAGTCTTGTTGGACAAGTCCTTGGTGGTCCGAGGACTCCTGAAGTCCGCCCGGAGCTGGCGAGTCACCGATGGCTTCATAGGCATGCCTTCCCCGAGTCACGGGAGCAGGCCCCGGGAGCCCTCCTGGTCAGCCGTGCCCCTTGTTTGTCCAGCTTGATTTCTCCTGGCATCGCTGGCCTGGGTGGGTTAGGGCCGTCTCAGCTCTGTCCTTGGCCACACTGGGGTCTCCCAAACGTGTGTCCGGAGCAGGCTGAGGCTGGCCGGGGACTCCATCCGCCATCCCCCAGAAATGACTGTGCAGCCCACGGGGATTGAGGGTGAAGGAATTGGAGCCCTAGGGGAGGGTTGAGGGCCAGGGCTGGAGGGGCGACAGCTGGTCGGCAGCTCACGGCAGACCTTGCTCCTCCAGGAGGCCTGATGGGGCACAAGCAGACTCGGTGGGCAGGGTGAGGGCCGGGGCGAGAGGGCCGGGGCGAAGTGGAGTTGTGTTGTTTGTTTTGTGGCTTCCTCTGGGTCTCTCCTGCTTTCTGAGCCACCTCTCAACTGATTCGTAGTTCCCTAAAAGAAGAGGGCATGGAGTTCAGGGTGTCATCTCGTGCTGGCCTGAAGGAGGGGTGTTTTGGCAGGAAGCAGGACTGTGGGACATGCAAAGCTGGGCCCTGGCCCACCCCCTGGCCCGTCCCCCGCCCCGTCCCCGTCCCCCGTCCCATCCCCGGCCCCTGCACAGAGGCCTCTGGAGGAGTCCTGTTTCTGGAGGTCGAGTCGGCCGGGTGAGCTGCCAGCTGGAAGGCCGGGGCCAGACTCCCGCGGTTTCCCTCCACAGACACGGGGACTTGCTGAAGCAGAAGGCAGAGCTGGACGCGCTGCAGAGCGCCTTGACTTCGGAGCGTGAGGCGCTGCAGCAGGAGCGGCGGACACAAGCCGTCACCACGGGCGAGAACCAGAAGCTGCAGGGAGAGCTGGACAGGTGGGCGCCATTGTGAAGCCACGCTCTGCCCCGGCTCCTCAGCAGCCAGGCCTCTGCTCACCAGGGCTGTGTGGACGCCAGAGTCCAGAGGCCACTGTGGCCCCACGGGGTGGCGCTCTGCCTGCCTGTCGCCCCTCCCGCTACAGACAGAAGTCCTTTCCCAGATGGCTTCACACGCCCCCAGGGACAGTGCTGAAGGGTGGTCTGGTGTCTCCGAGCACAAAAAGGCCACAAGGAGCCGCACAGAACATCCGGTAGACAGGCTCCTGAGCGGGAGTGGCAGGGCTGCTGGTGAGCCTGTGCCCTGGGGTGTCCTCCAACAGAAGCCTACAGATACCCTGGCCTCCAGCAGACCGGAGCGAGCCTGAGGCTCTCGGGTCCACCTGGGTCTGGCCCTGACCGGGTCTGTATTCTGTCGGAGGAGCTGCACGTCCTGGTGCTGATGAGAAACAGCTGTACAGGCCAGACAAGCCCCAGCCGGGTCTGCTAACACCCCAACCCCACCCCCGCGATCTGCACTTCCCCATCTCAGTCTTCTGAGAAGCCCGAGTTGGCCAACGTAGATCAGGATCATAGTAATTTTAGTGGATTTGGATAACAAATATTTATACTTATTCACAAATAATATGCATTATCTGTATAATTCATGTCTTGTCAACTCATCATATATTGTGTGTCTTAGGAGTTGAAATCAGAGGCTTGGAATTGGATAAGGGGTTTGGGGCACAGATATGAACTTTTAGAGCAAAGTGTTATGGTTCATTGTTTAATTTTTTTTTTTTTTTTTAAACAGCAGAATCCTTTTTCCCAGGTGTGACGAGTTAAAGTTGTCATGTAGAAGGGATAGTAGCAGGGGTGCTCAGTTGAGGCTGACGTCTGAGGCTGCCTGCTGAGTCCTCCTGGCCCAGTGTGGCAGCGCTAGGGTGCCCTCATTGAACAGCTTGAAAACCAGCAATTTTGTTCAGTGCTGTCATTTTACTGTGAAAAGAACCTGGGACCAGAGAGGCTGTGGCTTTGTCTGAGGTTGCAAAGCCTGCTGCTCTCAGATCTGGGACAGAAACCCGGTCTTGGCCGGTCTGTCTTTGGAACATTCTTCACCCCCTTCGCCCTGTGGCTTTCCACTCTGCAGGGTCACTTTCCTGCACCACCAGCTAAAGGGGGAGTATGAGGAGCTGCATGCCCACACCAAGGAGCTGAAGACGGCACTCAACAGCTCGCAGCTGGAGCTGAGCCGCTGGCAGGCGCGCTTCGACGAGCTCAAGGAGCAGCACCAGAGCATGGACCTCTCGCTGACCAAGCTGGACAACCACTGTGAGGTGAGGCCCTCCCGATAGGAGCACGGCAGGAGAGCCCCTCGCCCGGCCTTTGCTCCCTGAGGTCTGGAGAGGGCCGCAGAGGCGGGCGAGGGTGACCTGTTGCTCTGCCCACGTCTGCGCGGCTCCCCACTCCCTTCACCTCAGTGGTCCCCCTGTCACACAGAACGCCCACGGTTACCCCACTGTGGGGCCCAGCTGACCGGCCCTGCGTCCGGGGAGGCGAGGGCTCACTCTGGAGTCCCCAGCTTGCTGAGAGCAGGGCTGCTGTCCCCTCTCTGCAGGTGGGATCTTAAATAGGCCCCGGGACAGGGGGCAGGTGTGCCCTGCCCCCTCTGGGGCCTCCCTGGGACAGTGACCTCAGGTCGGGTTTCCTCCTGCCTTTCATTTGCTGAGAAGCAACCAGAGGCTTTTCTTCTGGCCCCGAGGTTGCCCCAGGAGACTTCCAGTCGAGGACACTGAGGCCTGCAGTCCCCCAGCCAGACTGTGAGCTGCCCCCAAGGATGAGGCCCCAGGCCTGGTGCCCTGTGGGGTCCCTGGGTGAGGAGTGGGGCCGGTGGCCATGGGTCCCGCCCACCTCGAGGCCCCTTGAGGACAGCGTGACCACAGGGACTTCACTGTCATGGGTGCACGAGGGTCAGGAGGAGCGTCCAGGTCAGGAACTACAGCGGAGGCCGCGCACAGTGGGTCACACTTGCGCTATGGTTGAAGATTGGCGGGGCGCGGGAGCAGTGTTTTGTGAGGGCGGGGCTCTGGGAGAACGTGGATGACCTCTCCAGGTCACGAGAAGGCCCAGATGAGGGCCACAGCAGGGAGCGAGGGGAGTACCCTGAGCCCAGGTGGAAGCCAGGTCAGCCTGCTGGGCCGTCCTCACAGGACCCCAGGGTGGCCGGCGACTTGCTCACTTCTCACTGTCCGGAGCCTGGGAGTGCCCGGTCGGGAGCTGACATGCGGCTCCTGGCCTCTCCCTGACTCGTGGGCTGTGCGTGGGCATCTGTGGTATGTCTGTCCACGTCCTCCTCACAAGGCCACCAGTGCTGTGGTCAGGGCCACCCTCACGCCAGCCTTGTAACTTCATCCCCCCTTTGAGAGCCCTGTCTCCAGGCAGTTATATTCTAGTGACAAGGACAAGCGTGTGCGTTTGGGGGACATGAATCATTTCTCTGGAAGCTAAACAGAGTGCAGCCGTGGCCCAGAGCCCTGGCTCCCCCTCCTCTCTCTGGGACACCCGTGTGCCGTGAGTTGGGTTGGTTCCTGGGACGTGCCAGGGTCTGACGAGGTGGAAGAGCAGCTGTGCTGTCGTTGTTGGCCGAGGTCCCTGGGCTCGGGCTGCAGGGAAGGCCTGCGACACTGGGCTCCTTGAGGCTTGTGGTCACGCCCAGGTCTTTCCAGGGGGCTGAGGCAGTGTCCAGGGATGGACTTTTGTCCCCAGCTGGTTGCATGTTGGCAGTGTACTCACTGCCAAATCTCCTGCTGGTCTCATCTGTGGAATCTCTGAGACTCTATGACAGTTATTTTATGTGTTGCCCAAACAGCATCTCAGCAGCAGCCACACAGACGTTTTCAGTGAAGTTGCTCGTTGTAGTCTCACCTTCGTTTCCTTTCAGTTCTGCCTGTCACACACTCATTGGTCACATGTAATAAGAATCAAGATAAGCCAGGCTCAGGGCACTCCCCTGTAATCCCAGCTGATGGGGAGGCTAAGGCAAGAGAAGTTCAAGGTCATCTTGGCCAACAGCTTAGACCCTGTCTCAAAATAAGGACATTTTAAAGGGTTGAGCATGTAGCTCAGTGGTAGTGTCCCTGGGTTCAATCCCCAGCACCGCCAAGAAAAAAAATCCAAGATAAGAGGAATTTTCGTTTTGTGGTTAATAGTGAAGTCGCAGTTATAGCTGCTGACGGGGGAAGAGCAGGGAACCCGGGCTTTCCACCCAGGGTTTCCTGGGCATTTTGCCCTCTGCCTGTGGGGGGCACCTTATTTAACCCTCACAGTGACCTTAGGAGCCAGGTCCCCACCCTCATCCCTCATAGGTGGTGGGTTGGAACCGGTCTCTCCTCCAGCACCTGTGGCTGTCCTGCTGTCCCACGTGGCATTCCAGCCCAGGAGCTGGTGAGCTTCGCCCACGGCGGATCCTGCTCCCCACCTGTTTCTGTACTGCTACAAACCTGGGGTCTTTGGCGTCTGTGTTGGTGGGGAAATGTCAAATGAACATATTATTTTGTGGCAAGTGAAAACTGTATGAATTTCTAAATGTCATGTCTGTCAGTGGCCTTGTTGGAATGTGGCCACACTGTGCGCTGATGGGTTGCCGATGGGGCTTCCACACTGCCCAGGAGGAGTTGAGTGGCGGTAACAGGCGCTGGATGGCTGGGAAGAAAGTGTGTGCCCCCTCTCTAGAGCGAAGCTGTCCCGCTAGAAATAGGATACAAGCTACTTACGCAATTTAGGTTTCTAGTAGCCACATTTAAAATGTGTCTTGAATTTTTTAATGAAAAAAAAAATTTTTTTATGGGTCTTGCTGTGCTGCCCAGGCTGGCCTTGAAGGTCAGTCAGTCTTTCTGCCTCAGTCTCCGGAGCAGCTGGGACTACAGGCGTGTGCCACCATGCCCAGCTGGATTTAATTTTAATAATATGTTTTATTTAAACAGTACATCCAAAACATCGTTTCAACATATAATCAAAAAAGTGATCAAGTGAGGTATTTCTTTTTTTTCCTAGATTCAGCCTTCGACATCTGCTGCACCCTGCACGTAGACCAGCTGTGTGTTGGGTGCCCGGCAGCCATGTTACTGGTGCTCGGGTTCTTCCTGAGCTCCTGACAGCCTTGTGCCCTTGGCCTGTCCCTTCTTTGGAAGCTACCTTCCCAGCAGCAGGCTCTGGGCCCTGGTGTGCGAGCGGCTCTCTCTTGTGTTGCAGCTGCTTTCCCGGCTCAAGGGGAACTTGGAGGAGGAGAATCACCACCTCCTGAGCCAGATCCAGCTGTTGAGCCAGCAGAACCAGAAGCTGCTAGAGCAGAACATGGAGAGCCAGGAGCAGTACCACGAGGAGCAGAAGCAGTACATGTAAGGGGCCCGGCTGGGGCACGTGTCGGCGAGCAGTCCTGTCTCTGGAGGTCCTGGTGTCCCCTGGCCTACGGGGTCTCCAGGGCAGGGTTTGGGCCAGCTCACCAACCTGTGGGATGCTCTAGGTTTCCGGAAGTGGTGGTTGGCTTTGGTTTGCTCTCAGACTCACTGCCCACTGCTGGAAGTTCCCTCCTCTGCTTTTAGAATTGAGTTCGCTTCTCGAAGTCCCCCAGCACAAGGAGAGGTGTCTCAGGGAGAGAACGCAGGTGGAAACTGAGCCTCTCTCCTGGCTGTGCGTCTCTCCCTGAGACTCTGGGCAGTGGGTCTGCTGCGCCCTGCTTGTCCTCCCGCTGCTGGCGATTGGGAGGGGCCAGCCTTGGTGCAGGCTCTGGGAGCTGGCCACCAGTAGCAGGGATAGATGTGAACAGCACTGTCCCCTGCCAGCCGTTCAGCGGGGAGCCTCGGGAGGCACAGACAGAAGGGGTCGGGGTTGCTGCTGCCTGAGATGAGAGGGGCAGGCCAAGGGGGAGGGGCGTGGCACCAGGGCTGCTCAGCGTGGGAGGCCTCTGTGTCCAGCTGAAGGCCTTCGTTCACTTGGGAGCCCAGGAAGTTGTAGAAGTCAAGAGGGGGAACGTCAGTGCTGGAAGCCTGGCTCCCAAGTCAAGTGGCCCAGCCTCTCAGGAGTCCAAGGTGGTTTCGCTGCTGCGTGCTGTGATGGCCAGCCTGCCCCTCCACGTGTGCCGCCCAGCCAGGTCCCGCTGTGCCAGAGCCAGCGTGGTGAGGGCAGGAAGAGACATGCCTGGGGAGGACGTTGTCACTGCCCCAGGTGCTGTCCCAGCACTCCCTGGTGAAACAGCGCTTTTCCTGTCCTCCCCACTCCTCTGTCTGCCACCTACTGAAAGACGGATCCTCTGTAAACCCACACTGTAATTTGGGGGCAGAAATGACAGTGGCGTGAAGTCGATCCTCTATAATCCACGCGTTGGAGTTGCCAGCAGAGGTTGGGCGGGTGCTAACAGAAGGCCTGGAAGCCTGGTCCCTGGGGGATTCTTGGGTGATGTTTTTGGAATCGAGAGCATCTGCGTCAGGCTCTGTCCTGGGTTGGCCCATTTCCTGCCGGGAGCCTGCTCCAGGCCTGGTACGGGTGTGTGACCCTGGGGCCAGACACAGCCCAGCCAGGTAGCAAGCTGTGAGGACAGTGACAGCCAGGGGTTGCGCGGAGAGCTGGGACACAGCACAGCCGATGGCCAGGCCCCATGGTCCCTTTTCCCCTGGTGTGACCTCACAGCGATTTCTTGGGAAATCCCAAAGCTCAGGTGGGACCCAGCAGCTTCGAGAACGAACAAGCCTGAGTGGTCACCTCCCATTTCGGGCCTCTTTTCAAATAAGGAAACCAGGAGTCTGAACTGTCCACGCAGGAGGCTTCTAGGCTAAAAGAAGCACCCTGGGCTCCCCGGTGAGCAGAGGTGCTGTTAACAGCTGGATTCAGGTGTCCTCTCTGGCCCTGTTTTGATTTTGAAAATGTGAATTGGTTTCTCATGTGGAAATCAGGTGATTCTGCTTCATCTCCTGGCTCTGTCGCCCCGTCAGCCTGGGTGTGTGTCCCGTGGCAGTGATCTGCAGGAGCCGGCTACCTGGGGGCCCCTCGTTCCCTCCGCCTTTGCAGCTCTGTCCAGCTCTGTCTTCCTTGCCTGGCCCCCGAAAGCTCTCGAGGGTGCTCCCAGAGGGGTCAGCAGGCACCCCTGAGTGGTCCGGGGCAGAGGTCTGGTTCTGCTGACCTTTTTTTTTTTTTTTTTTTTTGTCATCCATGCTTTTTAGTTGTCAAAGGACCTTTATTTATATGTGGTGCTGAGGATTGAACCCAGTGCCCCACACATGCCAGGCAAGTGCTCTACCACGGAGCCACAACCCAGCCCTGACCTAGTGTCCAGGTCTTGTAGATATGCCCCACCCTCAGAGCGCCCGTCATTCCACTGAGCTGGCCTGCCTGCGAGTCCTTCTGAGCAGGACTGTTCAGATGGCTGGAGGTTTTTCCCCTCGAGCTCACTCACAGCTGGACCCTGGGGTGGCCGTAAGGTGGCCAGGCTCCCTGAGCCTGTGGCAGGTGCTTCTGTTCCGTGATCTGCACTCAGCAGTGGTGTTGAGACCTTCGTGTCCGAACCTCAGACACACGGCCTCTGCCTGGTGTGGCTGAGAGTACGTTCACTCGTTCTGTGAATCGAGAGCTTTTCTTTCCCTCTGTTCACAGAGACAAATTAAATGCCTTACGGAGACATAAGGAAAAACTGGAAGAAAAAATCATGGATCAGTACAAGTTCTATGACCCTGCTCCAAAGAAGTGAGTTGATGTGAGATTTGGCAGCACAGCGGACGTTTCCATGAGTCGAGGGAACTGGGAGCCCCCGAGAGAGCCCCATTTGAAGGCCCCACCTCACCCCGCAGCAGGCCTCCTGCACGCAGATCCCCTGTGTCAGAGGAGTTAGGATGTCTTTGGTCCCCACCCTGGGTACTCCCGGTTGTCCTGTGGGGATGGCCAACACCAGCTGGTCCTCAGGAGACATGAGCTTGATTTAGCCATAGCCCTTCCAGGAGTCAGGGTCTGTGGGCTCAATGTTTAACCTGCCCGGACAGCACCTGTGTTGGGAAAGACGCATGGCAGGGCCCTGGCTGCGCCCCACAGTGTGCAAACATGGTGACAAACCCCCTGGATGCTCAGAACCTCCGTGAGCAGCAGCTCCCAGTGGGGCCTGGCTCAGTCCCGGAGCCTGCCACCTCTGTCTAGCAGTCCTTCCACTGTCCCTGGCCTGAGCTCAGGAGCGCTTCCTTTGGATTATCTGGGCCCAGCCCTGCCTTCAAGTTGAAGTCACCATGAATCCCTCAAGGGTCTCTGTTGACACCAGAGTTTCAGAACCTGTCTCAGTCATTTGTTAGGCAGACATGGAACTGAGGCGGGAGAGGCGGAGGAGTCACTGCGGCGGTGGGAAGGAGGGTGGTTCTCAGTGTTCCCCCACGGGCCTTGGCCTTCTCGCCAGCTGCAGCGTCCCCCTTACCCGTAAATGTGCTGGTTCTAGTTCAGACGCCCTCTGCCCTAGGTCCTGGTCCTGTTGCTCTGTGCAGGGGGTGGTCAGGGATGCAGCTTATTTCCTTTACTAACTAGAGCAGAAAATATTCCTGGAAGTGGCTTTTTGACAGCTGGCTTAGCACAGTCCTGCCTCCTCCACGTTGCACAGTGAGGCAGGAGCCAGGGGCTTCACGTGACGTCTTTCTTCCTGGGAGACAAGCATGGATTTCTCCTGACGTCACCCAGCCTACACCTGATGAGAACCGGGCTCCAAGTCCCAAAAGTGATCATGATATTCTTTATTGTTTTTTGTTTTGTTTGTTTTGGTTTTTTTTGGCTGTGATGGAACTTGGGGCCTCACACATGCCAGGCAAGCTTTCTACCGCTGAGCCCCAGCCATCCCCAGTGCCATCATCGTGAACCCCAAATTAACAGCCGAATTACTTAGGCGGATGATGGAAATCCCAGCTCACGTTAGGGAACCTGGTGACCAGCCAGGGGATGTGGAGAATTGGTTGTGCTTTCTAAAGATCTTCTTCTCATCAGGAAGAACCACTGGATTGGAGCCAAAGCCTTAGTCAAACTCATCAAACCAAAGAAAGAAGGTTCCAGAGAACGGTTGAAGTCAACCACAGACAGCCCTCCCTCGCAGCTGGAGTCCTCAGGGTCAGACCCTGCCTCGCCACCCCCTTCTCAGCCTCTCAGGTCACGGCCAGAGAACCCCAACACCCCCCCAGTGCGCCTGAACTGTGCAGAAGAGCATGACACCCACAACGGGACTGTGGTCAAAGGTAGGGTGGCCCCACCGGCTGCAGTCGGGGTGCGGGGCCTGTCCTTGAGATTCGTCCCAACCCCCCAAGGGTGAGCGGGAAGGGGTGGGTGTGCACGGGTGCCTCCTGCATAGGCCTGTCACGAACTGAGTAGAAGTCGAAACCCAGGGCTCCCTGTGGCTATAGTGTCCAGTAACACTTCAGAAAGAGAAGTGTCTTCGTCACGCAGGCCGTGGTAGGTGTTTGAATCCAGAGTTGATCCTCAAGCAAGTGCCATAGAGCCAGAATGGGCAGGTGGGAGGGCCTCGCACAGTCAGGGCATCTAACAACCACCTTCCGTAGGGACTTCCCGGGTGTGTGTAGCGCATTCCCCACGTGCCCAGGGGCTTCAGAAAGCCCTCAAAGGCGGGTCTGTTCTGCCGCCTGACCTTCCCCTGTCCTTCCAGCCATGGGAACCAGTGTGTGTCTTCCCTCAGGGTTGTCATTTAGAGTTTGCCACAGGTTCTGAAATAAAAGCAGGACTCTAGTTGTATGTGCTGTGTCTTATCAATGCCCAGGCCCCTTGAGCTGCAGGGTTACTTTAGTCTGCTTGGGGCGATGACTGGCAATCAATAGTTCAGTGCTTTCCCACTCAGGAGTTTTATTGTATTGTGTTTTGTGTGTGTGTGTGTGTGTGTGTGTGTGTGTGTGTAGTGTTCGGGATTGAACCCAGGGCCTTGTGCATGCAAGGCAAGCACTCTACTAACAGAGCTATTTCCCCAGCCTAGTTTTATTATATTCTTGTGCAATTAAAAAAAAGAAGAAAGAAAATGTGAGCAAGATAAATGGGTTCTGGCAATGTTAGTGTTATCACAGTCACTGCCTGAAGACATTGTTGAAGTTGTATCCTGACTTCATAGGAAAAAATATGTCTTACACTCTTAGATGCAGAAGTCACCTGACGCTTCGAAAATCTCGAATTTACTTTTAAGTATTTGTTGGATTATTTATGGCAGACCTCCCTGAGGAATTTTTTCTTTCTTTTTTTCTTTTGCACTTGGGATTGAATATAGGTCTACCCTGAACCATGTTCCTCATCCCTTTTTATTTTGAGACAGTGTCTCACTAAGTAGCCCAGGCTGGCCCTAAACTTGTGATCCTCCTGCCTCAGCCTCCTGAGATTCTGGGATCATGGATCTATGCCACTGTGCCTGGCTCACCCTGAGTAATTTGAATCATTACAAAGGCTACAGAGCTTTCTTAAGGTCATATTGGGGACCCACTGCTCTTAGGGGCTGACATTAGAGCACTGAGGACCAGCATGAAGTGCCCTGGGAGTGACTTGGGCACAAGCTCTTCAGAAGTCACCTTCCCTACTACAGGAACCAATTGTGTCACTTTCAAATATAGAAAGTTAATGTGCACATGTGAGGACTGATTTGTTCCCATTGTTGGTTTTTGTTGTTGTTTTAGTATCAGGGATTGAGCCCCAGGGGTGTTTTATTTTGAAATAGGGTCTCAATAAATTGCTTAGGGCCTTGCTAAGTTGCTTCAACTGGCCTTGAACTTTCGATCCTCCTACCTCAGCCTCCATAGCTGCTGGGATTATAGGCATACACCAGTGTGCCCAGCCATGCATTCTTTTTCTTTTTCTGATATTTTTTGCTGTAGATGGACATAATGCATTTGTTTTATCTATCTATCTATTTATTTATTTTTGTGTGGTGCTGAGAATTGAATCCAGTGCCTCACACATGCTAGGCAAGTGCTCTACCACTGAGCCCCAGTCCCAGCCATCCATTCTTTACAGGGAGCAGAGTAGAAAAAAGGCTCATCCAGCTTGTGAGTGATGCTGAACTCAGCATTTCTAGCGAGGGTCTGTTGTTTCAGATTTTCATATTGGTTGTTAAATTTTGGAGCAGTTGTCATCCCAACTTGCATTATTCTGTAAGTTGAGCTAACTATAATCAGTCTAATCAAGTCAGAAAAACTTCCAGAGTAAAAACTGCTCAGTCCAGACAGTTGAACCAACCTGTGCACGAGCTGTCAGTGACGGTCACCAGCAGGAGTCGTGTGACTTGAGTCTCTCTTGGGACTCTGCATGCTGTCTTTAAGCCTGACTACTCATGAGGTAGGCACCATCACTACCCCTCTCCAGAGCTGAGAAAGGGAGGCTCGCCCAGGTTCCTCTTGCTGGTGTTGCAGCAGAGATCCACACAGGCCTGTCAGCTCCTGAGTTCATGCTACCTTCTTTGCTTTGGTCCCTGAAGATGCGAAGTAAAGAAACTGGGGAGCTCCTCTTGGAGCCCAGCCCTGAGCTGGGCAGCAGGGATACAAACCAAAGGGCCGCCAATGCAGAATCAGTTGGTCCCTTCTCCTGTGGTGTGGGCTGTGGCCACCAGGTGGTGCTGTGGGGAAAGAAAGCGTGGAGGTCCTGCTGTCCGCTTCAGTCCTAGATCAGCAATGGGTTAGGTTGGCTCATGTTAGCTTAGATGTTCAAGTCAGAGCAGTTGTCTGCTCTGTGAAGACTGTAATCCAAAGGCCGCAGAGTGGAGGATGTAGAGGAGGCGTGAAAAGAAAAGATTCTCCTTGGCATGAAAGGGCTTGGGTATGCAAAAGAGGTTTTTATTATTTCTAAACTCCTTCTGCCCCCAGAGGTGATTTTAGAGGGCAGATGCTGTCGAGAGTACCACAGGTAGACGGTGTCATGACAGTGGGTGAGAAGCTTGTCATTATAGGTTTCCAAGCTCTTTGGGAACAGGAGCTGTAGGTGAGCTGAGCTGTCAGGGACCCTGTCATTAAACCATATGAGTAAGAGGAGTGGCCGCTCCTACATTAACACGCATTCTCATTTAATAACTAAACACACTGGAATTGAAGCATCAGTCTAAATCGCCGGCCCCTCCGGCAGTGTGTAGTTCGCCTCACACGCCGAGTGAGTCCGTGGTTGGATTGGGAAGCCCCTGAATTACCTAAACCGAGTCAGAGCATAAACAGTTCCCTGCGTGAGCCCCATCCTGGTCTGAGCATCAGCATTGGTTCCCCTTCTCTGGGTCCGACAGGATTCTGATACCTTGGGTACGTTTTGCTAATTGAGATTCGTTTGTAATTATTGTTCATTTCATTTGTTCTCTTTTTTTTCCCCTTCCTCCTCTGGGTTATCCGGGTGATGACATTTAGCTGCTCAGCGCAAAAAGAGTCCCTTTTTGAGAAGCAAAAGCAAAGACAAAGACAAGTCTCCAGCGGCCCATCCGGCTCTCTCTAAACGCCTGCGATTTTGGTCCTCCTCCGACATCCCATCCTCTCCTAACGAGCCTCTCTCTTTCTCAGACATTGGAGATTTCTAATCCCTCCCTTTACCATGTGTCTGCATCCTGTATCCTCCTTCATTTCTGAAACTCAAACAACAAAATGCCAGTACCTAAGGGCCCCGTGGCCTCTAAGTGGACCCTACTCCTGACCCCAGTTCCAAAGTAGCCAGCACGGATTCTGATTTCAGAATAGAAGACAAGTTGCCATTCTCCCCGGACCGTTTCTTCAGAGCAGCACAGTTTTAGGGGACCCTCCGGACATGCGTGCTCGTGTCCTGGGGCCGGATGTCCATGCTGAGTAAGTTGGGTGGCCCTGTACGTCCATGCTCTCGCACCTGCAGGCCCGTGTCGCACCTGTGTGTTAAGCAGAGGTGGCCGCTTGTCCCTGTGCTTCCTGAAACACGCACAGCCACAAGTCTCCTAAGGCTTTTTTTTTAAAGCTGCTAAATTTACACCGCTGCCCTTTTGTCCCTTTCTGTGTCAGAACGCGAGTTGTTGGCATTGCCGACAGGCCCCTTGTGGGCTGTGTTCTGTGCTTTGAAGGATCGATGGTCTGTTCAGGCAGTTGGACCCTTGGATTGATTCTTCCCCGCCAGACGCAGCCCAGAGTGAAGTCCGTGGCCCCCGTGCTGCGATCTCCGACATCTCAGAGGCTGAAATTAAAGCAGAAGTGGACAGAAAGAGTGTTGGCCACGAATCCTACAGGGCAGGGGAGACGCTGGCCGCCAGGCCGGGACTGCCGCGCTCCCCTCCTCGGCCACCTTGGCGCCGTCTTCATGATGTTCGCCATGGCCAGATCCCCACCCTGTGCTTGCCTACGTGTTTCCCCCTAAGTTGACTCAGTTTCCAAAGTTAAATTTATCCTGAAAGGTCATTGTCAATACTGTCTGTAAAGGGAGAGCAGGTGTCACCATGAAAACAAGGTGACCCTAACGTTCACCCAGCTGTGAAAACGCTCAGGTTGATTCCACTGGCTGCACCTCCTGGAGCTCGCTCTGGGGACCCGAGCTGCCTGTCCTCCTCGCGTGCCCTGGAACCGTGCTGTCTCTGTGTGCCGCTCATGCTGTCTGTCCATCTCCACCTCCGCTCTGGACTCTCATTTCACCTCTCCCACAGGATGACCTCTCCCGCTTCATCCCACCAGACTTGAATCTTGCTTCTCATCAAGGTTATCTTTCAAAACCCAAATTGTCCCCGGTTTCAGATCAGACCTGGGCACTCAGAACCGCAGTGAGCCCAGACCGAGTGCCCGGGAGGCCGCCTCTCCACACGACTCGTGGCCTGGGGCTCAGGGAGGGGCGGCCTGCCAAGCTGCGCTGGCATTAGTGTTCCCCTCTACCTGGACCGCCCACCCTCCCTCCCATTTCGTGTTTGTTTTGTTTTGTTTTTGTTTTTAAACATTCTAATGCATGATTATATTTAATTTTGTCAAGAGCATATGTTCATGGAGAAAAATTAATAGTGCTGAAAATACGAGACACGAGGTGAGCGTCTCCTCGTGTCTGCCTCACCACGGGGAGCTGAGGGCTGCTCTTTTTAGGAGACAGACGACTGAGGTTGGCAGGAGACTTCTTTGTGAAATTCTGAGGGTCCCTGTGCTTTGGCTGCAGGCCGGAGTGGTCCTCAGCAGAGGGCTGCTGGGAACGACCGCTGCGAGCTGGGGCTGGAGACGTGTGCCCTGAGCTACCACTCTGGACTCTGCCAGCATTTGCTCTTGAGTGTGCCCTGTTTCTCCATCCTTCTGGCCTGGCCGACCGAGAGCCAGCGCTGGCCTGGTGGAGTCCCCAGCAGGCCCAGAGTAGCTGGGAGGGGTGGTGCCCAGCTTGTGTCTCTGTGGCCCTTGTGCCCTGCTACGCCTGCTTCGGGCCTCAGTGTGCTGCCCAGCCTCAGCACGGGCTTGTGGTCTCATTTCTCAATGTCCTCTTCTGCTCAAGGTCCTGGGGATCTAAAACCAAAGCGAGGGTCCCCACCCGGAGGCAGCCTTGACCACACAGAAGCCTCCACCGACCCGGCCATGAAGTCCTGGCCATCCGATCTGGGCTCCCGGACCTGCTCGGCCTCGGCCATCACGGCAGCCCCTTCCAGCTCCACTCCCACCCCCCGGCACCCAGGCCGCACCAAAGGTGAGTGTGGGCCCTCCCGAGGGTGACATCGGGCCCAGGGCCTTCACACCCTGGCCTAGAGACAGGAGGGGCTTTGAAAGGTGTGAGCAGAGGAGACGGTGTCAGAGGCTCTGTCCTACTCACAGCCCAGTGACTGGACAAACAACCACCAGGAGGCCCAGGGGTCGAAAGCTTCCAGTGTTCAGGCCCTGGGCACCACGTGGCTCTGGAAGAGAGATGAAGTAGAGCTGAGCAGGGTTTGGACAGAAATCGGGCAGCTAATGTTAGAGTCTGTAAACAAGTCGGGATGGCGCCTAGCATTTTGCCAGGGGGAGTGGTTTGTGAAGTAACGCCAGCGAGCCATTAAGTGTGGAGATTCCTTATTGGTTGACTGCTGCATCTAGTTTATGTTAATTAAGATAAGCTGTGTGGAATGTATATATACCCCTCCTGTCCTACAATAAAAGGCTCCCACTCCTGCTGTATCAATGTACACAAGTTGCTCGTCACCCCCCGGTTATTTTGCTGCAGCCGGACTGTGGCAGCTACTGCCCCTCCAGTGTGATGAGCCTGGAGGTGTTTTCTCGAGAGGTTGAATGAGAGGTGCTCTGCCCTGCAAGTCTCTTGACGCAGTCGAGGGCAAGTGCCCCACACTAAAAGCAGTGCGACCAGGGAAGGGTTACAGCTGTACTCCCTCCCAGGATGCTGTTGGCTATGTGTGTGTTTACATTCAGTTGTGAGAGTAAAATGCGCAGAGTAATCTCATCAGCTGGAACGATTCCCAGCCAAATGACTCAGTCGAGTCTTGCCAGGTGAAGCACCTGGAAGCTCAAGGATGCCTTGAACACCTGAGGAGAGCCTGTAATTCCAAACAGAACAAAACCAGTGCCAAAGGCAACTGGAGTGCCATGAAGCACAGAGATGACAACTTTAAAATGCCCGGCATTGGTAGAGTCATAGAGAAGTTACTACATCATGAAACAAGAACAGGAGGCTGTGAAAAAGAGCAGTCAGGGAGGGAAAAGGCATCTGAAAATTTAAAATATGCAAACAGGAAAGAAAAGATAATGTCTAAGACTGAAAAAGACATCCTTATAAGAGGTGAAAATGTCCAAAGAAATAGTTAAAGGAGTTGAGTGTGATTGCTTCTGGGGGATTGGAAGTCTGAGAGCAAGAAGATAGTTTTTCTTTTCTTTTTTTTTTAAAGGTATTTATTTTTTAGCTTTAGGTGAACACAATATTTTTATTTTGTTTCTATGTGGTGCTGAGAATCAAACCCAGTGCCTCATGCATGCTAGGCAAGTGCTCTACCACTAGAGCCACATCCCCAGCCTTAGGAGGGTAGTTTTTCATAATAATAACAGTCACACAGCTCTTTAAGCCTTGGGCATGCACAACCATGGTTCTGTAAACAAAAAGCAACATAGCCAGGGTCCCTACATTGAAGGGACCCTCACTCTCTGGACATATGATGCCAGTGGGCATGTAACCGTTTTCAAAATGGACACCCTCTCATTGTGTTGGAGGGGGCCCAGACTCTGTTCTCAGAACGAGCAGGCTTGAAGCCTCGAGCATCTCACTGTCCTCAGGGACCCGTTGTGGGTTGCTGGCTGGTCGGTTCCTGGGTCTGGATCTGGTTAGGTGCTATGTGTGCAAGGAGCCCTCACCCTCCAGGGAGCCCGTCCCGCCCCTCAGATGTGGGCAGCTCCTGTTACCATGTTCTTAGGCCAGAGCCCCCCTTTTGTTTGGGGGTCCCAGGCAGAAGTTTGATCTAAGTTAATATTGGACAGGAGTCAGGGGTGCACCTCTGACTCAGTGTCTCCTCTTCCTGGCTGGAGAAGTAAGCAGAGGGCTAGAAGAGGCAGGACCCAAGGCACAGTCCACCCTCCCCGCCTCCTCCCTGGACATAGCCACGACTTGGGTGCCAGACAGAGGTCAGAGCTGGCCCTCCAACAGAGGGCCGGGGCTTGCCTGTGGCTGGTTGGGCATTCTGAACCCCCAACTCACCAGCTGTGTTTTTCAGGCTGTAATTCAGATGACAACCTCTGCGACCCACCTCCAGAGCTCCAGTGCCCCCAGCCCAGGCAGCATGGTGAGTGACCGCGTGGCCGGAGCCCGTCAGTGTGGGTTCTGAGGTTTCTGTCACTCGGACTTTTCCTTCACACTAAGTCGGGTGGCATCAGCGTGTAGAGAGGTGACCGTGGAGTGGGATGGGGCTCACTCTCCAGGGAACCAGCCTCCCCTGCAGCTGTGGTCAGCTCCTGTTACCATGTCTTCCGGGCTCCCGTCCTCTGCCCTGCCAGGGGCCCGCGCAGGCAGCTGTGCTTACACTTGTCCAGCCGTGGGGACGGCACCGCCTCCCTGACGTGCCAGCTCTCGGGGTGCTGACGCTCCCTGCAGGTGTGGCAGAAGGTTCTGGTGGTGGCGCCCAGAGTGTCCGTTCGGGAAGGCCTCTCTGTCCTCGCTGGGGCTTTCCGTGCCTGGGGTGCTCCGAGTTGTAGTAAGTCCTAGAATCCGTTGGCGGCACATGTCCTGTGGTTGAGGATGGTGCACGTTTCTCTGGAGGGGAAGCAGAGGGGATCCCAGGCTTCTCCGATTGACCAGCTGCTTGGCTCGTTTCTGAGTTTTTTCTCCCGCCCCCAGTGCTGGGGATGGAAGCCAGGGCTCCCTCGGGCATGCTAAGCAAGTGCCACAGACCAAGTCCTCAAGCCTTTTATTTAGCATGGACTCTTTATTTAGGGATTTTCTTCTATTTGTTTGTTGGTGCATTATAATCTACATGATAGATTCATTGTGCTGAAGTTATACGTGCAGGTGATTTGGTCCGTCTCCTTCCCCAGGACCCTTCCCTCCCCCTCCCCTCTCCGCTCTCCTCCCCCATCACCTGGCTCTACTCTGGTCTCCTCTGTTACTGTTAGTGGGTCATAGTTACTAAGCGGGATCCAGGTGTGTTCACGTGTGGACATAGAGTAACCTCAGTCCCTCCCCCTTGGTCCCCTTGCTCTAGTCTGCTGGTCTCCCTTCTGTTTTCTAGAGATCCCTTCTTTTATTTTTATCTTTTCTCTCTCTGCCTTTCAGATATGAGAGAAAACATTTGACCCTTGACCTTCTGAGTCAGGCTTATTTTACTTAACACGATGATTTCCAGGTCCATCTCTTCACCAGCAAATGGCAATTTCATTTTTCACTGTGGCTCAGTAGAACGCCACCGTGTATACACGCCGTATTTTCTTTTTTTTATTCATTTTTATGCGGTGCTGAGAATCAAACCCAATGCCTTGCACATGCTAGGCAGGTGTTCTACCACTGAGCCACCACCCCAGCCCCACGCCGTATTTCTTTATCCAGCTGTCTGTTGACGGGCACCAGGCTGGTTCCATAACTTGGCTATTGTGAATCGCCTGCGGAAGCATTGGTACACAGGCAACAGTGTAGTTGGGTCATTTCCAGTCCTGGCGGAAGCTCCACACGGCTCTCCAGAGCGCCCATCCCACTGAGAGCACGAGAGGGTGATTCCCCTCCCGCCAGGAGTGATTCCCCATGATTGCCATTCTAACTGTAGTCCTCAGTTTTTGAAAAGCAACTTTGCAAGAGTGGGGAAATGATCCTTAAAAAACAAAAACAAACAAACAAAAAAACGCTCAGTAAGTTAATTCACGGGCATTTAGCTTGCCTCTTGCACCCAGGGCGCACGGCACCCCACCCCACCCTAACGCCTATGCTGCGGCTGCAGCGCACACCAGGGAGGCCTCGTGTCTTCTGTGAGCAGACAGGCTCTGTGAGGAGACCTGGTCCCTGGAGCCCTCTGCCTTCACACCATGCGGGGACCGTACAGCAGGACATCTCCCCCAGTACCCAGACTTGTGACTGGTGGCTGAGCACCAGCTCCCGTCTTCAGGACAGGAGGGATTTGCGGCAGCACTTGAGTAAACCACGGTGCGTGCCCAGCCGGTTGGTTTCTGTTTCTCGTAGCAAAACGTCCCACCTTTTTAAAGACGTGTATTTGTTTATTTCAGATTTTCCCTCCCCAGAGGGGATTGCCTTTGCTGTTTGCTATTCCTGAACCTTCTTTCTGGCCCGTGCCCAGATGCCATGTGTTCTCGGGTCCCTCCCAGATGCCTGCTGGGCTCATCAGTGCTTGGGAACTGGGAGCCCTGTAGACCCAGGAAACCAGAGCAGACTCTCTGTGGGGACCACAAGCACGGGGCCTCCTGCCAGGTCAGCTTAGCATCTGCTGTGTGCTGAGGGGTTGCAGAGACAGAAACACTGTCCCTGTCCCCCCCCAGGGGTTGAGTCCAGTGGAAGAGGTGTCTTCTCATGCGATATTCTGATACAGGGCAGGCTGCTGGGAGAGCCTGGCAGGAGAAGTCAGCAGGCCCTCGGGGGTGGCTCACCCTCCGCAGGGGATGGAGCCAGCCTTCCTGCGGGTCTGCAGCAGGGCAGCACCACTGCCACCAGGGGACCAGCTGCCTCCACGCTTGTCACGTCAGTCTCAATTTCCCCTCTGGGACATGTAAATTGGGGGCAGGGACACCAGGGAATAGCCCCCACCCAGGAGGACAGATTGCTCCTTTTCATCCTGCGGTCCCAGCACCCTCACCCCGTTTGTCACCTGCAGGGACACGCTGTCACACATGTGACCCGGCAGCCCTGTGCAGCCCTTGGTTCGCCCCCCCGCAGCCCTTGCTTGTTCTGTTTCTAGACTGGGGCTCTGTGAATTTCCTCCGTCACTACTGTCATTCCAAACTGCAGCCCTAGAGGGTAAAGGCGGGTTGTCAAAGCTCTCTCTCTCCATGGCTGTGCGGCACCTCGGGCTCTGTGGGTGAAGCTAAGCTTCTGCGGGAGCAGACGGAGCGCCCAAAGGTCTTCCTGAGGGCTCGGGCTGAGCTTTGGTTGCACATTCTTCTCACGTGAGGTGGCTGGCCTTGGGTCCCCCTGGCCCTTGGCCCTTTATGCTGAGCACCGCTCTTTCCCTCAGCATCACGACCAGGCAGCTTGGAGAGCAGCAGGAACACATCCAGCAACAGCTCACCTCCAAGCCTCAAAGGTAAGGCCCTGCCTGCCGAGCGCCTGCGGGCGTCTGTGTAGATGGGTGCCTCCGGCCGTGACATTCTAGCGGGGCTTTTAGGCACGTCGTCATGTGTTCATGGCCACAAAATGCAGTTTCTAGCACAGGCTAGAAAGTCTGAGTAGGTTTGGATTCAGGTCTCCTCCCTCTGACCTGCTCCATAGACATGGGCAAGTCCCCTCAGTGAGACGGGGATGGGTGCGCCCTCTTTCCTTCAAGACCACACCTCTTACCAAGACATTTTTCTTCTTAGCTTCTGCATGATCAGCCCTAGAAGAGCACCTTGGGGGGGGGCGGTTAATGAACTTTTAACATGTGAGTGCATGACCTCCAGCGAGTATTGTGGGTATTAGTAATTTAGGGTTTGATGGCTGCTTCTGCCGGGAGATTACGTGGCCCTCTACAAGGACAACATGCAAATTTATGAAGTGTTCGATATTTTTGCACTGCATTGATTGTAGTGTACAGTTGACACTCAGAAAGGAGACTGTCAGTAGTCCCAGGAGATGGAATTAAAAAATATACACATACATACATATATGTATGTATATAAATTTTTTTTAATTTGAACTTCAGTGGAAACTTTACTTTTATCTCATTTTAATTTGTCTTTAAAACTAAAGTAAAGCCCTAGAGGATTCTAAAAGGTCCTTTATAGCAGGGTGGGGGTGAGCCTTGGGCAGGGTTCTTTTTTTGTTGTTTTTTTTTCTTCTTGGTACTGGGTATTAAACCCAGCAGTACTCAACTCCTGAGCCACAGGGCTCTTTTTTATATTTTTTACATTTTATTTTGAGACAGGGTCTTGCTGAGTTGCTTAGGGCCTTACTAAGTTGCTAAGGCTGGCTTTGAACTCTGGATCCTCCTGCCTCAGCCTCCTGAGCCACTGAGATTACAGTGTGCTGCCACCATACCTGGCTTGGGCAGGGTTTCCTCATGGGTTTTTAGTGAGCCAGAGGAAGCACGGTGCCGGCTGGGACTGACATGTGCCCCTCTGTCCCCTGCCCAGGTTCCTCCGACCAGCTCCATGGCCGGTCCGAGAGCTTCAGCAGTGAAGACCTGATCCCCAGCAGGGACCCGGCCACGCTGCCCCGGGAGGCTGGTGCTCCAGGACGCAGTGCCCTTGGCCGCCACGAGAACCCCCTGCCCCGGAACGGGCCTCTCCCCCAGGAGGGTACCCAGAAGAGGGGCACAGCCCTCCCACACACAGGAATGCGGCCCTGCTCGGCCTCCCCGAGCAGCGAGATGGTCACCTTGGAGGAATTCTTGGAGGAGAGCAACCGCAGCTCCCCAAGCCACGTGAGTGCCAGGCAGGGCTGTAGGCGGCCGGGGCTGCCCCTCACTCTGCTCGCTCAGGACGGGGGCATGGGGGCGTGTAAGGCCTTATGCAGGACTGGCCTGGCGGTGGCAGGAGCCGGCGGGTCACTAGGAGCTGCCCACGGGCCCCAGACAGCAGGTGCTGCTTTCCTCCAGGCTTGAAGTAGGCTCACGGCCTGGGGCCAGCACTCCATTGCTGGTCAGGACGTCCTGCCAGGGGTCATGGCATGGCTCTGAGCACCTGCTTACCTGCGTCCCCAGCAGCAGGTGGCAGAGGGTAAATACTTTAGACTTTCTGGGTCACGTAGTTCAGTTGCATCCACTCAGCTCTGTCACCATAGAGAAGTAGACACTGGCCAGTGTCGGTAACTAGGCCTGCCATCGGACAGAACTTGTCTTAAGGACACTGCATTTGGAATTTCATATGATTTTTCTCGTTGTAAAATGACTTTTCTTCCTTTTTTTTTTTTAAGAGCAGTACTGGGTGCTCTACCACTGAGCTTCATCCCCAGCCCTTTATAATTTTTTTATTTTTTGAGACAGAGCCTCACCAAATTGCTGGAGTTGGCTAGGAACTTGCAGTCCTAGCTAACTTTCTCCTTAATATTTTTGTTCAATCATTTAGAAACTGTAAAAACTATTCTTGGCTCACAGGCTGCCTGAAAATGAGTGGCAAGCTGACTTGGGCATGTGGCTCCAGGTGCTGACCCCCGTACTGGTGCTCCTCCTGAGCTCCACTTGCAGACAGACCCTTCTCTGTCACCTTTCCAGCGTCCCTGCATGTAGCTTTTGCGTGTTGGATGTGCTCGCTCTGAATTCAGGAACGTGATCAGCCCTGGAAGAGTACCTGGGTTACTGAGTGAAAGAAAACCCTGTCTTGTCATTGAGACCTGTTGAAGACTTAGTATTTCAGTCTTTCCACCTAATTGGGCTGTGTCTACCTCTCTGATCTAGGTGAACGTGGCCCAGTAGCACAGGGAACATAAACGTTTGCCTGGCGGGTATTTATTGAGCACCTGCTATGTGCGGGGCAGCATGCATGGTGCCTGCCCTTGAAGCAAAGCCAGACAGCTCCCGGCAGCTGGCAGCGTCCACCTGCTCAGTGCCTCTCCTTGCAGGAGGCAGAGACTGGAGGCGAAAGACATGATCTCTGTTCTCCCTTTGCTCCTGTTTCTGTCTACCAAGGACTCAGTCTGCAAGGAGCCAGAGACCAAGCTAAGACAGCATCCCTGCCTTTGGGGCCCACGATCCGTGGGGTGATCCTCAGGCAGGAGTGTGCCTCAGAACTGCACGGTGGGCCTGCCAGACACAGGCCAGCCCCTGGGTTTCTGTCAGTCTGAGGTAGCACTGAAGATGTGTGTCCTTAGTAAATTGCTGATGATGCTCTGCTGCTGCCCGGGTCCCACCGCGTGAGCACGCCAGCGGGTTGAATAAGAGCGGCCCAGAGAGCCCCGATCCTCTGTCCCGTCCTGCCATGCTTCCTTCCCTTTGCAGATCTTGGGTCAGGGGGTCCTGAGCTCCCTCCTGATCAGCTCAGACCAGTCCCCGTGCTCTGTGGTAGCACCTGTCCCTTTTCAGCTTAAAGGAGACGGCACAGTCTCCCTGCAACAGTGTCTGTTAGAGCCTGGTGCTTGGCCCTCCACAAGCAGGGCCCTGTGCAGACAGCGGCCTCCCCACCTGGAGAAGCCATGGAAAGGGACTCCACCCTGCCTCTGCTCCCCAAGTGTCACTGATGCTAAGAGCAGGTGCCTCAGGATGAGGCTCCCTGGGGGGCCGGTGAGCGTGGTCTCCTGAAGGTGGTGTCACACTCAGAAGCGTGACAACACAGACACGTGCTGCGTGTTCTTGCTTATTTGTGGAAGCCGTGAAGGTTGATATCATGGAAGAGACTAGAGAAGTAAATGCTGGCTGGCACCAGAGGGCAGCCAGACAGCAGGTGACAAGAGCCAAAGAGATGAGAGGAGTCGGTCCTCATGCTCCCCAGCACCCAAGGGTGACTGCACAGTGTGTTTGTGAAGACCTAGGAGAGGAGTTTGAGGGCTCCAAACACAATAGCGTATGAGGAGGTGAAAACGTGCGCCTCCCTGGTTTGAGTCACATCTTGGATATGTGTCCTGAATTATCACACTGTCCCCGAGAACGCGCAGTTATCATGAGTCGATCTCTAAGGAGAGCAGCGGCTCGCAGAGAGGAGTGGCAGGTGTGGGGAGAGGCCCTGGAGCCGGCAGCCTGGGGCCTCCACCCCCGGCCAGCCGTGCTCTGGCTGCGTAGTGCTGACCTCCACTGCCACTGCCACTGCCTGGCCAGCCGCAGGTGGCCCAGTGCGCACTGCGCGGCCCTGCCAGGCTGCAGAGAATGCAGTGAGCATTTTGGCAGATACACACGCAGCTCCCAGAACAGCGCTGACCACCATGAGTGATACATGGCACCTTAGGATATTAATAAGCAGGTCTCACTGGACACTCACCCAGGACCTGTGGCATAACACGGCGGAGCACATCGCTGTCCGGCTGTGTGGCAGGAGTTTTCATGGGGTGGGGATTGTTGGCGGGTGCAGGTGGCTCCTGAGCTGCTGAGCTGCCTCCAGATTGGCACAGCAGGCTGGTGCTGACCCTCACGTCCCCTTCCTCCTCTTCCTGCGTCCACCAGCCTCCGGGCAAACCTTACTTGGCTGCTTGTGCCAGGCTGAGAGGAGTGGGCAGAAGGCTGCAGTGACCCAGAGTCACAGGCCTCTGCCTCCAGTGGCTCTGCCTGCTAAACGGTGGCAAAGGAGGCCAAGCCCGGGTGGCAGCTGTTCTGCCTGGGCAGCGGGTTAATGGGCAGCCTCAGGCTGTGCACCTTCCTGCCTGGGCAGCCTGGCTATCCCCTCTGGCCTCTTCCTGCCCCCTCTGTCTCCCCCTGCCTCCCTTTCTCAGCCTGGGGAATGTCCTTGTGACATCTCTGGGCCTGCTAGAATGACAGGGAATTCCGTCACACTCCCCCCCCCCCCAGCACCTACTCTGCAGGGCAGAGAAAGGAGACAGATGGGAGCAGTGGTGGTGGGGCTCTCGGCACCCACAACAGGGTGGGCTGGCTGTGCGCGAGGTCATCGTCCCTTCTGGATCAGCATTCTTATCTGCAGGGGCTGAGGGCTGCTTTGGAGCCTCTGGGGTTCTTTGCCCAGGGATGCCCCATTGCCTGACGGTCCTGACCCTTTCTGGGAGTGGGTCCTGTGGGAGACCTCGTTTCTGCTGAGTGGACTCCAGGGCATCCTGGCTCTGAGGACCCAGCGGCCCCCATCCCATCTCCCCACGCCTTTCTCCTCTGCAGGATGCTCCTCCCGGTTGCCCGGATGACCTGCTAAGAGACTACTTCCGAACAGCCAATAATTTTGTGGCCATCAGAAGCCTGCCGGGACCACCTGCCAGGAAGGAAGGGGCCAAGATGCCCGTCAGCCATGTGGCCCCAATCAAGATGGCCATTGGCGCCCCCGAGGGGAAGCAGCCGAAGCCTGGACATTACATGAAGCCAAACTTCAGGCCAGCTGAGGCGGAAGCCCCGGCCAGTACACCCCCGCGACAGGCCCAGCCTCCCCAGAGCCTGTCCCTGGGCAGACCCCGACAGGCCGCCGCATCCTGCACCTCCCACACATCTGCTAGCCGGAGTGCGTCCCTGAGCCGCGCCTTCAGCTTGGCCTCAGCTGACCTTCTGCGGGCCAGCGGGCCAGAGGCCTGCAAGCCAGAGTCCCCTCAGAAGGCGGGGGGTATCGAGGCCTCGGGGGGCAGAGAGACAGGCAGCCACAGCCTGCACAGTCCCGCACCCCCCAGCTCCCACAGCCTGGCGCGGGAGCGGACCCCACTGCAGGGCTCAGGCCCCCGTAGCCGGCCACTGGACATGAGGCGCTTCTCACTGGCTCCTCCAAAGGAGGAGAGGCTGGCCCCCCTGCAGCAGTCCGCCACAGCGCCAGCTATTGCCATGGGAGGTGGCAGTGGCAGTAGCTCCCAGCTGCAGCACTTCTCACCTGTTGCCACCCCAACTGCCAGGACCAAGCCCAAAATGTCCCCACATTCAGGGGAGGTGGCCACCATCGCCCCTGTCCGGGCAGGGCTCAGCAGCGCAGAGGGAGATGGGGTTCCAGGGCAGGGCTACAATGAGGGGCTCCCAGCCAAGAGCCCTGGGAGGTCCCCTGACTCGGCTCCTCACGGCAGCCGGGGCCCTGAGGACCTCAGCCGAGGGGGCAGCTCCAGGAGCGCACCGGCGTCCCCGGAGCCGGGCGGGGACCCACAGACAGTGTGGTACGAGTACGGCTGCGTGTGACTGGTCTGGTGGGCCAGCAGCTCCCGAACCTCACTGCTGAGGCGCCTTCTGATCCCGAGGCCCTTCTCCTGGCTGCCTCGGTGCTGGGAGAGGGTGGAGGAGGAAGGGGTCCCCACGCCACTGTCCCGTTTGTTTCCTGAACACTGTGCCAAGTCCCAAGGGGATGACCGCCAGGTGTGTAATGCGTCTTCTATACCTGGAGCTTCCTGCCGGCTGCTGGTGGCTTTGGAACAGATCCACTTAGCATGGGGGCCACTTAGAAAGCAGTGACAAATCCGACCTGGCCCAGAGCAGACACTATTCGAGTGGACCCTGGTAGAACACTCGTGTGCAAACCATTGACTTCCGTTAAAAAACGCGCATGGGTGCGCGTGCACACACACACAGCAGGCTCACAGGCTGATCCCTGGTGGGTCTGGAAACGACTCCTCAAGGCCATTGGATCCTGGGAACAGCCCAGACTGGGCAAGTACAAGGACCTGGAGGGCTTCGGGCGGAACCCAGAGGCAGCTAAAGCTGGGAGGGAGCACTGCCGTCCTGCCCCTGGGGTCCAGCATTTCCTTTGCCCCAGGGCCGTGCCCTCGGGTCTGGTTGTGCGGGGCCTGGGCATTTGTTCCCTCCTCCAGTTGGTTCTGGGGTCTCCAGGCCACCCAGGACCAGCCTTCCTAGCTCAATTTCTACAAACACTGGATCTGCTGGGCCTGGGCCTTGGGTGCAGAGATGCCCCGGCCCTGTCCCAGGAGCGAGCGTAGGGGCGGGGGAGGCCTGTGCACAGAGGTGCCTGCTTGGCTTGTGGTATGGCTGCAGCACCCGGCTTCCCCATCTCAGGTGGGATGTTGATTTCTGGATAATTTGGGGGGGGGTTAAAAACCAAATTTCTTTTAATATATATGTACACACTCGTGAAATATATATACTTTGGGGGGATCTATTTATGTTCCTTTGGGAGTCATTCCTTCAGGAATCGTACCTGCTGCTTTGTGTATTTGGTCAGATTCCTGACGCATTTAGTTTTCCTATTGTAAAGGTGCTTTTCCTGGGATGGGCTAAACCTATTGACTTTTTTAAAAAAAGATTTCCCCCCTTTTGATTTAATGTGCTGAGAAAGAAATGGGGAGACTTTTGAATGTTAACAGGATCCACTGTGGGAATGTTTCGGGTGGCATGTTAAAGAGCCATCATTCTGGAACACAGGACAGGGTTGTAATAAAGCAGAACAGAACCGAAGCGAGTCCTGGTCCTTCGCCACATGTTGTTGGTACCATCCTAGTGTCCAGCAGGCTGTACAGCTCGGACTCCCGGCTTGGGTCCTGGGGCTGCCCCCTGGACCAGGGGATTCATAGCTACTTTGGGGCTGCTGCTCCACGGACCAGACGAATGTGAAGCTCATGGTCTGCTGTACAGTAACCACACACCCCAACCCCGCGTCAGCGAAAACTGAGTCCCGTTTTGACATGGAGCTCGGCTGGAAGTGGTGCCTTTGTGACCTTCCCGAGGCTGCTCGGCTCTTAAGTAAGTGCTGGGTCTGGAATTTGGACCTGGGGGGCCTCAGGTGAGGTGGATAATGAAAAGGGGAAGGGAGAGGGGAGAAGACACCGGAGATAGCCACACGTGACCAGATCCTTTTACGGTTTTTGTGTCCCACTGTTGTCTCCTGGTCCTTCCTGCCTCACCAGCCTCGACTTGGGAAGGATCTCCTGCCTCCCCCCCACCCCCAGGATTCTGCAATCTGTCCCCATATCTGGCCTCTTGTTGGGGGACCGCCAGTCGTGCTGCTTCCAACCATTCTAAGCCGTAGCCACTTCGGTCTTCACTCTGTGGCCTTTGCAGGTTTGACACCCCAGTCTGCTTGAGGCAGTCGCAGCTTGACGGTCACAGCCCGTCTTCTGCACGGCTTTCACCCTCTCAGCTGCTTGCTGCCCTCATCTGCTACCTCTTTCCTGCTGCCACTGTCCATGGCTTGTGCAGGGCCCTGGGTCCTCCCTCGGCTTCTCTTCCACGCACCCCACAGGAGACCAGCAGGTGTTGGCCTCCAGCCCCGGCCTCTCCTGAACTTGAGGCCTGAAGTCACTACCCGCCTGACTACTGGCTTCCTCAGCTAACACCCACCCCCATGGTCCCTCATTCTTTGACACAACCTGTCCCATCCTGGACCCAGGGATTTGTCTGGAACCTGCCAACTGCTTTTGTCCCGGGTCACAGCCTCCAACCCTGGGACTGACCTTAACCTGTCAGCCTAGCCTTCTCTGGTGGCAGTTCAGGGAGGTCAGCAAGGAAAGGTCCAGACCCCAACCGTCCTACATCAAGCAGGAAGCGAGCCCCATGGGCTCTGTGCGTCAGCTGCCATCTTCCATTCTTATGTGCTCAGGGAGAGGGCTCCTGCTAAGGTCACCCGTGTCACCAGTCCCAAGGTGGTTCGCCTCAGGTGGCCTTTCTGGAGCAGTTCCCTCCCTCGGCAGCCACACCCAGGCCTCTGCAGACCCGGTCCTCAGAGCGGCTCACCTCAGGCACACCCTGCCTGCTCGTCACTCCCTGTCCCCGACAAGCTCCTGCACACACACGGTTGTAATTACCAGCTACTTCCAGAAGGCTCCAGATCCACGTGTCCAAGTTGAATGTCCCAAACGCACCTCAGATGTCCAACACCCAGCTCACACCCAGCCCACCCCTCGCCTGCCCCGGTAAACACTCAGAGGATGTTGACCCCTGCTCACTCTTCCTGTGTCCTATCCATGTGACCATCGACCATGGGGAGTCCCAGGTCAGGGATTTTTTTTTTTTTCCTTTGGTGAGTGTGTGTGGGGTGCTGGGGATTGAACCCAGGGCCTTGCTCATGCAAGGGAAGCCCTCTGCCAACTGAGCTCCATCCCCAGCCCCCCAGATCTTGGATTTTGCCTTTGTATACTTGTAGACAACCTCCAGATGCTTCTGCCATGACTGGGGCTCCAACGTGAATGAGTGCTGGTTGGTGTTTTCTGTGTTAACCAGATGAGGGGGACGCCTCAGAGGCCTGTGTCAGACTTCATTGGCTGGTGGTATGCGTGACCTTGCTGAATCAGTTTATGAACGTGGGATGGATTTCCTCAGTTTTTCATGCTGTTCCCACCGTGAGGGCCTCACATGTAGAATGAGTTAATCTAAGATTAAAATAGAACTCACCAAAGTGTCCACCCAGCACGCTTTTAAACTTAACATTTTTTCCATTTACTCTCTTAAGTAGAGATGCAAAAGCATTGACTGCGCCCTGGATCAACACTGGCCTGTTTCTGTGGTGTAAATATTCTCGCGGTGGCTGATGTCAAGCTGCCATTACAAAGTGACTAAACATGGGCTGGGAAGGGGTGCGCGGCACACCCCACTGTATAGCCTCACCACCACCCAGATACAGGCATGAATAACCACGAAGGCAGAGGAGCTGGCAAAATAATTAGGAAGTAGTGGATTTTGAGTATTTATTACTTTTGCTTCTAATATTTAATTGTGGATTAATCGAAGTCCGTTTTTATTACTATTATTTTTTAGAGAAAGAGAGGAGAATGAGAATTTTAATATTTATTTTTCAGTTTTCGGTGGACACAACATCGTTTGTTTGTATGTGGTGCTGAGGATCGAATCCGTGCCGCACGCATGCCAGGCGAGCGCGCTACCGCTTGTGCCACATCCCCAGCCCAATCGAAGTCCATTTTTAGTAATGCAGAATTGCTGGAATTCACCAGTCCATTCTCACACGCCAGAATAGGCCAGCTCTGGCCCACCGTGAGGGGCACCACCTCTAAGAGGAAAGCCAGAGGAGCAAGCAGAGAAGCCGGGCTGGGCACCGAGGGTGGGCGGCTGTTCCCTGATTTCCTTCCCATTTCTCCAGTCTTAGAGGGCACCAGAGAGGGGTGGAACAGAGGGACCAGATTTGAAGTGCCTAGTGATATGGGCCCTGCAGTGGGCACAAGGCAGAACAGTGGGCCTCCTCCAAGCTCAGCTGCCTTCTAGCTCGGCCCTGGAAGAGCCTGGGTTTGAGAGGCATGGTCTTCTACACAGGGCACACAGAACGGTCACTTGGGCCCATCTGTGTCCTGAAAACTGCCCTCTACCCTCCCACCTTGCCCTTCCCCAGGGAGCAGTGTGGCTGGTGGGGAGGGGGAGCCGGTCACCTCTCTGTAGTGGGTGGTGGTCTTCACAGCCAGAAGCCGGCCAGAGTCGGGTGAGGTGTGTCCTGGCAGGACCTGCTGGGTGCCTGGGGAGGCAGGGGACGCGCAGGGCTCGTGGCCTGTGGGTCTAGCCCAGAGATGAAGTCCAGGTGTCTCTGCTCAGTCTGGGGGCTGGCAGAGCGGCCTGGTCCTGATCTCTCCACCCCAGAGACCACAGAAGCACAGGGAAAGGGCTTCCCAGTCTTGGAATCCTCTGGGCCTGTCCAAGCTTCCGACATGAGGACCATGACCCTCATGAACCCTTCTGGAAGCCACACAGTCCCCAGGCCGTTGTGGGGTGGGGACTGCCCTGCCTGCTCCTGGGTCCACAGGACCTGCTTTCCTTGAGTCTGGGCGGCCTCCGCCAGAGGAGCCTGGGCCTCCTGCAGGGCAGGCCTGACCACTGCCAGCCCAAAGCCAGGCGCTCAGGTCACGGGAGCCAGCGTCCAGGCGGCAGCCGTACTGACTGGGCGAGGAGAGCCCCCCGGGCAGTTCCCAGAGGGCCACCACAGCAGGGAGGGACGCAGGAGGCTGGCGCAAGGGGACACCTGACCTCGGGCATCACTGGCTCCTCGGCCTCTCCTGAAGCTAAGACCCAACTCCAGTCTCGGGAATAAAGAAAGGCCTCTGGGAGGGAGTGGAGGAGAGGGGCCGAGAGGCAGGCCCTGTCACTCTAGGATCCAGTTGATGGGACCAGCCACCCAGAGGTGTGTCAGGAGGTCTCGGATTGGGGGGCTGTAGTCAGAGGGACCCTGGCCCAGGCTTCCTCGGTGGGGACAGATCTCAGACCCTCCCAGCTGCGGCCAAAGTGCAGGGTCCTGCCCTGGGGGAGCAGCCAGTAGCACCTGGGACAGCTGGGGAAGTGCCACCCGCCCTGGCCCAGGGATTGGGGAGGAAGGTGGCAGGAGCGTTTGCCGAGTGCCGAGAGCTGGCGCCTGCCTCTCCGTAACACATTTAACTCTCCATTTCTCCTCCCTCAATTTCCTCCTTTTTGTTGTTCATTCATTCAAATGTGCCCTCTGCTGGGTTTTGTCCTGGGGGTGGGTCGCGGGGTAGGTTGCTGGGAGCTGGGCCCTGCCCCCTCATACTCCGCAGGGGAAACAGGCTGCTGTAGTTCCTGCCCCAAATGATCAGAATCAAACACAGGGACCCCAGGAATACACCCTGAACCCAAGAGAAATCCCCACGCCCTCCACACCCCCCCCCAAACAATGCAAGGGCCCTTTCTGTATGCACAGCCCAGTGTACACTAGTCACTGCAGGGACTCCCAGGACACCTTCTAGTGTCCTTGCAGGTTCAGTTTAGAATTGCCTCTTCCGAGCAGGCTGCCCTGACTGCCCCTCCAGATTCCTGCCTTTGTACCCTGGCCTCCCGTGGCAAGGCCCCCCCCCCGCCCCCCGCCTATGAGCCTCTAGTTACGGTGGTCATCAGAACGTTGTCACCGCTGTCTTAATCCTAGATTTTCCTTCTAAATCTCTCAAAAACCTCCGTCACTCAAGTTCCATTTCTATTATGTACATAATGTTTTCCTTTGAATATTTTACTTTGGAAACTGGATTATTGCAGAACATCTATTCTGGGAATAGAAACTTGCAATTCAGGACTGGCCCTCACTATTTTTAGATTCCCCGTTCTCCTCCAGGACCTCCAGGGCAGAGCATATCACTCCCCAGGCCCCTTGGCACATCTCACATGGACCCCAGGGTCCCCACCTGAGGACACAGAGGAGCTGGGGCCTCATATTCTAAAGCCCACTCCCAGTCTGCGCCAGTCTGCGCCAGTCTGCCGGAGAATCTCTCCCTCTGATCCCCCACCAGGACCAGCAGGTGTTGGGCTGAGATGCGGTGGTGGGGGGGTGGGTGGCCACTAAAGGAGGGGTCAGTCCCCACTGCTGAGGACTTGAGTCTCTTCATTTTCAACTGGACCTCAGGCCACATCCAGGACAAGGGGAGAAAAAAAATACTTATTTTTAAAAGGAAATTGTATTCCACTCGAAACTGAGTGCCCCTCCACAAAAGGAAGATAATTAGACAAAAGCAAGGAAAGCCAAGCCGGGCTCTTGAACCTCACCATCTGCTGCCTGTGGAACTCGCCCAGGTCCTAGCACGCACCCCGCTCGGGGCAGCCAAGCTGTTCTCCCAAAAGACCAGAGCGGGGCTCCTGTGGTTCTCTATGAAGGCTCCTGGCCCTAAAGTCTAGAAAAGTTCCTCTTCGCCAAATACCCCTCCAGCCCATCCCTGTCCCCTCCAGCCTCCACACACCAAAGTCAGGAGCCCAGTGGAGGCTCATCTTACATAGCATATTGAAGAAAATCAATCACCATTTCCTTGCTGGGGCAGGTGTAGTTCTAGAGTTTTAGACTTAGGAACTCAACTAGTGCAATAGCCCTGTGAGGTACTGTGGTTACCCCCATTTTACACATAAGAAAACAGAGGCACAGAAAGGTGATTTAACATACCCAAGGTCACACAGCCAATAAGTAAGTGGACAAGCCAGGATTTCATCCATTCTCCATAAGCAGAGAATCAAGGCAGCGGCTGGCCAGAGTGTCTGACTGGCCCAGCCTCCTTCATACCAGCAAAGCCTCCTGTGTGCCTTCCCTGCCTAACCTGCCCTCTCAGCACCTGCTAGGTGGAGCTCCTGGTTTCCAAGTAACCAAATTTTATAAGAGTACCTTTACATTTGACTCTTACACTGATCTTCATATTAAACCCATTTTACAGAAGAAACTGAGACCCGGGGAAGCTACACGACTTTCACAGCCAGAAAGCAACAGATTGGGGCTCTGAGCCCAGGAGTTCAGATGCTATACTCCCCTGCCTTTCCCTTTCCCAAGCCAACAGCTTGAGAAGACTCAGCCTGAAGGCTTCCTCAAGTCCTGAGTCCAGCCAGGACGTGACACTGGCTCCCCAGCCCTCCAGATGTGCCTGCTCATGCTTCCCCTGGGCTTGAGCTGTCTCCCCCACAGGCCGTGAGTTTTCCTGCCTTTGGGTGTCCCCATTAGTCACAGTCTGTCTGAGAGCCCTCAGATTATCTGAGTGAGAACAGAAACAACTTGTGGTGTTGGCCAGGTCGCCCGATTAATCAGCTCAGGCCGGAGCCTGCCAGAGTGTGGTCAATGCCAGAAATGATTATTCTCAGAACCACAGCCTCCTGCTGCCTGCAGCTGTCCCGGGAGAACCTGACTCAGCAAGGGAGATTCCCAGAAGAGAAGCTGCCCACCTGTGTGAGCACTGGGGTGCTCTGTCCTAGGAAGCTCACAGTGACAAGGGGCAAGGGCAGGGACAACCAGCAAGAGGAGACTTGGGCTGAGCAGGGACACATGAGCTGGCACTGGAGTCAGGGAGGAAGTAGAGACTCATTCTGTTGTTTGGAGGATAGAGAAGAGGTTTCCTCTGAGGCTGGCCAGCTGTGCTCACTGGAAGAAGGGACAGGAAAAACAGTGATTTTTTTAAGGTAGCTAAATCTGTGCACATTCCCAGGTCCTCACTGGTTCCTGCATTGGCGTGAGTCTGCAGCACAGGGGCATCTAGTGCATCTGCTTCTGCGTGCGTCAGTCTTGGCAGGAAGCAGGGACTTTACACATGAACGGGGCTAATGTGGATGGCCAGCTCCCGGGACTAGCTGGGTGGGGAGCTGTTGTTAGTCCTGGGCCTTCAGGAGGAAGGGAGAGAGGAGTCGGGGAGAGACTCGGAAGGAGCTGATGTCTCCAGCAAAGGGCGGCAGCTAACCCAAAGCCACCCTGGGTGAGGGACTCACTCCTCCTGAGTCCCTGCTCTCCTCCCATCTCCCACTGACCCGCGTCAGCACAAGCCAGAGTGCAGGGAGCCAAGGGGATGTCAGGCAAATAAAAAGTAGACAGCACAGTCCTGGCCTGGGGCAGGAGCCTCCTTCAACCTTCCTGTGGCTGCCAATTCTGCAGGTTGTCACCAAATTGGATACCTGGGACATGCAGCAAAGGAGTTGTCCTCAGGTTCTGCCTTTAGGTAAAATGCCAAGAAAAAGCCCACAGGAGACGGGGAATGAAGTGGAGGCCAACGTCACCGACACCAGGAGTGGAGAATTTCTGACCATGTCTCTGGAACCCAGCCCAGAGCCAGGGAGGATTTCTGTGGGCGAGAAAGATGGTTATTAGCGCAGCATTTCAAATCAGCATTCCAAGCGCATGGGCCATAATTTACCTTTCTCCAGGCCCAGGAATGTTCTGGAACGCATGCTTCCTTTTCACTTAGTGAGCTGTTTCTTGTTTTTAAAGATGGTGAATGCCAGGTTCCATTTACAAAACAACAAATTCTGCTGTTCCTGCCAGGACGGGTGGACGCCTTGACACCAAGTACCAGAGCGAAGCCCAGCCAAAAGAATGAGCAGGCAGGGCCGTGTATTTCTTCGCCTTTCCAAATCTAGCATTTTCTTAGGGACAGAGTGGTCAGAAGTGCCAAGCTTGATTTCCAGCAGCCAGTTCCATATCTTTGAGGAACTGGAAATAAGAGTCATGCTGTTCTGTCTCTGAAAAGTGAAGCATGAATCAAAAGGGACCTTATTTTAAGCGTACTTAGGCAGCGAAAGGGGCTGGTTGCGTTTGGACATCTATAAACAGAGATCTTGGAGCAGAGAAAGAGAGGCAGGGAAACAGGCCCACGGTGTCCGCCATGCTGCGCCATCTCTCGTGGCCGCTATTCTGTAGATGATGGGGCAGGAGTCTGCAGCGTGGTCTTTTAAGGGTTTACTTTGTCATAATGTTTCCACAGTCGTGTGCGGGGCCCCTGAGAGTCAGAATCCTGAATCAGGCAGCTGACAAGAGGGGTTTTAAACACCCCTCTTCCTCCTGCAGGGACAGGACCAGGCAGAAGCTGAAAACTGCAAGAAGCAGCTTCAGGATCCAAATCTGTGATGAGTCCGGCCTCTCTCTGTCCCTTGGAAACAGAGTGGCCTTAGGGGATTCACAGAATCTGTGTCCTGATCTGTGAAATGGAGAGAATAAAACTGCTTCTTGCTGGGATGGAAGGAGGTCCTGCATAACGCTAAGGTCGCAGTAGGGGTTCAAGACCTAAAAGGGTATTTGGAGAACATAATTCCAAAAATACCATCAGTGATAACAGCTAATACCTACTGAGCCCTGGTGTGTGCCGGGCATTGAGCTAAGGGCTTTACCTAGTTTAACTCATGTAATCACCTGAGCCCCCTTTTCAAGTAGTGTTCTTATTTCACAAAGAAATGGGCACACAGAGGCAAAGAGACCTGCCCAAGGTCTTCCTGCCAGTCAGTAGTGGAGCTGGGATTCAATTTCCGACACTGATTTCCCAAGCCAAGCTCTCAACTACATTCAGCGTGGCAATTTTTTTTTTTTTAAAGCAGACGGATATTTTCAGGCATGAATAGTTAATCCCCAAAACCCCACTTGCGAAGATTTTGTAAGAAGGAGATTTCAAAATGGGGACCAGAAGAGAAGGCCGATCCAACCTCTGAAGGTGCCTGTTGAGAGACCGCTGGCTGGTGCCCAGCAGGAAAAGCAGACCCTCCTTGCTCTCTGGGCTACTCTTCCTCCCCTGGCCCCTCCTGCTCCCACTGCCTCCCCCTGCTAGGGGACCTCCTGCCCTCTAATGCATGGCTACCAGATCTACTGGGAGACTCACCTAGAGGCCAGGTCAACACCCTGAGCCACAGAGGGGCCAGCAGAAGGTAAGACTCTGCCTGGTCCAGCTCCCTGGGCCCCTCCAGCCTGCACTTGCATTCACTGTCCGTCTCACCCAGCCATCTGTCCTCAGACCAACCCACAAGCTCCTGCAGACTCTGCAGTGACCAATTCCAGACATTCATTTCACAAACAGGAATGGGGTGCCCTGCTATGAGCAGGGCACTGGGCCCAGAGCAAGGGCCTTGCAGACAGAGAGCCGTGTGCCAACAATCCCAGCACAGAACCCTGGGAAGGGCGCCATGGGAGTCCAGTGGGGCTCAGCTCACATGGCCTGCGACAACCAACAAGGCTCCTCGGTCAGGTGACTTCTGAGTCTTCAAACTGGGGCAGGATTTCAGGCAATGGCAAAGGAAGTCTTTTGAGGGAGAAGAGCCACAGGAGCCAAGACATGAGTTGGGAACGAGCAGCAGGTACTGAGGAAACAGGGAAGCATGGGATAGGATGCAGGTGGAAATGAGGGCTCTGGATCCAGCTGCCTGGTTTGAATCCCAAAGCCTCCATTTCATACCTGTGTGACTGTGGGCAAATTATTTGACCTCTCTGCCTCAGTTCTCCACGTGTAAAATGGGAGTAATGGTAGCATCTCGTTTTAGTGCTTACAACAGTGCCCGGCACTCAGTAGATGCTCAATAAATACTAGCTGTAACTTTTGTTACTACTATTACTTGTGGAGCAGAGGGCACTCAGGCCTCCTTGAATTCTCAATCAAGCCAATTAAGAGTTCTACTGTGTGATCCCTGGACCCCCTCAGGCTCTGCCTGCGCTGGCGACACCCAAGTGAATGCTGAAAGGCCACTCTTCTCCCAGCTTCTCCGTGGGTTCTCTCTGTGGGTTTCCCAGAAGAGGCCAATGACAGCCGCGAGCCCTGGGAGCGCATATGGCTGGAGAAGGGCCCTCCTGTTTGGTTTGGTTTTTGTTGTTGTTGTTTGTTTTTTACACCAGGCCCACTCTGAGGCCCACGCAGCGCTCCGGAGCTGTGGCCAGGTCAGGATGGAAGTGGTGCTGGTGGGGACGCTGGACCTTCAGGGCAGGCGTGCGCGAGCCTCAGCCACCTTGGCCGCCTTGGCAGGCGCCTAGCCTGTGGCCTGCGGTCTGTCGGTGTGACAGGCAGGGCGTGGACTGGCAGGTCTGGGTGTGCCCGCGGGTGGTGGGAGCGGGAGGAATCGGGGCACAACGTGGCCCGGGCTTCCTGAGGAGGAAGGGACCCGCCGGCGTCTCCGGCCACTCCTGCCGCCGTGTGCGCGCTGGCAGTCAGGGGGCGCGGGCGCCGCGCAGGGTAAGCAGCCGGCGTTCCAGACTGTCGCCGCGCAGGTACGTGTCTCCGGGAGCCAAGCTGGTCCCCGGCGCGCCAGGCCCGGGAAGCCGTTTGGGAGCCGCGGCCTGGCCGCGGGCTGTGGCGCCAGCTGGGCGCCTTCTCCGGCGAGGTCCCGAAGCGCGTCCGCCGCGTGCGCGCGCGGGGCGCGGGGCAGGTGCGGAGCCGCGGGGGCGCGCGTGCGTGTGTGCGCCCCGGGGCGGAGACGCGGCCGCGACCACCCGGGGTCTGTTCCCCCTGAGCGCCGGCGCGGCGGGTCCCTCTCCTGGTGGAGGGTGTCTCCACCTGTGGTCGCCGCCGGGGTTAGCAGCCACCCCCACGGCTGGCTCCGTGGCCACCTGGTAATTACTTGCCCCCAGGAAAAGTGTCCGACCGCTAACCTTCGTTTCCCAGAGCTCCGCGCCACCGTGAGCCAAAAATTCCTTTCGGGCTCTTCCTTTCCTCCCCCTAAATCTGCGCGCTGGGAGGAAAAATCTGCGCGGCCCCTTCCCGAAATCAGAACAGGCGGCCGCCGCCGAGGGAGGGGAAGAAAGCTCCCGTGAGTGACTAGTCGGCAGAAGGAGGGACCTTGGTCGCTGGTTGGCGGGGGACCCCCAACTCTGGCGATCAAATGGCCCAACTGAGAACACAGCGGCGCCGGTAGTCCTCCAGTGGCCCAACCCTGACTAGTGGCCAGATGCACCAGCCAGGGCGCGAGCTCTTGGGGATTTAGCAGTGGCAGAGGAAGAGCACTGACTAGGAAAGGACCCGGGGCTGTGTGGCTTTGGGCCGGTGGCTGGCAGTGGCTGTGAAAGGGAGGTAAGAAATACTAACCATGGCCACCTGGTAGAGAGAGGAGAAAGAGGGCGGAGGGCCTTGAAAGGATACAAATTTGAGATGCGAGAGTCATGCTTCGCTTTTCCCCATCCCCACCCCCCCTCCCAAAGCCCAGGTCAGCTTCCAAGAGGGAGGAAGGGAGGGAATTCCGGAGCTTGACAGTAGAAGCCTTGGGTTGTGCGAACTGGACTGTTTGCAGTCCAGAGCCCAGTTCCAGAAGCAGACGGCCTACATTCAGATCCCACCTAAGTGCATGCTGAGCAGGTGCTCTACCACCCAGCTACATCCCCAGCCCAAACTGCCTCTTTCGAAGCTTCGGTGTCTCCTGAGAAATGGGTAGAGCTCACTTCCTAGGGTGGTCATGAGATCACGCAGGTAGAGTTCTTACCTTGAAAACCTCTCCATGCCCCTAAATGTCAGCTCTGAGAATTCTTGTTTTAACTATGATATTGCACCCTGCTGGGTAAACCTCACTGTGGGGAGAGAAGACTCACAGGAAGCAGAGTGGAAAGTAACTAGCCTTCTGTGTTGACGCACTGAGGAAGATGGCGGTGGTGGAGGAAGGACATGAGCCTTAGATTCAGAATTCCTTTTTCAGCCTTGCCAGCTGGCTGGCCTCTAATGACATACTTTACCTTTCTGAGGCTTTATAGCTCATGGAGGAGGTGGAGATAATAATATTTCACAGAATTGCACAAAAATTCAAATCCACTAACCCCATGAATGACTCTAGCACATAAGTCCTAAAGTGATTTGGGGTAAAAGTGATATTTATGTTCCAGCTATCCATTGCTACATGAAAACCACTTTAGAAGATATTTACTTGAAAGAATGCCCATTTATTTGGCTCACAGGCCTGTGATTTGGGCAGGGCTTGGTGGGGATGGCTGATCTCTGCTCCTTTGCAGCATCAGCTGAGATGGCCTACCTGGGTCTGGAGGACCGTCTTCCATGATCACACTATACCTGTATGGCAGGCAGGTTGATCCTGGCTGTCAGTTGGGAGTGTAGCCGAAGCCATCAGCCAGGATCTTGTTTCTTTGGGGTTTTCTTACGGTGTGGTACTTGGGTTTCAAGAGCTGTGGTCTCTGAGGCCTGGGCTTGAGCTGGGACAGAGTTGCCTCCACCTTATTCTGCTGGTCAAGTTGTCACAGAGCCGAGACTCCCATCTCTCAACAAAAGGAATTGCAAATAGTTTGCCATCATCCTGAGTCTACCCCAACTTGAAAATATTCCCTGTTCTTGTTATCCCCCACTCTGGGTGACATGAATGTCTTCATCCTTTGCAAAGATGAAGGGCTTCTTCAGGAGAGGACCAGCGGAGATCCAGATGTCCATGACAAGGGCCTGATCACCCAATCAGCGTCTCTGGTCCCCATTCAAGGTTGAGGAAGCAGGTGTCCTATATGGTGGCCTCCCTAGCATCTGTTTCTCAGGAACCTCTCAGACTTCAGTCCCTGCCTCTGCCAACACGGTGCCTTTAAAACAAGGAGAAACCCGAGACAGAGTAATTTGGGTTCAGGAAAATAGATTTTAGCAGGTGGCCTGGGGTTGAGTGTCAGGGGAATCTTCGCAGTTCTCAGCTCCCTGGACGAGGCTGTTTATTTTCGACAGGGCTGCTGCCTGGGTGTTGGCGGTAACTGTTGTCATACATTATTAGTTTATTAATTGACGGGGTGGAGCAGTCTGGGTAGGGAGACAGGAGATGGTGGGGGCGGCAGGCCGGGGTTGCCATGGCAACCCCAAGGCCTGTGGTCTGGGCTGCAGGCTGCAGGCGGGAGGGATGCCCTGGGCAGCTCCAGCCTCCCCAGACCACAGACTCTCTCGGCTGGAAATCTCTCTGGGGGCAGCAGGCCACCGGTGATGCACTTCCACGCAGGGCCGACCACCCACACCCTTCCTCTTCCTGTTGTCTCATCCATCTCCTGTCTGTCTCCCCCAGTTCATTGGCTTCTAACTGGCCTTCCAGACAGGCTGCTGGAAGAAATGAAATTTAGACTCACGCATTCATCAAACGCTGGACATGGTCAGCGTCCATTTTCCCTGCAGAGGACAAAATGGACCCAGCAACTCCTTCCCCAGAACACTTACTCTCTGGGGGTGATGGGCACTCACCATCGTACAAGGTCCCCTGAATCCCAGTCACCTTTATTGAAACCCGTTAAACTCAGACCTCGACCTGGCCCTGTTCGCACACGACCCTAGTCTGTCTTCAGTGGTAACATTCACCTGGCTGCGGTGAGGGCCTGTGGGAGGCCCTGTGCCTGGCAGAGGGTGGTACGTCAAGTCACAAAAGTACCCGTGCTGCGTCCCCTTGCTCACCTGTGCCCTTGGAACTGCCTGCCGTCCTCCTCCTGTGTGAGGAGCGCTGGCCCAGTTCTCCCAGCCACAGTGAGAAAACACCCAACACTGTCAGAAGTCTCAAGTCAGCCAGGGGGGGGTGAAAAGAACCCAGAGAAGGATGGGGTCCAGGCAGGGGCCATGGAGGGAAGAGAGGTTCTCCCTCTGGGTGTCCGGGAGCACTGTGTGGAGGAGGTGGGGGTGGGCTCGGGTAGGAATGCAGCCTCCCGGACCTCAGCCCTAAGGGATTCTCCTTCAGCAAGAGCAGGAGGGCCTGGAAACCTGCATTTAACAGCCCCCAGCTACGGCATCCTGATACAGGGGTCCTGAGGTTCAACTGGAAAACAGTGTTTTTGAAGAATTTGGGGGGGTGGGATTTGGCCTTGAAGATTGGGAAGAATATGGAGGTGGTGAGAGACATTTTGAGAAAAGGAACCGAGACTGGGAAGCAGATGAGCTCCAAGTAGGACCACAGCACAGGGTGTCAAGGACTGGGGGGCGCCTCCTTCCCTCCCCTCTCGGCCTTCTGCTGCCCGCCCTCCCCTCTCAGGGCGCAGCTCAAAGCCCATCCCCCCAGCGGCTCCATCACAGCTGCCCCCACCCACACACATCGCTGGTCAGTCCCTGCGGCTTTGGATTCTTTGCCTTAGACTTTGTCCTGGTTGGGGGGAGTGGAGGGCAATGTCCAGATCTTTCTCTCCTTCCTTCCCAGCCCCCCTTTCTTTCAGTTAGTAAATATTTATTAAATCCCAACCATTTGTGCAGCACAGTTTTAATCATTCTCTTTCTCAAGAGAGAAATTGGGCCTCAGCTCATGGTCCATGGACCCTGTTAGCAGTGCAGATCTCAGGCCCCCCACCCAGACCTACTGAACCGGAAACTGCACTTCAACAAGATTCCTGGAGACTGGTGTCCACACTGACAGAGAAGCGCCGCTGTATGGGGTTTTAACATGGCGTGTTGGGAGGCAGCATAAAGCCCCCGACCCAAGGTGTCTAGGTCCTACTCCCAGAACCTGTGACCAGGTTGCCTTATACTGCAAAGTGGCACCAAAGTAGCAGGTGGAAGTAAGGTTGCTAATCAGATGACCTAAGGAGCTGGCCCTATGTTCCTGGGAGGAACCCAGATTATCACAGGGTCCTTAAGAGTAAAAGCGGTGGCAAGAGGGTCAGAGGAGGAGACGTGCCGAGGGGGGCAGCAGACACGGTGCAGTGTGAGAGGACTCAGCCCACCGCCCCTGGCTCTGCAAAAGCAGGATGTCCCGGCCAAGCAACATGGAAGCCTCCCCAGGGCTCCTGAGAAGGAACACAGCCTGGTGGGTGTTTTGATTTTAGCCCAGTAAGACCCACGTCAGACGTTTGACTTCCAGAACTGTCATTTAAGACATTTGTGTTCTTTAGGCCACTGAGTTCGCAGGGATTTGCTATCGTATCGATGAAACACAAATACAGTCTAGAGTCCTGTCCTTGGAGTCAGACACCCCTGGGTTCAAATCTCAGCTGTTCTTACCAGCTATGTGACCTTGGGCAACTTGCTTGTAGCCTCTAGTTGTCTCATTTATAAAACAGGGACAGTCCTGCCACATAGGGTTGACAAGAAGATTAAACTGGAGCGTATTCAGAGGGTGCTCACCACAGTGCCTGGCCACAGCACGTGCTCAGGAAGTGTTAGTGGCCCTGGCATGCCGAGTTGCTCCAGGCCCTCTAACACCAGGAGGGCCTTGGGTAGGTTCTCTGGTCCTCCTCCTCTTGGTCCTTGGGACTTCCAGCAGAGCCATCCTTAGTTCAGACCTGTCCCCTTTCAAACCTGCAACAATGTGGCACCACCAGATGTCCAGGTGACCTTTGCAGCAGCTCCTGGGTGTGAGCATGTGCCACAGTGTCAGGCTGCTGCTGGGGACACAAGTCAGCAAAGGCCCCTACAGCCAAACTGCAGCTGGCTGGTCAAAGGCCCGGCTTATATTCATCCGCACCCCTAGAGAGCCTCTGAGGCCTCCACCCCAACTAACCCCAAGTCAGTAAGTGATCTGAGCAACTCATAGCTGATGGGGATGGCCTGGCGCTCGGTAGCTGCGGTCTACCAAGGGGCCTGCCCATCCCGTGCCCTATCCAGGGGAGCCAGATGGTGGGGCAGGAACTTGAGGCCCGAGGGATGCCATCACCACCACCATCACCAGCACCAGGACATCCCCACTAACTCTCTTTGAGGACCTACTAAGTGTAGGCCCCACGGGGACCTCATATCCCTTGACTCACAGAAGCCCACTGACATGTGACTCTCAAGGTCTCAGAGCCAGGAAGTCACAGCCTTGGCATCTTACCTCGAGGTCTGGGCCGGATCCCCTGCTCTTCACCTCTATCCCACATGACCATGGAGTTGCTGTTCACATGCTGGAGGCCTTGCATGGTGCCACCAGCTTGGAGCAGACCCCAAGGTCCTCTCTAAGCTGGCTCCCAGGCTGCCCAGAAGGGGAGCCAATATGTGGCCTCAGATCCTGTGGCCCTGAAAGCAGCCCCAGCACATCTGAGAAAAGCCCACATCCCTTCAGAGCCAGGCCCAGGAGCATCACAGGGACTTCCAGGGCTCAGGCCAACCTCGGGGGCTGCCACCCCAGTGGGAATCCATAGTGTCTTGTGACTGTCATCACTGGGGTGGGGGAGGGAGAATAGGAAGGAGAAGGAAAAGCAAGTGACAGACCTGGCCCAGTTCGGGCCCTTCTGTCTTCCTGAGATGGCAGGAGCCGCAGGGGTAGGTAGGTGGGGCCCAGACTCAGGCTTCTCACTTCACTGAGTCCTACCTCTGCTCAGGGGCCACTTCTTAGATTCTGCCACTTTGGGCTGAAGGGCAGAAGCTTGGAAGTTGGGCACATAGTTTCTCTTGAAACTGCAGTTTCATGATAGGCCCACTATTTTTAAAACTCTAAAATTTTTTTTAGTTGTTGATGGACCTTTATTATATTTATTTATATGCAATGCTCAGAGTTGAACCCTGGGCCTCACACGTGCCAGGCAGGGCTGAGCCACAACTCCAGTCCCCACTATTTGTCTTAGTTGTAGGATTTTTGGAGAAGGTTGGGGCGGGGTGGAGGTAGGGGCCTCCATGACCCCTGTAACCACTGCATCATATCACTAGTACTACTAGTCCTACCTTCCTGTTTTAGGTTAAAAACAAAAACCTAGCACCCAAGAATATGGCGTGGGCACTGTGGGCATTTGCTGATGCAAATAAAGCTGAAGTTGGCCGCACTCCTCCAGCTGCATCCTGGAGGCCCAGTGGGGAGGGAAGGTGGGGGTCCTTGGCCTGGAGACGGGGAGGTCTCCTGCTTCAGGGGAGGCTCTGTGCTTCTGCTGGGAGGGGTCCTGGGCAGCCTGGGGTACTTGCTGGTCCCTGGGGGTGATGAGGGAAAGAGGGGCTCAGTGCCGTACTGTTCCTACAGGTGTAGACGGTGACAGTGTAGATGACCCAGGTCTGTGTGTCCTGTTAGGCTGGGCCACCCTGTGAAAAGAGTCAGAGATGTCCTCTTTGGTGGGCGTGACCTGGGGTAGCCAGGCAGTCACCATCAGTCCGGCCTCCTATCCCCCTGTCTTCTCATGTGACATCAGGGAAAGACAACCACACCCCATAACTCAGGAATAGCGTCTGTGTCCAAGTGCAGACTACTCACAAGCCTTGCTGTCACTTGAGGCAATCGATATAAGGGACAGTTGAAAAAGGCCTGCTGTGTGGCAGCATTTACTGGGAGGGACCCCTACGGATGCAGTCCCCTGACTTTAGAGAAGACAGGTCAGCAGATCACCTGACGCAGCAGGGAGAACTCATGTCCCTGGGGCCCCATGCACATGGGTTTCCTGGCTCCCGAGGACCCTTCCCAAGAGCCTACCTTGGAGGGAGGGAGTCCAGGCGAAAGGGCAAGGTGCCAGAAGCCAGCGTCTTCCACCATGGCTCTGCCATCTTCGGCTGCCAGGTCCTGGCCCAGTGCCTGAGCCCCTCTGTGAATGGAAGGCTGGGTAACCTGCAGGGGGCTCAGCCTGTGCTGCCAGAGCGGAGCCAGGATTGGTGAGTGCTCCCGAGGGGTGGAGCCCTGGCCAGGTCCCTGCTTCCCTCCAGGGTTTGGAAAACTGAGCTTCCCTTATTTCTGCACAAAGCCTTCACCCCATTGCCCTATTGGCCTGCAGACACATCTCAGCCTCCCCCACAGCAGCGGCTCCCCACCCGGGGAGCCATCCAGGGAGCTTTGTACAACATTGGTGCCTGCACACTTCAATTAGCCCCGGGTGGGGCCAAGGCCAGCTTGTTCTTATAGGCTGTGGGGTATTTTGTAAGGCATGTGGTCAGAGCTGAGACCCACTGACCCAGATGTTGGTAGCAGCTTAAGGGCCCCAGTGAAAACAGCTTCCTCCCTCCTTTCCCATTGCCCCTTTGTCCTTGCTGGTGTCCACAATGCAGCGGTGATGGTGATGTGTGCTAGGTCCCCGGGTGTGGGTCTGAATGGCTCCTGTGAGGACTCCATGTCCCTTCTCTCCTGGTATCCGGCGGGTGCCCAGAAGTGGTTAGAATTAGTGCACCCCAGTCCTCCTGTGCCCACCCACTCCCCAGAGGCGCCTGCCCCACTTGGGTCTTAGCATTCCAGCTGTGTGGCTCACGGAAAGTGCGGGAGGATGGAGATGCGTGGAGAGATCCGCTCTGCCGCCCTCATCCTTCTGCCGGCTGCGGTTCCCCGGCAACCGCCCAGCCTGACTCCAGATTGGAGTTCACATGATCCTGCTCAGCTCCGGAATGGGCAGCCTCCAGCCGGGGGTTTTCTAGACAGAGCTGGGAGGCTGGGTCTGCGCGTAATCGCAGGAGAAAGAGCCTGTCCCGGCGGAGGGGTCATCCCGGCTCTGAGGAGCCACGGCAGGAGCCCAGCAGCCTCGTCCCAACTCCCCACCCCCTAGAGGACGCCCTCCCTTCGGATTCCAGGAGTAGCCGAGGCTGGACTTTGCTGCCTGCCCCTCTCCTGACTGCAGAGACCACACTGCCTTCCCCCGGGGAGCCAGAGCCTCCAGCAGAGGCTGGGCAGTGCAGGACCGGCCCATTGGTGGACCAGCAAGTCAATCTCGTAGCTCATGACCTGCATTTAAAAAATTGAAACAGAACAGAAAATATCAGAATGCATGGGCAGTAGTGGGGTAAGTGTGGCTTGGGGAAGTTCACTTCTCTGGGTGTATGTGTGTGCATCCATGTCCTGGAGTGCTGGGTCAAGTGCACAGCATGTTTCCTGCTCTAGTTTGTGGTCCAAAAAGCTTAAAGGCAGCCCATCCAGTGCATGGGCGCCTGGGTTCTGGGTTCAGATTCCCTCTGACTTGCTGTGTGAGCTTGGGGCGCTTCTGTGTCTAGCCTCTGTGGGTCTCCGATTCTGGGAAATGGGTTCATGTGACTCATGGGGACTTTGTGAGCCCTAAGAAGACTGAAATTTCAGGCCATTCCAAGGACTTCAGAAAGAGACCCTTTTGTCCTGTGGGAGTGAGGCTCTGCCAGGTAAAGATGGGGCTGAGGAAAAAGGCAACCTGACTCCTGCACCTGCCTTAGAGGGACATAGTTTCTGATTTTGAGCCCTTTTAGGAAAGGAAATGGCCAGCCCCAGGGAGTGGAAGCTGGGCCAGCAGGAAACCCCCTCGAGCCATCCCTAACATGAGTAGCTGTCTGCGGTCTGAGTGTACCATGGGAACGGGGTGGGGAGGTAGGTGCTGCTCAAATCCAACACCTAGGCTTCTCTGCCCCTGACTAGGACCCTGCAAGAGACTCTGGCCCCTGTCAAGGAGGCGTTTCCTCCTTCTGGGGCCTTAGTTTTTCTTGGTCTTTGAAGTCCTCGGAGACCTCCATGCTGATTAGCATTTGTCTAAGGATGTGCCTCCAGGCGTGAGTCACTTGCTGCAGTTTTTCTCAGTTTCTTAGCTGGATGGTAAACTGTCCTTTTGATTCTTTTCCACCACCCCCTCCCTGGTGGGAGACCAGGGATGAGGCTAGGTTTTCTTTCCTCCGAGGTTGGGTGGAGCGTCCTCCAGGTTCAGGGGGCTAGCCCAGGACCTCACCTGCTGGTTCTTGTGGTGACTTCCTGGGGCCTGGAGTTTGAGCCTTGGGGTGGAGGGTGGTTGCTGCGGTCATCCTGTTAAGTGGTCAGAGAGCAAGGTTTAAAGGAGAGTGTGGGCCGGTCCAAGTTCAAGACCCAGCCTGCTGCCACGTCCCAGCTGTGGGATCTTAAGCAGGTTGGTTCATCTCTCTGAGCCTCGGTTTTCCCATCTGTGAAGTGGGGGCTGAGGAGTGTGGCATGGTTGAACGTATAGAAACACACCTGGCAAGCGCAGGGCTCTGGACAGGCGTGGCCTGGCTTCCCACCCCTTTGTTTTCCACTTGGAGAACTCTCTGCGTCCAGTGTGGATCATGGTTCTTCAGAAGACCAGGAAGGGAGGGACACTCCCCGCAAGGCATAGTTTCCATCTGGGGTGCCTGTCCTTGGGGAGAGCTGGAGTGAGAAGGTGAGTGAAAAAGCAGGACTCTCTGTCCAGCTTAGGGAGCCCAAGCAGAGCGCCACGGAGATTCTGCCTTCTCACTTTCCTGTTTAATTAAGGCCATCTCTGCTCCGGCCTCAAAATCTCTACCACTCACCCATCCCCCACCCATCTACTTACCCACTCATCCATCCCCCACCCATCAACCTGTCCACTCACCCATCTACCAACCCATCTACCTACCCACTCACCCATCTACCAACCCATTCACCCATCCCCTACCCATCTACCTACCCACTCATCCATCCCCCCACCTGTCCACCTACCTACTCACCCATCCCCCACCCATCAACCTGTCCACTCACCCATCCCCCACCCATCAACCTGTCCACTCACCCATCCCCACTCATCAACCTGTCCACTCACCCATCCCCCACCCATCTACTTACCCACTCATCCATCCCCCACCCATCAACCTGTCCACTCACCCATCTACCTACCCACTCACCCATCCCCACCCATCAACCTGTCCACTCACCCATCTACCAACCCATCTACCTACCCACTCACCCATCTACCAACCCATTCACCCATCCCCTACCCATCTACCTACCCACTCATCCATCCCCCCACCTGTCCACCTACCTACTCACCCATCCCCCACCCATCAACCTGTCCACTCACCCATCTACCAACCCATTCACCCATCCCCTACCCATCTACCTACCCACTCACCCATCCCCCACCCATCAACCTGTCCACTCACCCATCCCCCACCCATCTACTTACCCACTCATCCATCCCCCACCCATCAACCTGTCCACTCACCCATCCCCACCCATCAACCTGTCCACTCACCCATCCCCACCCATCAACCTGTCCACTCACCCATCTACCAACCCATTCACCCATCCCCTACCCATCTACCTACCCACTCACCCATCCCCACCCATCAACCTGTCCACTCACCCATCTACCAACCCATTCACCCATCCCCTACCCATCTACCTACCCACTCACCCATCCCCACCCATCTACCTACCCACTCACCCATCTTCTGCCCATCTACTTACCCATTCACCCATCCCCTTCTCATCCACCTCCCCATCTATCCGTCTGTCCGCCTATTAACTTGTCCATCCAGCCATCGACTCCAGCTCATCACCCTATCCATCAGTCTATCCATCCATGCATCCACCTAGCACCCACCCACTCACTGACCCTTCCACCCATTTATCTATCCACCCATTCACTCATCCATCTGTGCACTACCCCTCACCATCAGTGCACCCACCCACACACCCTTCGAACAAAATCATTTTTGAGAGCCTGAAGGACCAGGTACTGAGGAGCTCTCAGATTTGTCCCCACTGTTCCCCACTCTAATTAGCTGTCAGTTGCTCCAACTTCTCCGTGTCTCCTCCCTGGCCGTGCCTGCCTCATCCCTAGATCCTGCCATGCCCAGCTACTCTCAGTTCCCCAAAGGCACTCATTCTCTCCCTCTCACACTTGATGTGTTGCTCACGTTTTCCACAGACAGAAACCCCCTCTGCTTGGGCAGCCCTTCCTCCTTTTCTTGGTCATAGCTGAACTGATATTGCTCAGAGCAGGCCTTCCTGACTGGGTTAGGCCAATGGACTCCCATCAAATCCATGCTCTTCTTATGAGCATGTTTCTTTTTTCTTCTCTCCTGCCTCATAAGACTAAAAGCAACTTGGCTCCAGTATGGAGTGGAGTGCCTTCTGTCTAATAGATGGTCAGTGAGTATTTGTTATATGAATGAATATGTGGATAGATGAGTGGATGGATGGATAGGCGGGTGCATGGGCAGATGGGTGCATGGATGCATGGATGGGTGGATGGATAGATGGATGGGTGGATGGTTGAGTGGGTTAATGGAGGATTGTAGAGTCCCCAAAGCAGTGTATGACTTGGGTGAGATTTGTATCTTAGAGGACAGCTTTGAGGTGGTGAAATGGAGACAGGAAGCCCAATAAGAGGCTGTTGCCGTGATTCTGGGAGGAGTCTTGAGCAAGCCCCTCTAGGGTGCTGGTAAAGAGGAGATGAGTGTGGCAGACACTTAGGAGATAGAAATGGCAGAATTTGATAATGAACTTAATGCTGGGGCTGAGGGCGAAGGAGGAAGCTGAAGCCAGTTATCTTACCTGAACAATGGGGCAGGTGGAGACATCCCTTCCAAGGGCAGGTCTGTGGAGAAAGCGATGGACCCAGCGTGGGCTCATTTTCCAGGCCCACCCTTTCCTCCACATATCTGTTTTGTGAGGGCAGGAGCTGCCTGTGCAGCCTTCAGCCTGGGGCGAGGCCTGGGCTCAGCAGGGCCCGATGCGGTTGGGATTGCAGAGGAGGTGCCACCCCACAGAGAGTGTGTGGCGGGGGAGATGCCTGCAGCACCCACTGGACACCATGTGTGTGGCGGTAATTGGTGTGTGTGGCATGTGGCATTCCTGTCTCCCGAGCTTGGAGGTGCCCTGAGGCTGGGAGCCCCTTCTTGTTTGTCCCTCCTGTCTGGCCTGCTGTCGTGAACATTGTACCTGCTCCACAAATTCTCGTCCCAGTCTGAAACTACTGGACTGCCTGGCAAGCTGCTCTCTCTCTCTTTGGACCTCAGTTTCCTTGTCTCTTGAGTGGGGACAATAACAGAGCTGTTGTGAAGATGGGACAAGAGGACAGAAGTGAAATGCTCTGTAAACAGTAAGATTTTGCAAAAAAGAGGTGTAGGCACTTGGACAGTTTCAGTCACTATTCCTTGAGAGCCTGAATCAGGCCCAGGGCCCTGTCCCAGTCCTGCTCACAGGTTCTGCTGGGCTCTGGCACCTCTGCTTCCCTGCTTTGGGAACACACACAGGACATGTGAATCTTCTAGACTCTCCTAGTGCCTTGCTACTCAAAGTGTGGTCCATGGCTCAGCAGCCCAACTACATCTGCCTCACCCAGGAGGTTGTTTGAAATCTAAAACCTCAGATCCACAGAGTCCAGAAACTGGAGGATGAGGCTCTACAATCTGTCTCAACAGACTTCTGGGGGATCAATTCGAGGGGCATCTAAGTTCAAGAACTGCTGGTCTTTTTGCTCCAAAATGAACGCAGGCAGTGCTATAGTGAATGCTTCTTCTTGGCTCTGAAGACTTGAATATTTCTGACGTTGGTTACCAGATTTAAACTAACTGCTACCTAGAAAAGAGGAAGCTGAGAACCATCACCCTGCCCCGCCCCAGCCCACACATCCACACACTCACCACCAGCAAACAGCAGACTTCAGACCTGGTGACTACCCGGGAATTTCCAGGACCTGACAGGACATGTTTTCAGGGTGGCTTCGTTTTCCCTATTTTATCGGAGTTGGGTTGTACCTGCCTGCACTCCCTTCCTCTCAGCACCAGAATATAGAAGTGAAAGACAAACACAGAAAACCCCAAGTGCATGGTGGGTAGGGATGTAAAAAGGTACAGTTGCTATGGAACACAGTAGGATGGCCCCTCAAATAACTGAATGCAGCACCCCCCAAAGATCCAGCAATTCCAACCCTGGGCATATGCCCTAAAGAACTCAAGGTGGGGAACTTGAAGAGATCTGTGCACGTCCAAGTTCAGAGCAGCAGCATTTGGAATAGCCAAAGGCAGAGGAAACAATCAGAATGTCCCCTGATGAATGGACACATGAGTAACAGGTAGTGTGTGCATTTTATTCAGCCCTAAAAAGGCAGGAAATCCTGGCACGTGCTACAATGTGGTGAATCTTGAAGACATTATACTGGATGAGAAAAAACCAGGCACAGAGGACAAACACTGAGTCCTCTTGCTCCAGGGACCTAGGTAGTCAGGTCTGAGTCGGAGAATGGAAGGTGGCTACTGGCCTGGGGAGTTAGCATTTAATGGGTACGGAGTTTTGCTTTGTAAGGTGAAGAGCGCTTGGAGGAGGGAGGGAGGGTGAGAGGGTGGTAGACAGTGCAAACTCTCTGAATCCCACAGAACTGTTCTCTTCAAATGGTCAGGATGGCAAGTTTTATGTTGAGTGTGTTTTGCCACAATTAAACCCACAAGAAGCACCCTCTCCATCACCATCACAGGGGTTCCAGGCTGTGTCCTGGAAAGGAGAAGGAAGTGAATCCAACTGGGGGTCCAGGTAGGGGCTCAGGTGGGGCGTGGAGTCCTGGGTTCTGGCGTTGATGTGACACTCCCTTCCTCAGGCTAGCTGGGGCAGGGCACTTCCTCTTTTGAACCTCAGGTTCCTCACCTGGAAAGTGGGAACTGGCATTCATTGACTGGTTCTAGAAGAAGCTACACAATTCAAGCCATGGGGAGACAGCAGCAAGCAGTGGGTGAGGCCTCTATGGAAGAGAAGGAACAGTGACCGGCAGATAAACAAACAAGATGGTCAGAGGCGCTGCGCAGAGCAGCCACAGGGTGATGGGCGGTCAGAAGCCCAGATCTGACAGAAAAGGTGCCGGCTCTGTGGTGGGGGTTGAGTAGGGAGAACTTCAGGACGAGGCTCAGCACGGGCAGTGACCACGGCAGGTGGCTGAGGCACAGAAAGCTGGCCAGCATGGCTGCAGCGTGTGGGCGGTAGGTCAGGTGGCGGGAACTGGAGCCAGGTGGTGTGGGCCTTGGAGACCTGGCGAGGGTTTGGGTTTTCCTCCAGGTGTGACAGGAGCTGTCTCACAGGGATCTGGCCTGAGTTTGGAAGGCTCGCTGTGGCTGCCAAGAGTGGGGGGCTGCGTGGGGCAAGGTGGGCGCAGAGCTGGAGGGGAAGGGGAGCACTGAAGGAGGGGGTGAGCTACGGGGAAAGAGCTCATGGTGGGGGCAATGTGGGCGGAGGGCTGGGGAGGAAGAGGAGGAGGGCTTGGCCCTGGAGGGAGAGGCAGGTTTTGGGGTGCAGGTAACAGAGGGTGTGGCTTTGGACCAGACCCATCTCTTGCTCATTTTATGAACACTTATGAAAGCTACTGTCCCTTTACCCAGGAACAAGGAATATACAGTAGTGTCCCCTTATCCAAGGGGTATGCTCCAGGGTCCCTGGTGGATGCCTATAGTCACAGATAGTACCGAGCCATGGATTCGCTACGTATTTCCCGTACATACATAAGTACCTTAAAGTTTAATTTAGAGATTAGGCGCAGGAAGAAAAGAACAATAACTACTAACAAAATAGAAATGTAATAGCTCTACTGAAATCAAAGTTACGCAGGTCTCTCTCACTATCTAGCCGTGCTGGGCTCACCCATCTTCTTAACCACTGTGGGTAAGAGAAACCGGGGATATGGAAACCACGGACAAGGGGGCTACTGTGCTTGGATGGTTACTAGGTTGAGTGTGATTTCAGAGAAACTCCTCCCTCCTCCACAGACTCCCAAGTCCTATGGGTCTCCAGCCCCTTCCTTCCCAGCAGCGCCCCCTGCAGGAGCTGGCAGGAAGGAGGCTGTGGAGGGAGGCAGCAGGCGGAGGCGGGGCAAGTGGAGGAGAGCTTGGCTCTGGAGAGAGCTACCTGGGAGACGGAGTCCAGTGGCCTGAGACTTGATCATGACTCTGAGGGCTTTCCCCCAGGGCCCGTGGGTCCCAGCCTCACTCTGAAGCACAGGAGAGCAGGACTGATATCCGAGGGTTGCTTAGTTCCGACCCCACCTGTTGAGAAGCTCCAGCCCTGTAGGTGGAAACGCCTCAGTGGGGGTCCACATCAATTATCGGCTGAGGGCGGAGTGAAAAAATCTTTACCCCTCTGCAGAGGCACACAGTACATAAGGAGAGACACAGGGGATCTGTGCTATTGAGGTTTCGGGGGAGGGTGGTTAGACAATAAAATGTCAAAGGTTGAAAAACGCCGATTGAGACCCCAGGAGATTTTTTCCAGCTGAGAGCGGAGTATTCTATCACTAGAGTCATTCCGACCTTTATCACTTTGATATGTTAACTGTAGGCTTACAACAAAACATTTTATTCTATCTTGTTCCAATTTGTGTGTGTGTGTGTGTGTGTGTGTGTGTCCAACACCCTCTTTGTGAAATTCTCCACGATATCAGTTTCCCACTCATTCTAGTGGGTCACCACCTTTGACTCCCGTCCTAGCCCCCGCGTGCTCTGCATTTCCCTCCCATCTCTTGGTATGGTCCTGACACCGACCCCTGAGGGCAGGTGTCCATAGCTCTACATTCCAGGTGAGGAAACTGAGGCTCAGAGAAGGTATATGGCACAACCTGGCAGTGGCTGGCCTGGCCTGGCACGCTTTGCTGAGTAGCACCCAGGAATCCCGCAGTGACCTTGAGGAAGCTCTGCTTCTGTTTCTTACCAGAGCAAACTAGTATGTAGACAAGGCTGAGCCTTTTCTGGAGAGGGCCTGGGGTCTGTGACCTCAATCTTTTTTTTTTTTTTTTTTTTGCAAGGAGGGTACCAGTAATTGAAATCAGGGGCACCAACCACTGAGCCACATCCTCAGCCCTATTTTGTATTTGATTTAGAGACAGGGTCTCACTGAGTTGCTTAGTGCCTTGCTAAGTTGCTGAGGCTGGCTTTGAACTCACGATCCTCCCGTCTTAGCCTCCTGAGCCACTGGGTTACAGGTGTGCACCATCACACCCAAGTGTGACCTCAGTCTTTTTTTTTTTTTTTTTTTTATTTATTTTTTTAGTTATCGGCAGACACAACATCTTTGTTGGTATGTGGTGCTGAGGATCGAACCCGGGCCACACGCATGCCAGGCGAGCGCACTACCACTTGAGCCACATCCCCAGCCCCTGACCTCAGTCTTAATGGTCCTAATTAATACACTCCCAGAGTGACGTTTATTGCTGTAGACAAGGACCCTCACTTTTGCATGTAAGATGTGATTGATCTTTGGAGAGTTGGGGTCAGGATGGGCTCATGCTCCAAGGATCTCCTGACCTCACTTGCTACACTGAGGGACCAGGAAAATAAGAAAGGGACAGAGAATAAGGGAAGACAGAAAAGGGGACGGGGAGCCATATGCAATGTGACCCATTCAGATAGTCTAGTTGCACTGGAGTTGGTTGGCTGGTTATGTCCTCCTCTTTTTTTTTAATATTTATGTTTTTTTTTAGTTTAGGTGCACGCAATATCTTTACTTTTATGTGGTGCTGAGGATTGAACCCAGTGCCTCGCGCATGCCAGGCGAGTGCGATACCACTTGAGCCACATTCCCAGCCCAAGTCCTCCTCTTCATTTTTTGCTATCAGGGATTGAACCCAGGGGTACTTAACCACTGAACCACATCCCTAGCCCTTTTTACTTTTTATTTTGAAATAGGGTCTCATTAAGTTACTTAGGGCCTTGCTAAGTTGCTGAGGCTGGCCTCAAATTTGCAATCCTCCTGCCTCAGCCTCCCAGGTTGCTAGGATTACAGGCATGTGCCGCCATACCTGGCAGCTGGTTCCTCTTCTAAATGAAACCAGTACAGCATGTAGAACAGTGTCTGACACACAGTAGGCACTCTATAAATAGCTACTATTATTCTAAGCCTTTTCCAACATTTGACTTGCAGGACCTCACCGGCCACCAGTGATGCCCAGCCCTTGATGTAACTTGAGCCACCTTCTCTAAACAAGATGGCAGTGGGGAAACTGGCCTAGTCCCTGAGCCCATGAGGGGTGAGACCCCTTCTGGTCCAAAGATGAGAAACATCACTGTGGATAACTCCTCGCTGAGCTGCACCATTGACCACACCATCCACCAGACGCTGGCCCCGGTGGTCTACATCACGGTGCTGGTGGTGGGCTTCCCGGCCAACTGCCTGTCCCTCTACTTTGGCTACCTGCAGATCAAGGCCCGGAACGAGCTGGGCGTGTACCTATGCAACCTGACGGTGGCAGACCTCTTCTACATCTGCTCGCTCCCATTCTGGCTGCAGTACGTGCTGCAGCATGACCACTGGTCGCATGGGGACCTGTCCTGCCAGGTGTGCGGCATCCTCTTGTATGAGAACATCTACATCAGCGTGGGCTTCCTCTGCTGCATCTCCATCGACCGCTACCTGGCCGTGGCCCACCCCTTCCGTTTCCACCAGTTTCGCACGCTGAAGGCGGCCGTGGGCGTCAGCGTGGTCATCTGGGCCAAGGAGCTGCTGACCAGTGTCTACTTCCTCATGCACAAGGAGGTGATCGAGGACGAGGACCGGCACCGCGTCTGCTTTGAGCACTACCCGATCGCGGCCTGGCAGCGCAGCATCAACTACTACCGCTTCCTGGTGGGCTTCCTCTTCCCCATCTGCCTGCTCTTGGCCTCCTACCAGGGCATCCTGCGGGCCGTGCGACGGAGCCACGGCACCCAGAAGAGCCGCAAGGACCAGATCCAGCGGCTGGTGCTCAGCACCGTGGTCATCTTCCTGGCCTGCTTCCTGCCCTACCACGTGCTGCTGCTGGTGCGCAGCCTCTGGGAGGCCAGCTGCGAGTTCGCCAAGAGCATCTTCAACGCCTACCACTTCTCCCTGCTCCTCACCAGCTTCAACTGCGTGGCGGACCCAGTGCTCTACTGCTTCGTCAGCGAGACCACCCACAGGGACCTGGCCCGCCTCCGCGGAGCCTGCCTGGCCTTCCTCACCTGCTCCAGGGCCAGCCGGGCCAGGGAGGCCTACCCGCTGGGCGCCCCGGAGGCCTCTGGGAAAAGCGGGGCCCAGGGTGAGGAGCCCGAATTGTTAACCAAGCTCCACTCGGCCTTTCAGAGCCCCAACTTGCCCAGAGTGGGAGGGTCCCCGACGGGCGGGCTGGCCTAGCGGGGTCACCCACGTAGGGGCTACATGAGCCCGGAGCCTTTAGCCCAGGGGCCTGTGGTCCTGAGCTTGCTCACAGGCCGTCTCCGCTTCCACATGCAGGTGCCTCTTTCTGCTGGGGGGAACGGTGGGCCTGGGCCGCAGCCCCGAAGCCTGCTCTAGCTGGCCGAGCCCAGGGGCCCTGTTGAGTGTGGGAAAAAGCCCCCTCTGCCCCTGGCTGGAGATGCCCGGGGGAGCAAGACAGTGAACGGTCACTTCCAGGTTTGCCGAGAGCAGTTGGCATGGGGGTGTGGAGTGTGAGGACCTGGGAGGGGACAGTGGGGACCTGGGTCTTCCAGGGCCACCGTTTTCACAGATGATACCTGTCCAAATGTGCCGCTGTTACCTGATGACAGGACACACAAAGCTGTATTGTCACCATTAACACTTAAGGCCCACTGCTCAGTGGGGTGGGCAGGGAAGTCTGGAGGGGGAGACGCCAGGTGGGGAGGCATCAGAGGCCGCGAGGTGGACGTAGGGACAGTAGTGGAGTCACAGGCAGGGGAGAAACCCCAGCTCCAGCCACCCCACCCCTTTACAGGGACGGTCAAGCGGATTGCTCAGGCCTGCAGGACACACTCCAGGGCTCCCCAGAGAGATGCCCGGGGCCTCCAAATAGTCAAAACCGAAGCTCGGGTGTGGGAGCTGGGCCTGAAGCCAGAGCGTCCTCAACAAGTTCCTGACACACATTCCTCCTAATTAGCTTTCTGTGTCCCTCTGCCCAGAAGTGCCAGGTCAGGAGTCCAGGGTGCAGAGAGAAGAGTTAAAATGCCAGGGTCTTCATGACAGTTATATGCCAAGACACACAGCTGAGGTTGGGCTCATGGGACTGCTGATGCTGTCCCCTTCCCTGCCACACATACTGTAGAGTGTCCAGCCGTCTCAGGTGGGCAGCATTCTCTCAGAGTTCTACAACAACCACACACACACACACCTCTCTCAGCCACAGGCCTGGGGCAAATCTCCACTCTGGTCTAAATGGCTCCTTCGGCCAGGAAGAGAGGTGGCCTGGAGCTCACCATGCCTGTTCTCCATCCCTGATCCTCTCCCAGGTGTCCCATGTCATCTACCTGAAGAGGATAGTGGACCTTCAGGACTACCTAGCCCAGGGCACTGATAGTCCTTTTCTGTCCTGGAGGGCTGGGTATAGGGCTCGTCTCTCCTGCAGCTTTACACTGGCCATTTTGGGGTGTCCCTCCCACCCCTAGCCTTTGTGGTCCTGAGCTTGCAGATTTCACCTGTTCACTTTTGCAGCAAAGTTTCTGCTCCCTGAGTGCCCCACCCCCCACCATTAAAGGTCTTTGGAGAACATCTGGGAGGAGTCCCATGTCCAGCCTCACCCCAGGGACCTGGCTTCTACAGTGTGTCAAACACAGCCCTGCCCAGGTGAACAAACCAAGGGCCAGAAGAGCCACTTGCTGCCCCAGGAGATCTGCACCCTTACAGAGATGCCAGCCCTTTACACTGCGGGTTGGGGGTCCAGGACCAGCTCTCCCTTCCCAGGGCCTAGGCTTTGAATCCCTTGAAACCAAGAGGCTCAGTAGGCTTAATCCTGGACTAGAACCAGAGGCAGGAAGTAGGTAGAAGTTTTCTGGAATCAGAAGAATCAGTAGATTATTTCTGGAATCTTCTACAGGGTGGGGGAGGACAGCGAAAATACCATCCTCAATCTTCCTCCCTCTTCTCCCCAGTCTCCAAGAGGTTGATCCTCTACCCTGTGTTTCCTAACACTCTGTGTTAGTCAGCTTTTCATGTCTGTGACTAGAATACCCAACAAGAGCAACTTAGAGGAGGAAAAGCTTATCTGGGGTTTCCAGTTTCTGAGGTCTCAGTCCATAGACGGCCAACTCCATTGCTCTGGGCCTAAGGCAAAGCAGCACACCATGCGGGAAGGACCCAGCAGCAGAAAGCTGCTCCCCTCTTGGTGGAGTCGGGAAGCAGAGACAGAGAGCAAGGAGGAAGGAGTCTCAGGGACGATGCACCCTTCCAGGACGCGTCCCCAGTGACCCACCTCCTCCAGCCGAGCCCTACGCCCCAGTTAGCAGTCAGTCAGTCCATTCAAACTAGGATGGACTGACTAGAGTCTAGCCCTCGTAATCTAATCAGTTTCCCTCTGAATATTCCTGCATTTACAGGTGCCTTTGGGGGACACCTGGTATTCAAACCATAACACCTTCTACCAGAGGTACCCAGAGGCAGATAGCCCGTGATGGATGTGCCCCAGGGAAAGGTGGTGACTGTGGTCCCAGAGCTGCACTTGGCTTTGAGTGGGCAGCCCCTGCTCCAGCTCCTTGTGGAGGACCTCCAATGACCCGGGAGGTCCTCTTCCCCTTCCTGAAGGAGGAAGGGACCAGGTTTAATGGTGACAGAAATACCTGCACAGCCAGGAAGAGCCCAGCCCAGGATCTTTCTGGGGCAATGGCATCAGTTGATCTCTCCTGGACCCTTTGTCCACTGGCATGGACTGGGATGGACTGAGGGCTGTTCCTTTTACCATCAAGAGTTGTATTTTTGTATCATCCTCTCTTTTATGCCAATTACATGTGCGTTGGATGGTGTGATGGATTTATGTAGCATTCAGTCTGTAAATAAAGCAAAGTAACCAGGAGTGGGCAGCAGTCCTTATGGGGGAGGGGGTCTTCCAACCCCAGAGGAATCTAGAGGGTTCTTGAAGCACCCAAGCAGGAGAAGTTCCAGGGACTGACCTTCTCAGAGAAAGGCTAGAGCAATTGGAGGATTTGCTCTTGACCACGCAACAGGTGGTCAAGGTACTTCCTTAATGACCGATGTTGTTGGGGAGGCCCACAGCTGACCCGCCTCTTCAGGCTGGAGTATCCTCTAGGCAGTGGTGGACGCCATGTTTATCACTAAGGATTAACTGCAATCCTTGGAAACATATATTTTGATTGTGGCCACTTAATTCTCTGGATCAGGCTCCTGGAGTCCTGGGAGTGTTCCGGAAGAGTGGATCCTTCTTCCAAACAGACTTAAGTAAGGACCTTATTGGGGATTAAGATTCTTTTCTCTCCAAAGAAGGGGTAGGAGAAAAAGTCCATCTGGTTTGGACTGAAGGTGGCAGAAGCCATTAAAATTCCTTTCTTATTCACTCGTATTGCTTAGTAAGACAGGGGCTCATCTTCCTGTTTATACAACCGGTCTGTGAGTTGGCCAGAGAAGAGTGGGAGAAATCTTCACACAATACACTGCGGCTTCCCTCCAGCTGGTACAACCAAAAGAGAGCCAGAATCTGACCCTCTGGGCTCCTCGCTTTTCTGAAAAACCTACTTCTGGCAGCTGGCGATTCTGCGGCTCCATTCCTGGCATTCATCAGGCAACTCAGTGGCCTTTGATGGCATTCATCCTGGGGTCACATGGTGCCAGCCTTCTGGAGAAATGGTGGGATTTCAATGCCATTTGCTTCAACAGGCATCAGAATATTGCTGGATTAGACATTAGATGCCAGTGCTGCGAGGTAACAGATCAGGACATTCCGGCTCCTTCATTGTTAAGCATCCCCTCCACATCCCTCCAAAATGATGCTTCAGTCTCTCCACGGACACCACCAATGACAACTCACTAGTATCCAAGACAAGTAACTCCAGGGTTTGGCAGAAATATTAGATCCCAATGAGCCAGAGTATCCACTGGCCTTGATTGTGGCTGCTGAAGCCATGTGGTCTTTTGGATCCTGGGGTTTGAAGACAATTCTCATATCCTACTCTCAGTGTTGAACCTTCCAAGCTGGTATTAGGCAGGGCTGGGATGTATTGCATCCAAAAATCACCCGCCCCATCACCGTGCCTCAAAACAATGGGGCACTACAATGGGGGTATAGCTCAGTGCTAGAGGTGTGCTGAGCAAGCCCAAGGCCCAGCTTCAAAACAAAGTTTATCTCTTGTTCATGCAAAGTCCCATGAGAGGCAAGTCTTTCCCCAAGTGATCACAGTGATTTAGGATCCTTCTGTGAAGTGGTTCCATCTTCTTGGGGTTTTCTATTCCCATCCACACAAGAGAAAAGGCACCAAGAAAATCCCTCACAGAGGTTCATATCCAAGTCTGGAAGATGCCACACCAGCAAGAGCTAAGACTCTGTCCCTGCAGAATGACAAAGGAGGTCTGGACAGAGACCCCACCCCAACTACTTCCCCCAGGTACACTGTATAGAGAGAACTGGAAGTTGCCCCGGACCCATTCCCTATCTACCTGTGTTTTACAGGAGTGTCAAGTCCAGTTACTCACGTTCCACTGGCCAGATCCCAGTCACATGGCCCCAGGTTAACTGAACTACAAGGGAGCCTGGGACAGGCTCTCCTGTGCATTGGAGGAAGAGAAGGCAGAATTGGTGAGAAACTGGCCAGTCTTGGACAGACAGCTCTCTTCAAGTCACTGGCACTTAACAGGTTTTGAGCTCTTACTTTTCGGTTCCTTCATTTGAACAAAATCCACTTCTTCAAATATGATCCTCAGATCCGAAGAGAGACCAGGTGAGTCTGATCTGCCCAGAGGAGGAAAGGAACAGGTTCCGTTTACTTTTGACAGCATTCCACATGGCTGACATCTATTGAGTTCATGCAAATTACGGGTAAGCCACATCTTCACCACCCTGCCTAGAGAGCAGCGAACGTTATTGTGGGGCCAGGGAAGCCACCTGTATGAGCAGGAGTAGCAAATGCAATGAGCTGGACCAAGTTGGGGCTGGCAATGAGAAGGACCCATGCAAGGAGGCAAGAAGTGACCCCAGAGGAGCCTTTCCCAGCTGAGCACTGGGCACCATTTGGTCAGACAACATAAAGCGGACCAAAGACCCCCAAGCCCTTAGAGGGCTCACTTGCCTGCAAGTCCCACTTCCTGCAGGGGCTGTATGGGATGCACTATCTCAAGGTCCCCAGGTCCCCAACTTGCCTTTGAACAGCCAGAGAATCCTGTGTACCAATCACCAGGATTCCATCCTCACCCCACTCCTGGAAATGCCCAGTGATGCTCAGATGTCCCAAAGTCAAATCTGGGTGGCACCATCTCTAACCCCATAAGATCATTCCCTGTAGGTCGCCTTTTGTCCCCATCACCTGTTTCTCCAGGCTGCGGCCATGCTTGTCTTGCCATTAGAGACATAGATACCAGCCTTCCTCAAGTAGAGACGAGACTAGGACACGTGTGAGTAAAAGCAAGCGAAACTTTACTAAAGGTCTGAGCAGGAATCACTGTGGAATGGGAAAGTCTTAAAACTGCATCTTGGAAAGCAGAGCTCCAGAGGTCCTCAGGCTGACCCTGCTAAGGGGTCTCTTCCTGACCCTCCTCACATCTCAGCCCCTGCTGCAGAGCCTGGGCTTGCCTGTCCCTGCAGGGGACATTGGGATGCCCCACCCAGAATCTAGGACGCCTTGGTCTTCTCTTCACTCAGACAGGTCTCAGCCTCTTTCCCAAATTTCTGCCCACAGTGAGGATAAACTAATCCATAGTTAAGCCGCAGCCTGCTCCGTGTTGGAATAGAATTCCATTACTACTGCAAAACCAAAGGCCACGCGGGTCTTCCCCCAAAATGTGATTCAGAAGAACATGGGCATCTTTTCCTCTTATAGCCATCAAGAGTTCAAAAATGTCAGGGTACTGTCTTCATCAGAGCCTCCCACCCCGCCCGCCATGACATGGAACTCTATGTCCCAAATCAAGGACAAAAATCATAACTGGAGGAAAGGTGGCCAGGGAATTTGGTGTGGGTTCACAGAGAGCTGTGAGGTCACAGGTGGGGACTGAGTGCCTATTCTGGGTGCATCGCCTGATGCCACACCAGCAAGAGCCAAGACCCTGTAGGTAGAACCCCTGCAGAATGACAAAGGCGGTCTGGACAGAGACCCCACCCCAATTACTTCCACCCAGATAACACTGTATAGAGAGAACTGGAAGTCACCCGGGACCCATTCCCTATCTACCTGTGTTTTACAGGAGTGTCAAGTCTGTAAAAAAAAGGAGGGTTAGTTCCTTCTTCATGATGAATGCACGTTAAAGTATCAAACCAGCATGTTGGATAAAATGAAATTAAACTAAACAGGCCCAACAAACACTGGGAGGCCTCTCTGGTGGCCAGATGCCCCTCCCCCCAATCTGAATGAGTCAGTGTCACTCAGCAGGGTCCCACACAAGAAGCTGTCCTGGTCCAAGATGCGAGAGTATAATGCGATACGGTTGGTGACTCAGTTTCTGACTTTGTTGGAAAATGTGCAGCTGGAGTTGAGAGAGGGGTAGGGTGGGCTGATCAGAGCTGTCCAGGAGGACTCTGACAGGCGTGCGCCCTGGGCCCTGAGCACCCTGGGCTCCAGGGGTGAGCTGCCCTACAGTGCAGGGCAAGGGGCCCCGCTCAGGGTGGAGGTGAGGAGATGGGGAGGAGGTGGCAGTGTCAGGGGTGAAGGGGACAAGACAACCTGGGAGGTGATGGCTGGAGGAATCTCTTGCCGGAGTAAACAAATTGCTATTTGAAAAAGAGCATTTTAAAATTATAAATATTTGGGTGGGTGGTGAGTAATCCTTCCCTAAAGCCCCAAAGCAGTCAGTCATTCACTGGGGTCCTCCTAAACGTCGGGCAAGAAGCTCCTCTGGGTGGACTTGGCCTGGGAGCTGGGAGCAGCTGGTGTGGAGGAGGGTTGAGAGAATGTGCCAGGGTACCAGGAACCAAAGCAGAGACTGGGAGCCCAGAGAAATGTCCCTGGCCCCCACCATCGGTACTATCCCCTCCTGGGCAGCGGACTTGTAGCTTCCTGGGCCCGTGGTGAGCTTGTGGCTCACCCAGGACCAGTGTTGACCTGCAAGGCTGCCGTGGGAAGGAGCTGGGGGTCTCGGGGAACTCTGGAGGCAGGCTGGGCCACTGGGGAGGAACTTTGCGTGCATGTGACATTAAGGATCACACATGTGCTTTGGTGGTGTCCACCAGCTTCTGATCATCTCAGTGTGGACGCTGTGGAAGGGGAGCCTGTCCACCTCCATGCCTAAGACACCCGAGCCTCCACTCTAGACTCTGTGCTGCACCAGGATGTCCAACATTTTTTCTTCCTGGAAAAAGAAAAAAAAAATGAGGCAGAAGTAGAAGTAGTAAGGGGGAGGGGAGAGGGAGGGAGAAGAAAGAAATATGTAGATCTCTAAGAGGAGGAAGGGCCTTTGACTTCAGGTGCCTTTTTCTAAGATACGATTTTGGTTAAAAATACCAATGCCAGGCTGGGTTTGTGGCTCATGGTAGAGCCTCGGCCGGCATGTGCAAGGCCCTGGGTTCAATCCTCAGCACCACATAAAAATAAAATAAAGATATTGTGTCCATCTACACCTAAAAAATTAAATATTAAAAAAAATACCAATGCCACTGGAAATCTCACCATGAAACAGCGTGTCCTACATCATGCCTCATTGGTCCCCAAGCCCACTCCCGAAGCCACCGATTGGCTACTTGCAGGTAACCAAATCCGACGCTCTTACAGGCCTGCATCATCCACCCCAGCCCCCAACCTGGGCTGGGGATTGAACCCAGGGATGCTCTACCTCTAGGCTACACCCCCAGCCCTTTCTATTTTTTATTTTGAGACAGGGTCTTCTCACTAGGTTGCCCAGGCTGGCCTTGAACTTGGTCCTCCGCCTCAGGCTCCGAGTCGCTGGGATCACAGGCATGTGTGCACCTTCTTCACAAACACAAAGAGGCTCTCCTTCTACAGGTGCAGGGTGGGCCACTTTCTGCCAGCCTGGCCAGAGCCCTGCTTGTGCGAACAGGCCCCATTCCTCCTGAGACCCACTGTTGGTCTCCCGGGAGGCATGTGCCAATCCTGCTGCCGCTGCCTTCTAAGCATTTCCCAGGTGCATGTGGGAGATCTGGAGAGAGCAGAGAGAGAGCCGAGAAGATGCAGCCCAGGGTCCCACAGGCAGTGGCTCTGGAATCAGAGGGCTCTGATGTGGGTCTTTCCCGACAGGAGGTCCAAGCTCTTTGTGCCTCGGGGTTCTTGTCTGTGAAATGGGGCTGTTGCTGCTGATGGCGGTAGTGACCCCTGCTGCAGAGGCTGCCTAAGGGTTTAACAAGTTAGTGGAAGGAAAGCTCCTAGCACAGCCGTGGCACAGAGTAGGTGCTCACAAAATGAGGCTGATTACTAATGGGACGCCAGGGCCACAGGCCTTCAGCACAGAGCTTTCTTCTTTGACTCACTGGCTGGTTAAGGTTTGAGCCCCCTCTTTCTTTCCCCCTCTAAAAATAAGGTCCCAAAGAACCCCTTGTCTAAGCCACTAACACTCCTGTCTGCCGCTGAACACAAAGTGGGTCTCAGGGGGCTGGGGATGTGGCTCCAGCGGTAGCGCGCTCGCCTGGCATGCGCGCGGTGCTGGGTTCGATCCTCAGCACCACATGCAAACAAAGATGTGTCCGCCCAGAGCTAAAAAAATAAATAAATAAAAATAAATATTGAAAAATTCTCAGGACATGTCCTTCCTGCTGCATCCTCCACAAACGCCGGAGGCGAGAGGAGGAGCCCCAGGAGCTGAGCACAGGGAGCAGGCAGACATGATCAGGGCGCTCCACTTTCTGTGCAGGCAATTGCTCATTCGTCCCCATCCATCTGCCTGAGTGAGCCCCTGGGTGCCAGGCCCTGCCCCCAAGAGGTGGGGAGATGAATGTAACAGGCAGTCACAGTACAAGGGGGCCACAGCACAGAGCAGGGACACCCACTCCAGTTTTTTGGGGGTGGCTTAGGGAAGATTCTACGGAGGAGTATTATAAACTGAATGCTTGGGTTCCGCAGATTCATGTTGATTCCCCGGTACTCCATGTGGTAATATTGAAATTGGGGCTTCGGGGGGTAAATAAGGTGGAGATGAGGTCACAAGGGTGGGACCCCATGATGGAATTAGTAGCCTCCTAAGAAGAGGGACCAGAGCTCTCTGTCCACTACATGAGGACACAGGGAGAAGGCAGCCAGGAAGAGAGCCCCCGCCCAGGACTGAATCTGTGGCACCTTGAAGGGGGACTTCTCAGCCTCTAGAGCTGAGAGCAATAAAGGTATTTTGCTTTAGCTGCCTGAGCTGACAAGCAGGGTCAGAGGTCATGGCAGAATAGGACCAGGGCCCTTGAGACTCTCGAGAACTTCACAACAACGGAAGGTGCTGGCAAATGTCACTGAGGAACTGACTCTCACGCCTGGCCCGAGAGCCTGCATTTCCCTTCTGCCCGGGGCCAAGGCAGAGTCTCCCTGTGGGAGGTTGGCCTTTCCACATTTCCACCTTCTCACGCAAGCTCTCTGTCCCACGGGCCTGCCCAGGGGCTGCCCAGCCCTTTGTTTGGGCTTTCCCCATTCTCCCCATTGGTCATATCCTCTCTTTGTGGAGAATACATCAGGGACCCTGGGGCCACTTCCTCCCAGCCCACTGACGGACCTCTCCACTCTCACCCGCTGGGACCCAGGGAGGGCCTTGGGGTCCTCCGGGTGCGTGTGGTCAGCCAACAGGTTAGGAACCAGCTGGTGCTCAGCTTCTGAGAGCCACAGGGCCCCCACACCATCTTCTAGGAGGCCAGGTGGAGGCATTGTGGTGGGGAGCTGGAGGCAGAGCCTCGGGCTGCTGCACACCCAGACTGAGGACAGAGAGGGGACAGAGGACCAAAGCGAGGTCAGTAGATGGGGAAACAGGCCGAGTGTGTGGCCCCGCTGCTCAGTCACACTGGAGCTTGGCAGACGGATGCTGCGGGGTGGGAAGCCCAGGTGCACACCTAGAGTCTGAGGTAGGAGGGTGGCCTGAGCCCAGGAGTTGGCAGCCTGGGTAACACAGCAAGACCCTTCTCAATAAAAGAAACCAAAGTTATAAGGACGGGTGCTTTGAAAGTACTGGAAAAGAACAGGAGCCCAGGATGAGGTCAGACGCCATGTTCCTGTCTCTACATCATCCGTCCATCCATCTATTCATCCAACCATCCATCTGTCCGTCCTTTCTCCTCCCACCCTCCCATCCACTTGTTCGTGATCTCTCATTTCCCAAGGATCTTCCCTGTCAGGCTCTAAAGTAAAACAAATGTCATCCTTTGTTTCTCCAAGAGCCCATGTTCCCTCATGGTGCCACTGAATGACGTGTGACTGAAGGGTCCTCCTCTGTTCCCAGTCCAGGGCTGATAGAGTTCTGCAAACGTAGGGAATGTGTGTGCTCACATGTGCCCACTCACCTGGGATGCTCGGTGACACACCTGGAGCAAAGATGGAACGGAGGGGTGGGCCCTCAGTGCCCAGAGTGAAGCTAGTGTTATAAGAGGCCTGGTGCTGGGCTCCCCTCCCCTGGCCACCAGGTTGAGGAGGGAAGTCCAGGACTTCCCTGGTGCTTACCCCAAGAGCCCCACTCTGCTGCCCAGGAAGTGGCCCCTCCTTGTGCTCTCTTGCAAAAGGCTGGCACAAGAATGGCCAGATGTGAGGCAGGTCTGAAGGTCAAAGTTCTCCTTAGCCCTTGCCTTTGGCACAGGCAAGGCACCCACGGGGCCGTGGGAGCAGGCTGGGCGTGGAGCAGGCTGGTGGAGCAGGTTGGGCGTGGAGAGGCCAGGGAGAACCAGCTGGCCATGCTGGCTGGGGAGGCAGCTCATGTGCCTCTGGGGCCACACAGAGGAAAGAGACACACCCATATGCTGCCACATGGCGCCTGGAGGCCCAGCTCTGCTGACCCACGCTCTGGATCAACTTGGCCTCTTGGCCTTGGCTCTCCACTGGCTCCGGCTGCTCAAACTCTCCCCGGCACAGGCCACCTACTGCCACCACCAAGCCTGGCTGAGGGTCCCCTGACACCTTCCCTGGCCTGACTGAGGTATAGAAAGGACCTTCTCATGATAATGAGGACCACGGCTGGCATTTATCAAACACTGACTACACGCCAGACGCTGCTCAGTGGTTTACACACCGGACTCCAGAGTGACCCAACGTCAGCTCTCGCCATCTCCACCTTCCCCTAGAAGGGCGAGCGCACTGAGGACGGGGGACCTGTGCGAGTGTGTGAGGCTGAGCCCGGAGCCCAGCAGCCACCACGACACTCACCTGGGGCAGCTTCACATTTTCAAAATGCTCTTAAGTCCCAAGAAACAGAGAAGATGGCCACCAACTGCAGGAGACAACTGCAGGCCTCCACACCCTGCCTCCTGGACCATGTGGATTCAACCAACTGCAGATGAAAAACATGTGCTTTTCACATTGCATCTGGATGGAGCAAGGACCAACGTCCTCCTGGTTGTTATTCCTTGAGCCGAACCGCACGACGGCTACTTACACAGCACTTAGCTCGCAGCAGGGATCATGAGTAATCGAGAGGTGATCTAAAGGACACGGGAGGGCTCTCAGAGGTGCCGGGAAGATATCGCACCATTTTATACATATATACAAGGGGTTGACATCTGCAGATTTTGGTATCCAACAGGGGCCCTGGAACCAATTCTCTGTGATATAGAAAGACAACTGTGCAGAGAAGAAACTGGTCCAGGTGTGGGGCTGTGGCTCAGTGGTAGAGCGCTCGCCTAGCATGCGTGAGGCACTTGGTTCGATCCTCAGCACCACATAAAAATAGATAAATAAAACAAAGGTTCTGTGTCCACTACAACTAAAAAAATTAAAGTAAAATTAAAAAAAAACACACACAAGACAGTGGCTCTGACCCAGACCAGCACCCATTTGGTCTGGCTGGCCTGGCTGGCTCCCGTCTGAGGCCCTCAGTGGGCTGACCGCACCCATCTGGTCTGGCTGGCCTGGCTGGCTCCCGTCTGAGGCCCTCAGTGGGCTGAGGGGGTGCTCATCCAGGGCCCTCTCCAGGTCACACCTCAGAAGCCTTCAGTCCTTCCCAGGCCACCCCCACCCAGAGCTCTGTCACTCAGCCACTCCACAGCACCCTGGCCCCCAAGATGAGGGATGCCTGCTCTCCAGTCCCCAGGCTCTGGGTCCTCCTGTCCCTGGCCTTAGTCCCTCCTGTGAGGTGCCATCAGTTGGCTCTGCCTCTGGCAGCCTGGGAACGTTCTCCAAGGACACCGCCTGCCCTCACTCGGAGGGCCCCTAGGCCGAGGGCCAGAGCGGACGAGGTGTGCCCTGAAAGTGGCTGCCCCCTGCCCGGGTCCTCAGCATAGCGCCCACTCCTGCCACAGTCACCAGACCCCTGAGAACACCTGTCCCCGAGTAAGGAGATCCTACTTATAAGCAACTCAGAGCAGAGGCAAGGGACATTTCTCTGTCCCAACCCATCGAGCTTTGCCACCAGCTCAGGCCACTGCTTTGCCTGGTGGGTACCTCAGGATGGCCAGGGAGCCCTACTGAGTGACCTGCAGAGCACTAGTCACTGCCCCTGCCCAGTTGCATGACCCTGCCCCTTAGCTTTTATGGGTCCTGCTGCCCAAAGGCCCTTCCCGCCCTTCCTTCCCTGACCACTCATATCCTCCTCAGCCCCACAACTCAGAACAGTGCCCCCTCCTCCAGGCTGCCTTCCCGGAACCCTCTGAAGGCACTAAGTGCTCTCAGAGCCCCCGCCACCGTGCACACTGCCATCCTGGCTCCCGAGCGTCACTCCTCTGTGGTCCCTGAGTCCCCTCCCCAGGGGCCATGTCTGACTCCTTATTCTTTCCCAGAACAAGCCTGGCCAGGCCCCAGGAGGGGCTCACCAAACGCACTTCTGCTTTTAGCAAAACATGCCCTTTATTTCCTTTGAAAAAGTGGTGCATTGTTAATATATTCATGAAGGTCTGGGCAGAAGTGCAAACGGAGACTTTTCCATCCCTGGAGGGCGACTGTGGGCTGTGCGCCTTTGTCGGGTGGGGTTATGCCTTTGTGTTTGTGGAATCAGGAATCACGGGGCAGGCAGCCCCTGAGTGGCGGTGTGCGTGTGTGCGGTTTTGTTGTTTTGGTTTTTGTTTGGTTTTGTTTTTTGCTTTTTTTCCAGTTCCAATCCAGGAAGTGTAAAGAAAGCCCAGAAGGTTCTCTGGCCCCCTGTGGAAGACCATCCTCCCTCCAAGTGTCAGTACATCTGTCTGAGCCCCACATCCACCCCTCCCCCGGCATTCCCAGGAACTGGAAAATGTCTGAGTCACATCAAAAAAGCCCAGAGTCTGAAGTCAGAGAGACCTGGCCTCTAATCTAGTCTGAAGTCAGAGAGACCTGGCCTCTAATCTCAGCTCTGCCTCTTCGCTGGGTGTCCTGGGAAGCCACTCCACCCCTTGGAGCCCTGGGTGCCTCCTCTGGAGAACAGGCACCACAACACCAATCCAAGGAGACATCTGGATTAAACAGGCAGGAGAAAGAGGCAGAACCAGTGGGGAGACACAGGCAGAGGAAACAGGGAACAGAGAGGGCGCATGGCAGAGAAAAGAGGCAACAGCCATCTCTGGGATGAGGGGCCGGTCAAAAGTGAGGGGCGCAGTGGCCTCAGGCCCTGGCTGGCTGGAGACCTGTCACAGTCCCCCTTCCCATCTCAGCTGCTGTTCCCCAGGCTGGACGCTCCAGGAGCACCTTCCCCTCTGCAGACCATCCTCTCCCACGGCCTGGGAAAGAACCCTCTACTCTGGGGGCCCCACGCGTGGTGGAAGGAGCAGCATCAACCTCACCTGGGGACGGGGGCATGCAAGTTCTCTGTCCGCCTCCGACTCCTGGATGCGGAACCCTGAGGGCAGGCCCGGCCTCGGCAGCTCCCTTCCTAGAGGCTGGGCTCAGCAACTCCATGGAAGCCCTGCCCCACCCCTGAATCAGCCAGGCTTCCCCAGCCCCTGCCTGGGTTTCCCGCTGCTGATTGTTGGGAAAGCAGATAGAGAGACCTGCTGGTGACTTCCAGGATTTTTTGGACATTTACTAATCTCTTCCTTCGGAGGGACACGCCTGGAGAAGTGAAGCCACACGCACAAGACAGGTGCGGCAGTTCACGGGCAGTGCAGCCTGGTCTGGCCCAGGGAACACAGCCCACACTCCTGGCCCAGGACCTGCGTCACAGGGCTCTTCCCTGGCAGGCGAGGCCACAGGCCAAGGCCAGAGCTCTTCCTTGTTGAACGGGCATCTGTTCTTGAGACCTCTGCCTCTTGGCCTGCTTGGTCTCTCAGGGGGCTGAGCCGTTGTCTGTCCACCCCCAGGAAGTCTGTGGGTATGTGAGGTCCCCGAGTCTTCTGTCTTTCGGGTCAAACACCCAGTGCCCTCCACTGTTTCTTGTAGTTTCCGGCCCTCCCACCTGTCAGGAACTCACAGGTGAAGTCCCATCTGACCCAGGCTTTGGCCCCAATTTCCCATGGTCCAAATCCCCCTGCACATTCCCCAAGTGGCTGCCGGATAGAGACCGTCACGTGGTCTTCATCCTGTAAGTCAGACCCATCAGAGTCTCCTCCAGGCGGGACAGGACTCCTCCCTGCGAGGCATCCTCCCTGGGATCAATGTCAGGCAGCAGGACCTGCCCAGGAGGGCCATGGAACTGAGGTCCAGCCCCAGGCCTGGCACAGCACTGCCAGCACCACCTTCAGGGCTGGCCGCCTCTCTCGTGTTCTCCCACCTGCAGAGGAGAGTCCACGCAAGTCAGTCCTGCGTGGGGCCGTACCTGCCTCTGCCCTGGACTGCAGGGCTCATCCAGAACTGCACACGGGCGACTCTGCTCCAATTCTCCTGCTCAAAGTCCGCAGCTGCTCCCTGTTTCCTGTCAGGTGGAACCCTCGGGGAGGACGCCTGGTTCTCTTGGACCTGGCTAATATGATGTCCCTCTTGCAGGACTTCTCAGTGGTCCCAGTGTACTTGGAGAATTGGAAAAAACTTTGGATCCTTGAGCAGAAAAATGCATGTACAGGAACAATTTCCAAAACCAGGCTGGTGGCTCAGGACCACCTCCGTGTGCATCTGGGACGAGACGCCTTCCTCTGACTCCCGTCACATCCCACTGCCCGCAGCCCTCTGCCCAAACCAGCGCTAGGCTCATCCTGGCCTCCCAGCCTCTCCTTCCGTTCCTCCCTCCTAAGCCTCTGCATCCAGGTGATTCCTTCTAACCCCGCCCCCCAGGATTCTTTCCCCACCTTACCTGCCCCCACGCCTTAGCGCTCATCTCACCCAGTGGCTGCTGGGGGTGTTACCTTAGAGACAGATGGCAGGGATCATACCTAGTGAATCAGAACCCAGCAGGTCAGAAGGGCAGCCAGGGGAGTTCTGCTGAGCCCTCCAGGTGAGTCTGATTCAAGCTAAAATTCGAGAACCACTGCTCCAGACCATTTGGGTTACATACTGTTAATGATCAGCCAAGAAAAAGACTCGGGTATGAAGCCTAGGAGCCCATTCCAGAACTTTCTAGGTTAAGCAACTCTCCAGTGGCTGGTCTCCCACAGCTACAGGAAGCCTGCCCTGGTTCCTCAGAGGCTGTAGGGGACAGCCCTGTCACCCATCGCGGACTTGAAGAGCACCCAAAGCATCCTTCTACCGCCAGCTGGCTGGACTGGCGATATGGACTGGGTTCAAAGGAGCTGGCTGTGTCAATACCTAAGAGAACCGTGAAGAAACCACGCAGCACACGAGCTAAGGCAGGACCCAAAGCTCAGCTCCGGCGCTGGAAGGAGCAAGAGAGCGAGCACCCGGATTCTCTTTATTTTTATAGGGGGACACACAAAAGGAGGTTTGATGGAATGTTCTATCCAAATTAGGCGGGGGGATCGGGCTTCAGGGGGTTGCCCATCCCCAGCAGGTGACGCTCAGGTAGGGCTTGAAGCAGGCCCCCTGGCTGAGCAAGGGTAAAGGGCTCTTGCCCTGCAGAGCTGTCGCGGATGTGCCAGACCAAGACCCCCACCGCTCAAGGGTGGGGAGCAAGCTCAGCCAGGGGTGACGGGGGGCTCCCCACATCCCTCCATCAGCCAGCACCGAAATTCCCCAGTGTGGGGACCATCCTGCTGGGTGTGTCCGAAACCAGCTCGAGTTCTCCATTCTGTTGAAGAAGGACCCAAGAGGGACCTGCCAAGCTCTAGGTGCTGGAGCATCAAGACAGACAGAGGTCCTCTGGGTGCCAGTGCCTCGGGGGGCCGAGGCAGGAGGATTGCAAGTTCCAAGCCAACCTGGGCAACTCAGTGAGACCCTGTCTCAAAATAAGAGATGAAAAGGTCTGGGGCTGTATCTTAGCCGACCCAGAGAGAGACGGAGGCACACGCAGAGGGAGGCCGTCTGGCAACAAGAGGCTGCAAAGGATTATGGGAGCACTGAGGGGGCCGCCCATTCCGACTCATTCAGCAATGACTCACAGAAAGTGACCATCTAGTGTTGGCCTCCCAGGCTGGGCAGAATCTGCCAGAGGAGGGCTGGACTGAGGGTATTTCAGGTCACAGACTCGTGGTTGGTACCCCAGTGAGTGCAACGCATGTGGCGGGAACACGAGGCAGACTGGCGGGCAAGGGCCACGTGGTAGTAATGCCACCGTGTCCCCTGATTCTAGGATGTGTGTTTGTGACCTTCATTATCTCTGAAATTGACAGGTGCCTTACAATCACCTCACCCTCGTCACTGTTGTGTTTTCTTCCATTAGTGGAAACCAGGCAGTTCTTGTCCCCAGAGGAGAGAGTACCTTGCACTGATTGGATATTTACAACCCGTGGCACTGTGGTGAAGGCCTTAGGTGGATCAGCTCCTGGGGTCCCCACAACACACCTGTGACGTCAAAGTATTATTATTATTTCCAGTTGAATAACTGGGAAGCAGGCACAGAGGGGCTAAGTGACTTACCAATGGTCACACAGCCATTAAGTTGTGGACTTGGGATGTGACTCAGGCTGCTACTCTAGAATCCGTATTCTTTTCCCTTTTTTTTTTTAAAAAAAATCATTTAAGCCAGGCGCAGTGGCGCACACCTGCGATCACAGTGTTGCGGGATGGGGAAGTATGAGGATTGAGAGTTCAAAGCCAGCTTCAGCAAAAGTGAGGCCCTAAGCAACTCAGTGAGATCCTGTCTCTAAATACAATACCAAATGCGGCTGGGGATGTGGCCCAGTGGCCGAGGGCCCCCGAGTTCAATCCCTGGTGCCCTCCACAAAATATCATTAAAAAAATTTTAATTGTGTTAAGAAACACCTAACATAAAAAAAAAAAAAAAAGCCGTTCCCCCTCTTGTTCACAGCACAACAAGCAGCAGAGGAGACTCCAGTGATCTCCAAAGATGTGGGTAAGCGGCGGACGCTGGCTGGGTGTACCCTAATTCAGGTCGGCTCTGACACTTGGCACCTGGAAACAGCACCAGACCCCACAGACCCATGAGCCCGCCCCTCCGCTTCACATGCCTTTCCAGGCCCCAGGCTGTCTGACTGACAGCTGTAGACCCGGGTTCCCACGCCCCTCACGGGCTCCATGGTGTGCTCCATGGGTTTGCAGCACCCAGGGACACACATTGCCTTCCTTGTAAAGGATGTTACAGATGTAGAGATGCACAGGGCGAGGGGCAGGGGGGGCCATGTGGGGTCTCCATGCCTCCCAGGTGCACCACCTGCCAGGACCCCCGACCCCGGCCATGGTCAGCCCCTGTCAAGTCCTCCCTTTATCCTTGATTTTCTCAAGTATGAATGCGATGCCTAGGGCCAGGGCCTAGGGCATTTATCCTGCTAGTAATTTCTGAGCTTCTAGGTCTGTACGGTTTGGCATTAATGCTTCAAATATTGCTTTTGTTTCTTTCTTTCTTCTCCCTCTGGCCTCCTGATTAGCATAACTTACACCTTTTGTAGCTGAACCATAGTTCCTATATATCCTGTTGCGTTTACCTTTTTCAGTCTTTGGTTTTTCAATTTTGGAAGTTTATATTGCCGTGTTTCAAGCTCAGAGAGTCTTTCCTCATCCGTGTCCAGTCTACCGATGAGCCCGTCAAAGGCACGCCTCATTTCTGCCACAGTGTTATCCATTTCTGTCATTCTAAAACTCTTACAATTTCCATCTCTCTGCTTACATTTTCCATCTGTTTTTCCCTCCACATTTTTAATTGGTGCACTATAGTTGTACATAATGGGGGGATTTTGATTACATACTTGTGTATTCACAAACATAACCATATCATTTAGCAGCATCTTTCCCCAGTGCTCCCCGTCGCCTTTTCTGTCTGTTTTTGCATGTTACCTACTTTTCCCATTAAATCCTTTAGCCTATTAACCACATTTACAAACAACAACAACACAACCAACAAAACTCCTCGCCTGCTACTTCCAACATTCTTGACATGCTCAACTTTGGTTCTGATGCTTGTTCAAACTCTTTAAACTGTGTCTTTATGTGCCTTGTAATTGTTTGTTGAAAGATGTACATCATGTACACCTGTGGTGGGCTGGGTGTGGGGCGTACACCCTAATCCCAGTGAATTGGAACACTGAGTCAGGAGGATCGCTAGTTTCAAGCCAGCCTTAGCAACTTAGTGAGGCCCTAAGCAACTTAACGAAGCCCTGTCCCCAAAATAAAAAATTAAAAGGACTCAGGATGTGGCTCAGTGGTTAAGCACCCCTGGGTTCAAGCCTCAGTACCAAATAAATAAATAAATAGATAAGAAAGAACGAACTGCAGTATATGGGCCTTTGGTAATGTGGACGTAGATGTGGTAGGAGGGAAAGTGTTCTGCAGCCTTGTGATTCTATCTTAGTCTTTCAGTGAGTGTATTAGCCATTCTTCATTACTATGATGAGATACCCAAGGCAGACTACTTTATAAAGAAAAAAGTTTTGGCTGTTGATTGTAGAGGCTGGAAGTCCCAACAGGATGTTTAGGCTCTAGTGAGTACCCCTGCCCCCATCACTTCATGACAAGTGTGTGTGTGTGTGTGTGTGTGTGTGTGTGTGTCTCCCTAAAAAGCCACCAAGATTCAATCATAGGGGCTCAGCCCTAATGGTCCAGTCTAATCCCTTCCTGAAGGCCCACCTCCAAACATTACAGTTGGATTAAGTTTCCACCCTCTTAATGCTATTTATGTCCTAAGAGTTATTTTAGGGCCTTGGGTGTTAAGCCCCTGCAGACCACAGCAGGGAGCGGGTGCCCCTGGACCGTGACCCTCACCAGTGCTGCTCGGTCTGTCCGTCCCCCTGACGTGGGGCAGAATACCACCGGGGCTGGGCTGGGGGTTCCCTTCCCCCGGGGGTTGGGCTGGTTGTGGGGGGATGGTTTCTCTGAGGCAGCTCGTGTTTAGAAGAACAGAATGTTCTGGTATATTTCAAAACAATCCTTTCTTCCTCCCGGGCCAGGCAGCAGGAGGGGATCCCCCTGATATTTGGTGTGAGCAGCTGGTTGAGCTCCCGAGGTAAAATCCCCCACAGCCTGGGGCCCCCAGAGTTCTGAACCCCCGGTGTGCCCACCGAGCCTCAGGCGATTCCCCAATCGGGGTTCAGGATTTCCTTCCCTGGGCTGGACCCCGGGCCTTCATTCCTCCAGGTTGATCTTGATTAGGAAGCCAGAAAGAGCCTTCCGAGGGATCTGGCATATCCCGAGACTATGGCACAGGAGGTTGGTCCCGGTGGAGAAGGGCAGCAGCCAGGAGGGGCCGGGTAGCCGAGCCACAGTCAGGGGAAGAGGAGACTGGAAGCCCTGGGCGTCCTGCGGACCTTTCCAGGTTGTTCCCTTCCTGCCCGCCACGTGGTGGCAGCTTCCTGTGGCCAAACCTGCCAATCGCTCACAGCCTGCCCTGTGGCCCCCACGGCTCGACCACTGCCCGTCTGTTACACCTGTCTGTCAGGCCTCACCGTCTGCCTCCCAAGCCTGGAGCCGTGGTCTGTGGAGCGGGACCGACTCGGCTGTGACCCAGCTCCTGCGGCGGTGCCCGACACGACACGAGGTCAATGGTGAAATCTGCATGAGAGGCCAGGGCTGGGATCCGGGGCTCCCCTGCCCTGAGCTCTCCAGTCCCCTTGCAGAGGGGAGCTTATGGCCTGGACCGCCCACTCCAGGTCCCTCACCGTGGGCCGCTGGCCCGACGGACAGCCAGCCACATACTTACCAGCCGTGACAGCGAAGTCTGCCCCCACATCACAGGCGGTGACGTCTCCACGGAGAACGTGCCTCTTCCCGGCCTCCTTCACTCTGCCCATCCCAAGCTGCTCGCCTCCATCCCGACTCCTGAGGGGCAGGGATCTGGGTCAGTGCACAGGATCAGGGTGTGGGGGTCGGTTGTGCGGCCGGGCAGCCCCCCCGAGTGCCTCGTTGCCTCTGGGAGGGCTGAGAGGTGGGCTGCGCGGTGGCTCTGGCACTGGGGATTGAAGCCTGAGCCAGACCCCAGCTTTTCTTTTCGTTAAGGCAGGAGCTCACCAAGTTGCCCAGGCTGGATGTACTTTCTGACAACTTGTCTGAAAAGACATTGCTTTTCCTTCAGGTCTTCCAGAAACTTCTCTGTTGAGAAACGAGTCCAAATCTGAAACTCACCAGAGCATGGGCCTGTCCCTTCTTGGGTCCTCTCTCCAGTCATGGGTGCAGCACCCTCTCTGCAGGTGGTGAGGACGAGGACCTCCCCTTGAGGGGCTCCCACTCGCTGAGCTCCGCTAGTGTGACTAGGCGGCCTCTCACTGGCCCAGGACAACCACTCTAAGGTCTCTGCTTCGGGAATGTGAAAGGGGCCGGGTGCAGGGGCGCAGGCCTGTAATCCCAGTGGCTCAGGAGGCTGAGGCAGGAGGATTCCAAGTTCAAAGGCAGCCTCAGCAACTTAGTGAGGCCCTGAGCAATTTAATAGAATTGTCTCTAATAAAATATAAAAAAAGGGCTGGGGATGTGGCTCAAGGGTTAGGCCCCTGGGTTCAATCCCCCCCACACCCACACCCACACAACACAAATAAAGAACGTGACAGAGCCACCGTAGGAGGTCTACTTGTCATCTGATGTACCCTAATTAGGGGAGGGACACACACCCCAAGGTGGCAGAGGATCTTAATTAGTATCACAAAGGAATGCTAGAATGCTTGACTGTTGGAATGAGTCATGGTGGTCAAGATAGGAAGACCTGCTAAAAAGAATCAGCGGGCACCTCCATCCTTGAAGAAACCAGAGTTTTGGAAATCCAGCAAGCCCCGCAGCCTGTACCCTTGGAGGGGAATTCTGACACAGGACACTGATCCCGTGTCCAGGTGTTTCTGGAGGCCAGCTGTGGACTAGGTCAGCTAAGCCGGGTGCCGTGGCGTGTGCCCACAGTCCCAGTGCCAGGTCCTCGGGGGCCGAGGCAGGAGGACTGCTGGAGTTTGGGACCAGCCTGGGCCACACGGTGACAGCTGTCTTGATAACCTTTCATGCATGGTGTGCATCCGGGGCCTCCGAGCCAGACCAGATCTCCTCCAGCTGCAGAGTGGGCGAACACTGTGCTGAGTCCGCTTCTAAAAGGGCTTGGGCTGTGTGCAATTCCACCAGAGGCTGGAATTCTTTGTGGGATGGTGGAGACAGGAGCCGGACTCCAGATGCAGATAGACCATTGTGAATGACCACGTGTCTTCCAGTCACATCCTGAAAACTTTTCTCAGAACCATGTTCTAGACCAGGGCCGCCCGTTGCCTGATGGAGAATCACGGCACCATGGGTTTCCTGAGGGGCAGACCAGGCCAGGAAGCGCCAGGGACCTGGGGGTGTCCTCGTCCGGGTTGGGGTGCCTTCCGTGGGAAGGGAAGGGATGCCAGCCGCTCCTCCAGAGCCTGGTTGCTGATTGCCCCTTGGAAATGGGAGACATTTTTCTTCTCCACCCCCCCCCACCCCGCCCCCGCCCCAGAACTGCCCAGAGTGACAGGAAACTTGAGGCCAGCCAGGCCAACCCCACGGAGGGCCACACCCAGCCTCTTCTGGGAAAGCCGGGAGGTTTGCAGAAACTTTCTAAGAGCCCACAAGGCTTTCATTGTCTGTCAAAACCTCAAAAGTCAAAGGGGACTAATGAGGTGGCGACACTCTCAAGTGCCTGGATGGAGAGAGCCAGACACAGAGTAATGAGGAGGGCCTAAAGCGCCTGCCTGCCCCTCCCTGCCCCATCGGGACCCCCGCGGGGAGAGGAGCTGGTCTCCTGGGGGTTACAATAGAACTTTCAGAAATTCATAAATGCAGCATGATTCCAAACCAGTTCAGGGACCCGGAGTCTGGCCCCTGTTCCTAATCCTACCAGCCGAAGTAATTGATGAGGCAACTCAATGCGTCCCCTGCGGGGATCTTAAGAGGCCTGAATTATACAATGGATGCAGATCCTCTTGGAAAATGATCAAGTTCTGTGCAAACACTAATTACCAGAGTTACATCGTCAGGGGTGGTCAGACTCTCCTCATTGACCCCACACACTAAAAATCGATGTTTCATAAATGATACATGATACATTCCATCCTATAGGACCCAACTGATATGCCAGCGTCTTTGGGTTACTATTACTATTATTTTATTATTGTCTTCCTTACTGTAGACTCAGGCAAATGGAATAAGCCCTGTGAAGTGCGGCAGCCTGGCCGGGTCCTGTCTTTGGACTCTGTCATCCTGCTCTGTGCGGGGCCTCTCCTGGGACCGGACCATCAGTGATCTTGAGATGCCCGTGGGGTCCTTAGCAATCTCCTTACTAGACTCGGAGGCTGCGAGAGCAGGAGGTCATGGTGACCGGGATGTCTGGGGGCCACAGACAGAGCCGCCTGACCCAGAGGTGGCCCACCGTGTCCCGCTTCCAGGTTCTTGTTCACTTTACAGAAATAAGACAGAATTTGAAATAGAAAACGAAAGAATCAAACACTAGATGAACTTCCAGAGAGAGAGAGGGAAGGAGGGGCCCGGATGGCGTGGCTGACAGAGCCACACTGGGTCCCCTGCCGGGTCCTCGTGTCACGGGGCCTTCCCAGCCTTCAGCATGTGGGAGAACCACCCGACACAGCACTGAGAGGGTTAGACAAGGAGGGGCACAGGAGGGTCTTGGCACAGAGCCCCACACCTACCGGGGGTAAGTGCCAGCTGTTGCTGCTGTTGGTTGTATTTTTAGCAGGAATATGTTTTTTTTTTCTTTTTTTTTTCTTTTTTGGTACCAGGGATTGAACCCAGGGGCACTCAACCACTGAGCCCCAGCCCCAGCCCTTTTTTGTATCTGATTTAGACACAGGGTCTCACTGAGTTACGTGGGGCCTCGTTAAGTTGCTGAGGCTGGCTTTGAACTTGTGATTCTCCTGCTTAGCCTCCTGGGATTACAGGGGTGCACCACAAGAATATGGTTTTGATAATCCAATAATACAGTTGAGGCACATAAAATGGTGTTTTTACATCTAAGTTCCCTCATGATGCCGTTCTTCAAAATCTCAACTCTGCCATGGAAAACAGTATGGCTGTTTCTCAAAAAATTGAAGATAGAATTACCATCATATCCAGCAATCCCACTTCTGGGCATGTACCCAAGACAACTGAAAGCAGGAACTTGAAGAGGTTCACACCCACCCATGTTATGTTCCTAGCAGCATAACTCACAATAGGCACAGGGGGAGGCTGCCCATGGGCCATGATATATGAATAGCTAACTGCACGTGGGAATATTATTCAGCCTTGAAAAGGAAGGGAATTCAGAGACATGCCGCAACCTGGGTGAGCCTTGGACACTTTGCTAAGTGAAACAAGAACTCACAAAACAGCAAGACCCTTTTCTGTGAGGCCCCTTGAGGAGTCAAAATCATAGAGATAGAGGGTAGAATGGTGGTGGCCAGGGGCTGGGAGGAGAGGGATGGCAGTTGGTGTAGAACCTGTCCAGAGCTTCAGCTTGAGGAGAGGAACAGAGCTCTGGCGATGGATGAGGTGGTGACTGCACGACCTGTGGATGCGCTGAACGCTGGGAACTGTACACTTAAGAATGGGGGAAATGGGAAACGGGCTGGGGCTCAGTGGTGAGCATTGTTTGTGCAGCTTGCATGAGGCTCTGGGGTTGACATGGCAACACAGTTTTTGTTATGTGTATTTTACCACAATATAAAGACCTTTTCCTGTAAAAGGTTTTTTTTTTTTTTTTTTTTTTTTTTTGGTCCTGGGGATTGAACCCAGCACCAAAAAAGGGTCATTTAATCACTGAGCCACATCCCTACCCTTTTAAAAATATTTTATCTAGAGACAGAGTCTCTCTAAGTTGCTTAAGGCCTCGCTAAATTGCTGAGGCTGGCTTTGAACTTGCGATCCTCCTGCCTCAGCCTCCAGAGCCACTGGGATGACAGGTGTGCACCACTGCGCACTGTAAATGTTTAAAAAAAAAAAAAAAAAAAATCTCCATGCCTGTCCATGTCCTTTGATTGTGCTGGAATGTCGAACATCCCCTGTGCTTGAGAGGGTGGGACACCAAGGAGGCCTCAGAAGCACTCCTCAGCCACCCCTGGGAGGCAGACGATGCGGGTGGGAGGAGCTTGACTCTGTGTCTCCCTTAGACCAGTCACAGAAGAGAGGCGAAAAGGTAAATGGGACGGGAACCACCAGGGAGACCAGTGTGTCCCCCGCTCTGGAGGAAGAGCTGTTTCTGGAGTGCCCCACCCCCACAACTCACTTGCACGCTCAGCGGGGAAGACTGGTCTTCCAGTCTAGAGGCTTCCACTGTGCTCTGGTGGGCAAGCGCAGCCTGCTCCATGGAAACCAACTCCTCTTCTCCAACCCTCCCTCCACCATGAGGGTCCCACCAGGAGGGCTTTCTGGGTTCTTCCCAGAGCCAGAGCTGTGTGTGACGCCAGCTGCTGGGGACACAAACACCCTGACCTGCACCGCACATGCTGGCAGCGTCACGTGGCACATCGGATCCTGGGTCTGACTTTTCCTTGGACCTCAGATCCTCAGTATGAGCTCCAGATTCTGCTGTGAGCTGTGATATAGCTATCCCTCGATGCCTAGTGACCCGTGCCTTAACATTCTAAGTGGACATTTGTCAGTGGGTTATGAAAAGAAATTTCCTGGCCCAGGTCAGCATTTTTTGAAAAGTGGACTGCAGAGATGGAACAGAAAGCATCTGAGTACAGTGCACATCGTTGATGTGAATCCTGCAGTACTGCAGGGGCGAATGCTGTATTCCAAAACGTCTGTGTCAGTGTGTGTGTGTGTGTGTGTGTTTGCAGTGTTAAACGCATTATGGTGGGTTGTTATAAAAGTGTGCAAAACACGGCATCACAACTTATGGGCTCTGAAGCACAACTCTGCACGTGATGAACAGGTGAATTTCAAAACGTGTGACCCCAACACTCAATAAGAAACACTAGTGAACACACAATTTCATAAGAGAATACTCAATATTAACATGCCACCTTTACAATGCAACCATCATTCCACTATCCAAAGGAGCCAGGATCCCCCAACTGAAAGGATTTTCTATCTAATGAGTCCTGACCTGTGGTTTGAAACTGCTAATCATTTTTTTAAAATCCTCCTATTCCCCTCCTTTGTCAGAAGACAAGCCGCTTCTCCCTGCTGCCACACACCGGCTGGTTCCAGAGGTTCTGCGGAGCCCTGGCACAGCTGGAGCTTCCCGCCTCTTGTGACAGAGGGGCCCTGCAGACCACCTTCCCGGGCTGTGCAGAGGCTTTCCGGGGGAGTGAGGAGCATGTGGGTGTTTCCCATGGGGCACTTGATCTGGCCCAGGACACACATACCTGGGTGACTTGGGGTCCCCGTCTTTACACAGGAACCCACGAGCGTCCTCCACTGATCCACCTTGGTAATTAACAATGGGATCGGTGTCTTCAGATCACCTTGAAGAAGACGGCAAAGGTGGACACATCAGGCCTGGTGTTAGGTTTTGGAAGTTCAAGTTCACTCCCCAAGGGCTCCTTTGGAGGGTCGTCAAGACCACTCTGGAACAACGTCCTCCTGCAGGATGCTGTTCAGTCAGTCCAGGCCAGGACTCAGGACCTAAGTAAGGTCTAGGTTGGCAGGCTGGAGCGTGGAGTCAGGCCAGCGTGGACGAGCACATACGTTGCATATAAGATGCTGGCTCCTGCCAGGGAGAGTGCTGGGCACACAGTTACGTGCCCACGGTGACAGTGTGCGGCCCTCCACTGAGCACTTGAGGTCACACTCTCACTTAACTTTCACAGTTCTGTTGAATAAATACCACTGTCATTCCCATTTTACAGAAGAGGAAAACTGAGGCTCAGAGCTACCGAACAGCTTGGGCAAAGCCAAGTATTAGTGTCAGTGTCAGGACTCCAGTTCTCACCCCAAGTTCTCACCTGCCCCCACCAACTGCATACCTTCAGGGAAATTCAAGAAAGCCCCAGAGACTGAGCCTTGGGTTAGGTACTTATTTGGGAGTGATTTCCAAGATGCATTTGACTCTTGAAAAAAAGAAAAAAAAAACAACACTTGCTCTAATTATAAAAATAATACCGACTGTGGTAGAATATGAGCAAAATATACACAAACCCAGCTTTGGCCCGCCTATCTCACAGCAGTTGGGGTAGAATCTGGTTTATTCATGGGCCCAGGACAAAGGCTTCTTCATGCAGAGCCGGATGGGGACAGAGCTGGGGGCAGGGGTCTCCGGCCCGACACTACGGGCCTCCTGGGTCTGCAGGCTCCAGGTCGCTCTGTGGCCCTGGTCAGGCACCAGGAGGTATGTTGGAGGTGATTCGGCCATCTCCATAATCCCCATCACCGGCTCCTGCACTGTCACATAAGGCCACTCTGTGCTCCCTACTCTCTACATTAAGGCCACACGCTTGTGTCACAAATGCAGCCTCAGGGCGGGGGCTCCTCCCAGGCTCCCTACCCCGCAGCTGCCCCGGGCCCTCTGTGAGCCGCTGGGCCACCCCCGAGGGCCCGCGGGGCAGGCTGAGGTGAGGACCAGGATCACTACGAGAGACCCTGCTGCGGGCCTGGCTGCGGCCCCGTCTGAGGGGAAGGCACGAGGTGGTCATCGGGGGACCTGTGAAGTGATGGGCCATAACTGGGGGACTGGGGACAGGGGACAGGAGGTCACACAGGCTGAGAGCCCCAGCCCCTCCCTGGGCTGCAGGTAGGATCTCGCTCCACTTCCTACCAGCCACCCAAGCCCTGGGTGTCCCCCTCTGCCAAGTCACGCCCACCTACCAGGACGGCCGTGATGGCTCCCTGAGGTGGCGCCCGCCGACTGCCTGGCACAAGGGGGGCGCTAAGCACAGGCGGCTCTTTCTCACGTCCTCAGAATGGATCAAGGGTATAGGTGCCCGTCAGGGGGCCCAGGGGACCAACAGGGCAGAGAACATGGGCACCCCAGAGCGGGTGGCACCTGAGGAAGGACACGTGGGGACCTCTGAAGGCGGGGGGCGGTGCGGCCCCTCTGGTCTGCAGGGAACGTCTCCAGGACAGGACGGCTCTCCCGCCTTTCCTCCTCTGGGATGTGTCCTGGGCCTCAGTCACCAAAGGACTGAAATCACTGTCATCAAAAGGCCAAACTGCAATTCTTTCCTTCATTCAAATGGAATGAAAGTTCTGCAGAATCCAGTAGAACCATCCCCAGCTCTAAGTCGCCGCCAGAGAGCGGGGTCCAGAGCAGCTGCCCAGCCCAGCTCCCGGGAGAGCCGCTGCTAAAAAAAAAAAAAAAAAAAAAAAAATGCCCTCCAGCGCAGGGTCCCACGGAAACCCAGCTGGCCGCCAGCAGCACCAGACATGGGCCATCCCCTGCCCCAGACAGCCTTCTCTGCCCATGACCACACATGGGCTCCTTCTGCTCTCCCTGCTGGCTGCTCTCCCTTCCTCCTGCTCCTCTTCCCGGGAGGGGTCCCTGGGGGTAATCGGGTCCTTTGCTCCACCTCTACTTATTCCCTGGACTTCCCCATCGTCTTCACTGCGGCTCCCAGTGAGTCTGCGGCTCTCTAAGGCATCCTGGGGGCGCAGGCAGCTCTAGGCACTCACCTCCACGTCCATCCCCCACTCAGCTTCTCCACCTGCGTGTCCAGTTGTCATCACGCATGTGACAGCTTTGAACCTGCCCTCCATAAGAAAACTGTGGAAAAATACACAAGATATAAAATTGATCATCTGAACCGTTTTTAATTTGGTGGTACTAAGTACGTTCACCTTGTGTGACTGTCACCACCACCCATCTCAAGGACTCTCATCTTCCCGAATTGAAACTCTGTCCCCATTCAACACCCAGCCCTCATGTTCCCTCCACCAAGCTCCCGGCAACATGAATTCCACTTTCCATCACTGTGCACTGGACAACTCTAGGTCCCTCCTATAAGTGGAATCATACAGTATCTGTCCTCTCATGACTGGCTTATTTTACTTAGCAAAGTGTCCTCAAGGTTCGTACATGTTGCGGCTCGTGTCAGAATCTCCTCCCTTCTCAAGGCTGAGTAATATCCCACTGTGTGTCTACACCACATTCTGCATGTCCATCCATGCATCCACAGAGAGTCGGGTTGTTTCCATTTTTTGGCAACTATGTTATGTGTTTCTTACCACACCTGTGATTAGTCCTGGATGGAGGGGAATCCTATTTTTAATGTTTTAAGCAGATGCCTTACTGCTCTGGGAGCACCGGCTCCATGTTGCTATCCCAGGGACGGTGCACCATTCCTCGACCCGGATTCTTTTCTTTTTTTTCTTTTATGGCTCTGGGGATTGAACCCAAGGACACTCTGCCACTGAACCACACCCATAATTTGGAGACAGGGTCTAGCTCCGTTGCCCAGCCTGGCCTTGAACTTATGATCCTTCTGCCCCAGGCTCCCAAGCAGCTGGGCGGCAGGCTTGTGCTTCTGTGCCTGGCAAACCCAAACTCTTGGTTTACACCCCAAACCTGCTCCACCGTGATTCCTCCGCCCCCACCCCCACCCCCGCAATCTCAGCTCCTCCAGCTCCGTCTTTTCAGTCACCCGGGCGGGAGCCTTAGAGGAAGCAGTCCCCGATCCCCACGGCACACCCACCAGGTCACGGGAACTCAGGCTGATGCCACCTACCAGACACCAGCAGAATCCAGCTACTCCCAACCTCCACCTGGACCTGTGCCGCTCGCCTGTCCTCCTTACTCTGAAGCCACAGCCTGAGCCAGGGGTGCAGGTGATGACAGGAGGCTCGGGGAGGGACCCGATAGCCAGGCCTGGATACCCTACCCGTCCCAAGCCACCCTCACCTCCTACCTTTGGCAACTTGACCAGTCCACTGTACCAGCCAGGGACCTTCCAGGACCAGGGAGGGCCTGTCCTCCTCTCAGTGGGTTCCCAGGGCTCCGGCCTCACCCAGAGCAAAGCCCAGATGCCCAAGGTGTGCCAGGTCCCCTCCACCTATGACCTCTGCCCAGGCTGATGCTACACCCGGCACTCTTCCCTGAGCCAGCCCGGCCTCACTCCATCAACTACACGTCACCTTCTCCACGAGGTCCTCCCTGACCTGTCGGAAGCAGCAGCGCTGCTGGCCCCCACGCCCGCTCCCGTCTGCCGCTCCTTCTCCATATAATTGTCGCCTTCTAACACAGCATCCTTTTCTCTGATGTGGTTTGTCAAACTCCAATAAAACACAGGCTCCATGAGGGCAGGATTGTTGCTGGTTTTGCATGGTACCTGGCACATAGTAGGTGCTTGATACACATTTGCCACCTTAGGCGGAGTCTGCATGCACAGAAACAGCCTTTGGGACACTTCCAAAATAATGGGACACTTTAGGTTTGGCTTTGCTGGAGTCGAAGTCCTTTTTTTTTAATTTTAATTTTTTTATTTGTTTTAATGATGAGGGTCTCCTTCCACCTTCCATGCAGTTCTCCTTCTCCCTCCCTTTCCCTCCCACCCCTCTTCCCTATGTAGAGGTCATCTTCCTCCCCTGCTCTCCCTCCCTACCCCATTTTGAGTCACCCCCCTTATATCAGAGAAGACATTCGGCGTTTGTTTTTAGGGATTGGCTAATTCACTTCGCATAATCTGCTCTAGTGCCATCCATTTCCCTGCATCGAAGTCCTTTTTAAATGCTGGAAGGAACTGGAGGAATTGGGTCTTGGAGGAGCTGAGGCCTCAGTCCACTTCCCTGAAGGATGCGTGTGGAGGGACGCAGAGAGAGAGAGGTGGTGGGAAGCTGGTTAGATTCTTCGGGGCTTCCAACCCGTGCCTGAGTAGCCCTCCCCTGACGGTGGAGGTGGCGTGGGGAGCAGGATTCACACAGCCCACGGCCAGGCTCAGCACATGGACGGGTCAGAGCCCTGCATCTCCAGCCCCTGCAGCCCTGATCGCATCTGGGCATCTCAGGTGCAGCCCTGGCCATCTGCACAGGCGGGACACTGTGGTCTGCACCTTTCAACCGCCCTGTATTCCACCGCCCCGTATTCCACCGCCCCTCCCCAACCCCAATGATCCAGGGCTGAGCTGGGTTGCTGAAGTCCTCGCAGCCTGGCAGAACTGAGTTCAAATCCCAGCTCACCGTTCCTGCCTGGGTAAGTCCCTGGCCCTCTTGGAGCCTCAGTCTCTTTCTCTCTACAATGGGAATGGTGCTGCATATGGCAAAGAGTTCTTCTGAGCTCAGAGGAGAACTCCCTGTGTCTAGGGCACAGCCCTGTGCCTGGGTGCCCTGCAGAGGGCCTAAGGTGGCGAATGTGTATCAATTGGCGTAACGGCCACCGCAGGCTCAGCCTCCTGGCCCGTCACAGAGCATCACGCTTAGCCACACTTGGGTCATCTCAGAGCCAAACAGAGCCCTGTGGGGGAGAGCGAGACTAGGAACTTCCACCCTGGCTATGGCTGGAATCCCAGGACCAAAGGGACGTTGGTTTGCAGCTGTGCGTGGAGAACCCGGGGGATGCAGCGCTGGTACTTCCTACGGTAGAAATGTCCAGATTGAGAATCTGGAAACCTAATTCTGTGCAGGTGCTCACGAGTCACTTCTGTGTGTCCTTAGCCACACCTCTTGGCCTCTCTGAGCCTCAGTTTTCCAAAAACAGTTCTGCCTGGGAGTTAGGGGTCAGTCTATATCTTAGATTTGTACATTCCACAGAGACAGCTCCCACTTATAGTATACAGCATACCTAGTAAAGAAATCACGAGTGTGTAGACAAATTTAGTGATAAGGATGTTCACTGTGGTGTTATTTATGGGGTTACGTACTGGGATATTAATCAAAGGCAGAACATTTCTATAAATATATAACATTCCATAGAAATATATTGGAATTCTATGCAAACATTAAAAAGGTCATTGTGGAAGACTGTGATATAGAAAATGTTCACTATATATTCAAAAGTGCAAAGAGCAAGTTATAAAGTAGTATACTAGAATTCTAGTCCATATCATGCCTGCAGAGGTTTGAGAGTGAAGAAGAAAATTAAGGCAGAGCTAACTGTCGATATTGGTTAATTGCAATGTGGTTCTGACAAATTTTAGTGCTTTTTTTAACTTTCATATTTTTTCTGATGCTTCTATAATGAGCATGAAGTACCGTTGATAAGAGGGGAGAAGAATAACAACTTTTTAAAGCAAACAATCAGGAGGTACTGTATTCCATAGGGCATGGTGAGCACTAAGGTGGGGGCGGTGTTTGGTCAACCAAAATCCCTGCATCCATTTATGATGATTTTATTATCAGTGCAAAAATCATTACTGTCCCCTATATCCCTGGCATTCCTTCAGATTCTCCAGGGACCTCGTGTGCAAGATCCTTTTAAAAAAAACCATGTGACTCTCACGCCTGCTGAATAATTCTCAGTGCCCTGGACGCTGTCATGAATCTTCTGTCTGCCTATTTAATATAGTGGCAATAAAAACCATCTATTGTTCTTGAGGATTAAAGATGGTCCTTAGAAGATGAAATCAATACGTCCAGACAGCCATTAATCTGCCTCCGAGCCTCCTTTTCCCAACACGCACAGTCGGCCAGGGCACTGCCGGGCAGCGCTGGGCTTGACCTCTCGCATCACCCTTATTAAGAAAGGATTCATCCCCTCTGTGGTCAGTACACTTCCCAGTTCCTTTTAATTTTTTTTTTTAATTCAAGTAAATGGCTGAGTTAATAGTTCCTCTTCCTCATGAGCCTGTGCTAAGTGGGAGAGCCAACAGCTTGGGCAACAATGTTTGTGTGGAAGAAAATACGTGAAAAGTTTAGAAAATATCCACCCAGGGGCTGGGGATGTAGCTCAGAAGCACAGCACTGGCCCAGCATGTGGGTTAGACCCTGGTTCCAGCCCCAGCAACACACACACACACACACACACACACTCCATCCACGATCCACTAAGAGACCATGCACACCTACCCGCTGCATGGGAGGGTCCTGGGTCTGCCTGTGGTGGGCTGAACTTACATGTGTTGCACGCAAAGGAAGCCACATCCCCTACAGGAGGAATAAAGGAATGAGCAGACCAGAGACCAGGCGGGCAGCTGGGCCTGGTGGTTCAGTGGGAAGCTTCATGACTGGATGATCTCTGCTCCCAGCCCCAGGGGACAAAAGCCGCCATTTCTAAGGCTGGTCTGCTCTGTCAGATTTGGGGCTACAGTGCCGCCAGCAGGGGACAGGGTTCCAAGCTGTCTGCTCCATGGCCCTGCCAGGAGCTGTCCTCTTACACTGTCACCGGAAACAGCTTTGTCTGGGTCCTGAGAGTCTGGCCCAAGAATTCACTGACCCAGACTGGCCTCACCCCTCTGTGCTCCGTGGGGGCCGCCCACCATGGATCTGATCCAGGAATCCCCTGGGAAACGGAGGTGCAGAAGAAGGAGCGGACTGTGAGCCAGGGATGACGGAACCTCTCTTTACCTGCCCAGGTGATGCCGTGACGTACCAGGTGGACTCAGACTCCAATTTAGCCAACACGGATGAATCATGGGCACTGGAGCTGGTGGACATGGTTCAAGCTCCGCTGGACCAACTGGGAAGTTACGTGGACTTAGACGAGTTTCCTGAACGCGTGTGCCTCGGTTTCCTCATCTGTTAAGTGAAGTTAACGATAGTTGTCTCGCAGGCACTGGCAGAATTTAATAAGATGGGACAGGTAGTGCTTTCAGCATGATGCTTGGCACACAGTGACGCTCAGGAGTCTGCCCCAAGCCCAGGAGGGAAGCATGATTGCTGGAAGTCCTGTCCACTGACACAGGTCGCTCTCTCTTGAGAACCCTGTCTGCCCTTCCCAGACAGCGGGCGAAACAGCGCCCTCTGCTGGCCGCCTGGGGTTCCGCTCCTGCAGGTAGGTGGAGGGGAAGTTCACAGCCCCCAAAGGCCCTCAGCCAACCTCTTCCTCCTTGGAATCAGCAGCCGCCTGGAGGATCCTAGAGCCTGTCCCGCGCCGGTGACTCACAGACCGCAGGAGGGCCGTCCCTGCCGTCCGTTCCCAGAGGCACGATGTACACTCTACAGGTTGGCTGGAAGCTGTGAGACTGCAGCCCTCCCAGACCCCAGAGGGGAGCCGTCCAGCCCCCACCTCCACCTTCTGCCCAGTGTAAAAGTCCAATCTGTGTCCAACCCAGGGCAATGGCATTTTAACGGGGGAAAATTGGGCACCTTAATGAATACGTGGGGAGCCTCTTTTAAATGGGGGCAGTTGCCCCTAGAAGCCGCTCTCCCTTTCTTTCTCTTCTGGGTAGCAAGGTGCCCAGCGGGCACATCCTTCCCTCAGGCTCCCTTCCAGTGTTCAGTGCTGACATTTTGAACAGTAACGAAAAGTCATAAAGAAAAAAGATCACCCACCGCCCACCGCCTAGGGGAGATGGCCAACGTTAGCATCTGGGTGCATTGACCTCCAGCCTCCTTGGGATTCACATGCAGTATGAGCTGTGGACACAGTTTGCAGAGGTTTTTTTTTTTTTGTGTGTGTGTGTGTGTGGAGCGGGGGATAGAACCCAGGCCTCATGCCTCTTGATGGAGAAGCGTTCCACCCTGGAGCTGCAGCCCGCCCACGTCCTGCCCTTCTCCCTGAGCACTGCGGCAGGGGTGAGTCTCTCCAGGTCACTGGGTGACTGCTCTGTCTTACCTGGGTCTTTGGAGATGGTCGCCTCCATTCTCTGATCTGAACAGCGGAAGCTGACGCACTGCTACAGTGCAGAGGGTCTTGGGAAACGTGGCGGACCTCTGGGGTTGCCTCAGGGCTGAGACAGCTGGTCCGAGTCTTTGTATCCTTCAGGTCGGTCATTACCGGGCGTCCTGGAGTGCTGGTGAAAGCCAGTAGAGCCTCTGCAACACACGACAGGAAGGACTGGGCCCGGCCACTCTTGTCTTTGCCCACTGTGGATGGCCAGATGGCACCCACGCCCCAACTTGGCCTGTGCGGCACCAAGACCAGAGCTTAGGACTGAAGGCCCATTTAGACAGCTGCCTCCGAGTTCTAGGAAAGCAGAGATAGTCGAGTGTGACAAAAGAAGGGAGTTATAGTCACACCTGGAGCCAGCGCTGAATCCATGGAGACCACCAAGTGTTTACAGAGCATCTCAGCATCTCCGTCTGCTTTCCAGGGAATGTTAGATTGGCTGCGAACACTGTGAACGTGGTTTCTATTTTTCTCGTAGCGCTTATATTTTGCTTCAGCTTATGCTAATTTTGTTCTTTAAGAAAACTCTCCCATACTAGATCGCAGGCCGTGCGAGGTGCTGCAGCATAGTTATTAAGGAGCAGCTTCAGCGTGGCAGACACACTTGAGTTTGAGATGTGAATCTCTCCTCTCTACACTTATTTCCTCGATTATAAAACAATGATAATACCTCCGGGGGTCGTTGTCAGTACTAAATTGGAAAATGCACATAAAAGTGCTTAGCCAAGTGCTGCCACAGAGTCAGCCCTCAGTAAATGCTGGTTGGCGTTACTGCACCAGACACGGTATCTCAGCTTCTCTCCTTGCACCTGGCTCCTGGCTGCTGAGTCCTTACTCTACTTAACCTGCCCTTTCTGCCTTCCGTGGTTATTATTGTCCTTGGGCAGGCTGCTTTCACCCAGATGAGTGCTCCTCGGGAGGCGGAACCATTGCTTATTCATCTCAGAATTCCTTGCACATAATAGGTGTTCAAATAACATAGAGGTGAGTTGAGTAAATAACAATGTCTCAGAATCACGTAACAGTAGAATTTCTTAGATGTAAAGAAAGTCAGAGCCAGCCCATGTTTCAAAAGGAAAACCTACTGCTAGGTACATACCTTCCAGACGTGACGCATAAAGGGAAGGACCACCGGGTCTGCAGGGTGCTGTCTTGTTTCTCTGCATTTTAGATAGCACCAAACATGGCCACTCCAGAGCCATCACCCATCAGAACAGTCAATTGCTAATCAGAGTTTAAAGGTCGAAGCTGAAGAATGATTCAAGTTTGTCCTGACTGATGATGTTATTTGTTCTCATTTGCAATCAGATACACAATTATCACCGGAGCCAAAGGGCTGGAGTGTATGGGGCAGCCCATGGCGGTGAGTTCTGTAGGGTATCCTGGTGTCTGATGGCAGGGGACCAGAGACTGCTGTGCTCAGGCACGAGTACTGCGCGTGTGAGGTTGTGTACACAGCTCCCTCAAACCCCACCCCCAAATGATCACAAGCTCTCTGAGGGCTCCATCTGGTCTCATGCAACTTTATATTCCCAAGATCTGGGTCAGGCCTGGAACATAGTAGGTGTTCAATGAACGCATGTTAAATAAATGAATAAATAACATCCTGGGAATCTTGGCATATTTTTTCACCTTATTACAGAGAATCTTTTCTTGTTACAAGTGCTGATAGCCAAACTATCGTGAATGCTTCCAAAATAAGCTAAAGTAACACTAAATTCTATTTCTTCTAGAGTAAGTGTGGCTGACCAGGCCAGAATTTTCCTGGCTCTAAGACAATGGGTTGCAACAATTATGATTTTTATTGTTTCTGTAACGTTCCAATTTTGCTGTGAACTGCTGAGGGTGCCCTCAAGTGTCTCTTCATTGTAATATCACTCGAGCTCTTTGAAAAAATGTACTGAGGTGTTTTCAATTACCTGGTTAAATACAATTGGCCTCTGTATTTCAATTGTGAATTGAAAATAGTCTAAAGAGAAAAAAAAAAAAACAGTGTCTGTACTGACCGTGTACGGACATTTTTTTCTTGTCATTATTACCTAAACAATACAGTGTTCAACTATTTAAGTATTTACATCATATTAGGTCATAGAGGCAATTTAGAGATGACAAAGTATACGGGTGTGTGTGCAGGTGATATGAAAATATTGTCACTTATAAGGAACTTGAGAACCCATGGATTTTATCCTGTTTGGGGGGGGGCGGTTCCCGGAGTCAGTTCCCATGGATACGGAAGGATGTCTGGACAATGTGAGATGGTTTGGTTCCTTGTGTTTCTTGGTTTTGCATCTTGTGTTCAGGGCCCTGCAAACCTCCAAGATGTCGAAAAGTGAAGCTAAAGATTAATCCTCCTGTTGGGAATGAGCTGTGCGTCTTTAGAGATGGAAATGTATTTGAGCTCTGAGCTGCTCTGGCGAGGAAACACCCTGGGGTTAAGGACTCAGAGAGTCTTGTTTCGGGCTTTGGTCTGGAAATCGTTGCCCTCTAAGCCTCTGCTTTCAAGAACTCAGGCCACTGGCTCTGCCCTAGGTCACAAGTAGGTGCCCCCTTGTGCCCCCAACGTACTGCAGCTGCTGACGGCTTCAAGACTGGTCAGTGGAGAAGGCCAGAACAGTGGGATGTCCCCTGGCCACCACTCCACAGGCCCCCCGTAGTCAGGCCTAGAGAGTGCTTTGATTCCCAACAGTTTTGCAGGTGGAGAGAGAAGAAAAATCATCACTCCCCTGGCAGGTACCCTCCACATTGAGTAGCGTATGGTTCTTTCTCCAAAAGGAACCCTAGTCTCAGGTTTATCTCAAATGGTATTTGAGGAGGAGGAGAAGGGGACTAGGAGACTTTCCAACTCAGGATACCCCATAACTTGTGGCCCATCTTGGCTGATAGGGTTCCAGAAACCGGAAACTCAAACTCCAGGATGTGATTTCCGGAAGGCATTGAGCCCCACGCTCTACTTTCATTGCAGATGGTAACGAAGCCAGTGTTTGCCACTTTTTACCGTCACAGACTGAGTCACGTTGCACAGAACCTCTGTTGCTTACCACCAATAGCACCTCCAACCCTCAGTGGACATCATGGCGGACAAGGACAGGGAAGATGGACGCTAGGCCTGCTCAGCAGACCCCCCTCCTGGTGGGTGGTCCTAGATTGTCTTTACATGAGGAAGGCAGCAAATGCTGATTGTGTTTTCACAGAAGCCAAGGTTTGCATAATTTAAAAAAAAATTTTTTTTTGGTACACAGCTGAGCAAGCTCTGTACGCGGGACCTGGGTCTCACCCAGGGCCAATACCAGGCTCTTATCAGGCCTTCTGCGAGCTCCAAGAGGCCCGGGCAGCTTCCCAATTACAGTCCTTCACCCCTGGATCCTTTTGCTCACTTTCAGATTGAGCTCATACTCTGGGAAACAGTGGATTTCAGCCCCAGGGAAAATCTGGAACAGGGCCTTCTCCGCCCACATATGCCACTGACCAGATTAGAGGTGGCTTTGAGCTCAAATCTTGGGACAAAGAGTCCTGCTGCCACCCTCTGCTTCCCCCAGTTTCATTTGAAGTTCACAGGGGCTTCACCATAATCAAAGATCCCAGTGAGTGAGGCTGGCGAACCCGCCAAGGGCAGCAGCTTTCAACCCGGGGGCCTCTGTACACCCAGCCCTGGGGCTGCTCCAGGAGCCTCTGGGCCTCCTCCAGGCCCTGCAATCCCCACCCCTCCCCCCAGGCCCTGGGAACAAGGCAAGTTCCTGAGTCCTCCAAGGCACTGTGAGAATCATGAACAAGTCTGGGCACTGACCTGGGTCACGGATGTGAAAGGGTTGTCCTTGGTCACCTCCCATGGAGCAAGTGGCCTGCAGCAGCCTTTCCAGCTTGTCTTTGGGAACAGGCCTCATTGTGGCCACCAGAGGGCAGCAGAAACCAGCAACGGGGGCACCAGGCACTGTTGTCTGTCAAATCAAGTAAAAAATGTTAGAAAACCGTCTTAGCCCAGATCCAAGCCCTGAGCACCCAGAGTTCAAGGCAGCTAAATGAAGGGGGAGGTCCCAGGAGCTGTTATAAAAATTCGCCTTCTACTTGGAGGTGACACAGAGATGGGCATGTTTGCTGATAGCCACTGGTTTAAAACAGCGAATCCTAACTTTTTATGTGCCATGGATTCCTTTGGGGGCCTGCTGCAGCTACGGACGCCCTGTGGTTAAAAGTCATGCTGTTAACCACTTAAAAAAAAATTCATAGGATTCCAGTGGCAACCAGCTTTATTGCAACATGAAGTTACTAGTTCTTGAAAAAACGTGAGGCCACAGTACATGTGCTTTCCCGTCAATAGCTTCAGGAACCAAAAGGCCATCTACAACCATTGTGAGTCTGAAGCAGTGATCCGTGTGGGATACTTTTGACATTTCAGGAAGGGCTGTGATGAAGATATCTGCGATTTTTTTTTTTGGCAATCAGGTCTGCTGGTAAGGTGGCCGCGTGTTGCTGACTTTCGTAACTAAAGGAAACCCTGTGCTTCAATTTGAGGTTATAAAAATAAAAAAGCTATTTTTTTTCCCATCCAATTTCATGGACCCTCTGAATTTCCTCCGTGGGTCTCAAGGGACCCGTGGACCACAGACAAGGAACTTCTGAGAGGATCACAGGTGGAGGGACGCAAGGGAGCAGAATATCCCACGAGGAGCTGGTGTTGTTCCAACCCCAGATTCCACATTGGAGAGCGTCTTCCAGAGCCCCCAGGGCCCTGCCTCACCCCGTCTCAATAGAAGTCGCCCAGGGTGACCGGTGCCTTTCACTGCCGGGGTGTGTGTGTGTGTTCTCCCTCCTGAATGGTTTCTGGTCCCTGCAGTGAGGCTTATAGAAGATTTAGGACGCGGCCAGAACTGTAATCCCCTGGGAAAGCCTTGGCTGCCACCTCAAGGGCTTGCTGTTCCCACTCTGGCGGCCGCAGGATGAACTTGGGTGTGCCTGCGGAACGGCCCTGGGAGAGGGACAGGTTCCATTCCAGGGCCACTGGCAGAGCCAGGAGCACTCCCCAAGGCCAAGGGGCCTCTGTCTGGAGGTGGCTTTTCCTCCTGGCTGACAGCAGGATCCAAGATGGCTGCCTGGCCACCTGTCCCAGGACCCAGGAGCCGAGGGGTCGCTGTTAGGCCTCGGGGACAGTGAGGTATGGTACAAGTGCAACCATGGCCACGTGAAGCACGTGATGTGGACACACTTGCACCTCCACGAGGCGTCCCTCAATGACAACACCTGCCTCGTGGACATAGTCTAGATGGGAGACAAGGGTTCCAGATTCCAGTTGGCTTTGGGACTTGAGCAAGTGTCTGTTTGTCTATCTGTCTCTCTCTGCCTCAGTTTCCTCATCTCAAATGAGAGGCTGTGTGTGAGGAGCCATAGGCCCTCCCAGCCCTCACCTACTCCAATGCTAGTAAGTTCCAGGGCTGGACCCTGCTCCGGGGCCCAGCCAGCAGCCGCAGCACCATCCCCGCCCTTCCCTAGTTCAAGAAAACCTGTCGGGCACATGGTTCCCTGTGAACGGCAGCACAGTCTGCTGTGGACACCCTTGTTTCTGACCAGAGGCAGCTCAGGCCTCTCTGGCAGGAGCCCAAACCAGACATTTTAATAAACGTTGCAGGCTCAGGGTGAAATCTCCGATCTGAGTCTTGCATGAATAAGGAAACCTGCAACGTCACCATCTGCACTGACCTAGCAGTGAAAATGCTCAGACATTCCTGTCCAGGAAGGGGTCTGTGGAATGCCAGGCTAATCCTCTCCCATGGATAGGTGATGGCTGGAAGCAAAGCCCAGAGGCACAGGGAAGGGTTACAACATCTATCAGAGGCTCAGCCCAGGGGAGCCAACTGCAGGGCCGTCACCTCCAGCCAAGAACAAGACCAGGTTTTCCTGACGCAGACTTCACATAGCAGCTAGCCGCTGGCAGAGGCCCTGCCACAAATCCCCAGGCATTAGCATAGCCAGCCACATTTTCCCTGGAGAGATGTGCACCTGAACCAGGGAGGTGTTTCAAAAACCTCACTGAGGGGCCCTGAATTAAAAGACCCAGACACGTTCCAGACGGGTTTGGTGGACGCAGTTGCAATGCGCTGCCAAGAAGGGCCACATTGGATGCCACGGCAGTACTGGAGGTGGGTGGGCGAGAGGTTGGCTCAGAGGTGAACGAATTTCCTGGGTTGCAAAAGTGGCTGAGTTGGGGACAGAACTTAGATTTTCTGCCTTCTGTGCCAATGTTCTCCCCACCACAGGAAAACGCAAGCTGACTCACATTTTCAGGCTGAAGTAGCACCCCCTTTCTCCACAGAAAAGTCTGAACTGGGCTTCTCCAGAAGTCTCCACCATGGCTGATTTTAGAACTGTCAGGAAAAGAGTCTCTGCAAAAGAGTCCAATGTAGATAAACTTCCTATTTTCATGTCGCCCTGTTTTACTTGGCCACTGGCCGAGAAGATACCAGCACTCCAGGTGCTGGACACCCCCTTACTAGTCGTTCACAAATGTATCCAGTATAGGACTTTGAAGAAATGTGCAAACAAGGCCTCTGGCCTGGAGCTGGGCTTCACAGAGATGTCTACATTCCTAAGATAAGAGAAGTTACCAATTGGGCTCCCTGGTAACAGCTGGGAGGGGAGGAAAGAAAGGGGAGAAGAAGCTCCCCCCTTCTCAGGTGTGGTCCTTGAAGGGTTAACTTGCCCAGAACAGTGAAAGAAAAAGCTGCTTTTATGTGAACTTCTGCAGACTGTGAACTTCTGAGCCCCTCCCCTTACACACTGGGTATAAAACTCTGAGACTCCCTGAACTTGGGGTTCAGGGGATTGATTACAGCAAAAGCTGTGCCCTCTGGACCTGGCTGCAGCCAAATAAAACTGTGTCCTGCTGCCTTTGGTGCCCTGCCTCCTCTTTGGTGCCCTGCCTCCTCTGTCCCTACAATAAGGCCCTCTGCTGGTGGGTGGGTGCCTACCTTGCATGCTCCTGCGTGGCTGAGACCTTTTGGGTCTCTTTTGGGGAACCCCACCTTCTCCAAGGCCCTTTCCAGGGTGAAGCTGCAGTCTAAGACGGAGATCACCATGTCCTTCAGCTGCTCCGAGTGCCCCCCCAGCGAGACCAGGGAGCCCGTGCAGTCACCAAATTCATATTTCTGGAACTGGGGACGGACTGTCCTGGGGACACAAGGCAAAGCTCATAGGCCCCAGACCCTCCATAAGGTCCCGGGCAGTGGATTTTTTAAAAAAGGACTGGGGTGAGCAAGGGTCGTCCAGGGTTGAATTTTCGGGCCCACTTTCTTGGTGGCAAGGTCAAGAAAGCGGTTTTCAGCAGAGGCCTTGGTTGGTACCCTTGAAACACGACCAGACTGGAGGCTACTAAATCGGCATGCGTATCACGGAGCCCCCACCACCCCATTATATCTCCTGTAACCCCACCCAAGACCCTCCAAGCCAGCAAGAAAAAACAATGGTGCTCTCTCTGCCGTGGAGGAGGGGCCAGCAGACCACCCAGGACAGAGGACAATGTCTCCAGAAGCTTTCAGAACCGGCAGAATGTGAGTCCTCTCTCTCTCCTTACAGAAACTCCTGTGTAGGATCAGGAGCCTTCTATGGTCCCAAGCCTGTTCTCCACTCACTCCCAAATCCTCACGCTGTTGCTCCTTGCTAGACAATGCTGGGCGACAGAGCGGCAGCAACGGAGAGGACCATCCCAGCCCCTAAGTAGCTCCTGATCAGTGAGAACGCATCGGAAACAGATGCTCGCAAAACAGAGCGCAAGCGGGAACAGGTCAGGCAGAGGAGTGACTCAGGGAAGAGAGAGATCCACTCTTTCTTATTATAATAGTTTGGAACTGGATTGTCCTCCAAAATCCATGCATTGAAGACTTGGTTGCCAGCCTGTGTGCTATTGGGACATAGAGGAACCTTTAGGATATGTGGCCCAGTGGAAGGACCTTAGGTCATTGAAAAGGATATTTACCCCCTTCCCCTGCCCCCTGCTTCCAGGCACCGTGAGGTGAGCAGCTCTGCCCCAACATGCACCCTCTGCCACCTTGTTCTGCCTCACCCCAGGCTCAAAAGCAACAGCACCAGTCATGGTCTGAAACCACAAGTCCAAATAAGCCTTTTCTCCTTGTAAGTTGTTTATGTCAGGCATTTTGTTACAGTAAAGGAAAGCCAACCATGTAACCATGAAGGAGTTGGTGCTGGGTGTTTAGGCATAAATAGGAATTTTCCAGTCACACAGGAGGAAAGCACATGGAGGCAGAGGGAACAGGATGTGGAACGTGTGGGGGCATCCAGCACTATGGCCCACTGGGGGCTCTGCTCCAGGAGTCTCTGAGTTGGTGGTCCAGCAGGAATCAGGGGAGCAACCTCAAGGAGCAACCTCAGCCCCTGAGGGTCTCCATCCCTGGAGTTCACAAAATGGTAATGACAGGAAGTCCCCGGGGTGCTGTCTGTCTGAAGAGAGGGTTGGGGACGACTAGAGTATCTGGGTCAGAGCAGTTCAGCTGGGTCCTGAGATTGGCTAAGGTGCAGGCCACAGGAAGGCACTGAAGAACTTCAAACAGGAAAGTCATGTGACCAGATTTAGATTAAGAAAAAGTGAGAGTTAGAAGATGGGAAGGGGGGCTGGGGATGTGGCTCAAGCAGTAGCGCACTTGCCTGGCATGCGTGCGGCCCGGGTTCGATCCTCAGCACCACATACAAACAAAGATGTTGTGCCCACCAAAAACTAATGTCGGAAGCCATTCTCACACGTGACTGGGTGACTCCCGGTTAGGGTCTGAGGCGCTCTGGCTGTGTCGGAGCTTTCCCGGCCCTCTCCTGATGAGAGAACCTGTCCGTGTGGGGGTGTAACTGACCACTGACCCCGGAGGCCCAATCACTGACCCTGACCTTGGAGTGCGGCCCCCCCTTCAACCTTCATTGGATGGAATTATCCCCTGAATTTCTTGCTCCCCAATAAAAGGCTACTCCCTGGCGTGCTCTCTCTCTCTCTCTCCTGCTAGCCCTGAGTAATCCTTGCTGCCCTGCCGGGCGGTTAGTGGAGGGAACCAGAGAGGGGAGCCGTCTCGGACCTGGTCATAGAAAAAGGTAACTGAGTCTGTGTGTTTATTTCGATCTCACTAGCTAACTTTTATGCCAAGAACCTCATTAATGAAACCATTGCGCTGGCCGCATGGTAGAATTGGCGCCCACGAGGGGGGCATTCTAGATTAGCTAGATTGAGTGGGAGCGCGCGCTATAAAGATAAAGAAAAAAGTAAAAGATAAAGGAAGTGGTGACAATTTGGGTCACAAAAGGAAGTGGTGACAATTTGGGTCACAAAAGTACCTTAAGATATTGAAGGAAAGAGACGTTAAATTAATTAAAATGGGAAATTCAACTTCTACGGATAAGGAAATGTATCTGACTATTTTAGACAGTATAATTAATCAGAAAGGAAAACAGATAAAGAAAGCTCAGTTATTACAATTCTTAGAGATTGTAGGTAAATATTGTCCTTGGTTTTGTGAACAAGAATCTCCAAATTTACTTACTTGGGAGAAATTAGGAAGAAAGTTACAAAAGGTCTGTCTTTCAAATGAATTACCTGGAGGCATAGATAATATTCAGAGAACCTGGACGGCCTTGGAAGTTTGTCTTTTTGAATATATGGGCCAGAATTCGTGGCCCCCTGAAGACCTGCTAAAAGGCATTCAACGGGCCATCAAGTCTATTCAAATGGAAAATCCGCCTGAGGCTACGTTAATTCCTTTTCCTTTAAGCCGCTTAAAAACGAAGGCGCTAGGGGCCAGGCCCAAAGTTAAAAATGTAAATTTAAACTTGCAAAGTCAGGTTACTCGGCAGGGAGATTATGGAGAGCAACATCAGAAAGGAGATACCTCCGAGGTCCTAGAGAGCCCTCCAAGGGAGGTAGACAATCTTCCTGGAGAGGAAAATCCGGAAGAGATTCCTAGAGGGGCTCAGAGTTCCTCTCAGCCACGTGACTTAGAAGCCCAAATTCAAAATGGTGATAGCGCAGAATCCGACCTTGTCTCAGAGTCAGAGGGAGAAGAATCAGATGTTGAAATTCGGGATTTACAGAGAAATTTCGACAGGCTGCGTTTAACACCGCCTGCCCAGGCTACTCAAATTCGGCCCATACCCGCTAAAAGAACAAAGTTTAACAGGTACGCTGGATTAACGATGACCTTTCTTACCCCATTCCAGCGAGGTATTAAGAAGGCTCAGGAATTGGGGGAGGATACTAGTGGCTTTCAACTTTTTCCCGTTTTTGAGCAAGTTAATGAGCAAGATCAGAGAGTTAGAGTTCATGCTGTAATTCCTTTTAAAACCATTAAGGAACTAAAAAGTGCATGTGAGACGTACGGTCCAAATTCGCCTTTCGTACAGAGTCTGATAGATAATATTTGCTCCCAGCCCCTTCCTCCTAGCGACTGGATTTCTGTAGCCAGATCCTGTCTGAGCGGGGGAGATTTCTTGCTCTGGAGAACTTATTGGACTGATTTTTGTACTGAACAGGCAGAACTGAATAGGAAACGTAATATAGAAACACCAGTCGAAATGTTTTTAGGGACAGGTGAATTTGCTGACTTAGAAAGGCAGTTAAATTATGACTTTGTAATATACAATCAAATAACTGATTGTGCAAAGCGTGCCTGGAGACAAATAGTCTCTAAGGACCAATCCAATTTAGTTCTTACCAAAATCAGGCAAGGTGCCAATGAACATTATTCAGATTTTGTAGCCCGATTGTACCAGGCTGCAAACAGGTCGATCGGAGATCCAGGAGCCAGTGAATTCATAGTCAGACAACTAGCATTTGAAAACGCAAATAAGTACTGTCAAGATATTCTCCGACCGCACCGTAAGAAAGGCACAGTTTCTGAGTTCATTCGCTTGTGTTCTGATGTGGACTCTACACATTTACAGACTGTAGCTTTAGCCGCAGCCCTAAAAGAAACCTTAAAGCCACAGGATTTAGGGCGAAAACCCCGCGGAAAATGTTACGTTTGTGGGAAAAACAATCATTTTGCGCGGGAGTGTCGCATGCGCAAGTTCAGGACTCCATCTACTGGCGATAATAGATATTGCAGGACTCGATCCCACATGGCGGATCCAGATGGCGCGGATCAGCCCGCCTTCTCGCCATCATTTCCTCCTAGCGGGAGGACAAAAAACTTCCGGTCGGCCCCTCCCCGGGCCGAGCAACAATACGGGGAATTCGAGGAGAGGTCGCACAGTGTGACGTCACTGGCGCCGACCAGGACAGCCCGCGATTTTTTCCGGAGGGATTTTTACCAGAACGTAGATCGCAGACAGTTTTCTTAGGGCCTTCAAGGACAATTGAATTGAGTCCTGAATCAGGACCAGAACAAATCCCTACTGGGATTTTCGGGCCGCTTCCTGATAATACTATAGGTTTAATTTTGGGACGTAATAATTTAAAGGGAGCCATTGAGGTAGTACCTGGTGTGATAGATTCAGATTTTAAAGGACAATTAAAGGTTACTGTAAGATCCAATTATGCCCTAAGGCTCACTCCAAGAGATACATTTGCCCAATTAATTTTATTGCCCTGTGATGCAGGGAGACACCTGCCGGTAGGTTCAGCTTCTAAGCCGCCGGACAGAGTATACTGGTCACAGTTAGTACGACAAGAGCGTCCTTTATTAGAACTTAAAATTAATAATAAAAAATTCCTCGGAATAATTGACACAGGGGCTGATATCTCTATTCTTTCCAGTAGATTTTGGCCAAGAAACTGGCCTTTACACGTAGCGCCAGCTAACCTAGAGGGCATAGGGCAGATTTCACAGCCCGCTCAAAGTGCCAACTATCTCCATTGGAAAGATTCCGATGGAAACAGTGGAGTATTCAAGCCTTATGTGTTAGAGACTTTACCAGCTAATCTATGGGGAAGAGATATTTTAACCAAAATGGGATTATTATTAGTTACTCCTAACTCTATGAGATCAGTTGAGGAAGTTAGTCAGAGATATTTTCCTGGAGATGATAGGGAGACCCATCAGGAAGAGTATCTGTTTACAAACCAGTCTCCACGACAAAGATTAGTAAATGCTCCAAGCCAAAATTTTTATTAGGGGCCCTGAGTACTTCCCCGATCCCTAAGACAGCTGAAAAAATCACTTGGCTCACAGAGGAGCCTATATGGATTTCTCAGTGGCCCATCTCAGGGGAAAAGCTTAAAATAATTCACAGACTAGTTGAGGAACAACTTCAGGCTGGTCATATAGAACCAACGCTTAGTCCTTGGAACACACCTATTTTTGTTATTAAGAAAAAGTCAGGAAATTGGAGATTGCTGCAGGATTTAAGGGCAATAAATCATGCAATTCAGCCTATGGGATCCTTACAGCCAGGACTTCCCTCTCCCACAGCCATTCCTTTAGATTATAGCTTGATGGTAATAGATTTAAAAGACTGTTTTTTCTCTATAAGGTTACATCCTAGAGATTGTGAGAGATTTGCTTTCACTGTCCCAACAATTAATTTTAAGGAACCTGTTAAAAGATATTGCTGGAAAGTACTCCCACAGGGAATGCGTAATAGTCCTACTCTGTGCCAAAAATACGTAGACCAAGCGATAGATCCCATAAGAAGTAGCTTTCCTGATGCATATATTATTCATTTTATGGATGATATATTATTGGCTCATGCTAATCCAGAGGTACTTTCAGAAATTTTTACTCAGTTAGAGACTTCGCTTACAGCAATGGGTTTATGCATAGCTCCTCAAAAAATTCAAAAAGTGTCACCTTTTCAATATCTAGGTCAGATAATTCAAGGATGTACAATCCGTCCTCAAAATCTTCAGATAAGAATTAAGGAGTTACATACCCTTAATGATTTTCAAAAGCTATTAGGAGATATTAATTGGCTGAGGCCATCCTTAAAACTAACTACTTCTGAGTTAAGTCCTTTATTTCAGATATTACAAGGAAATCCTTCTCCAACCTCTCCACGTCAGCTAACTTTAGAGGCTAAAACAGCTTTAAGAAAAGTTGAAAATGCAATTAAAAATGCACAGCTTACTAGAGTTGATCCTAAGGAAATGGTGTATTTATTAATATTTCCAACTGAACATACACCAACAGGAGCCATATGGCAAAAATTAGGAGTTATTGAGTGGATTTATTTATCCCACTCCCCTCAAAAAACATTAATTCCTTTTCATGATTCTATAGCTCAATTAGTAATTAAGGGTAGAACTAGGATTTTACAATTAATTGGATCTGAACCTGATATCATAATTATTCCATTTTCTGTTCAACAGATTAATTGGCTTTTTCAAACTTCTAGCTCATGGCAAATAGCTTTTGCTGATTTTCCTGGCCAGATAGACAGTCACTATCCTCGTGATAAGATTATACAATTTGCATCATTAACGTCACTTATTTTTCCAAAGATTGTACGTGCCCATCCTATAGATGAAGCCTTATCAGTGTTCACTGATGGATCAAGTTCAGGTAAAGCAGGATTTTATAGTCGTGTTCACACAGAGGTAATACAAACTTCTTATACTTCTGCCCAAAGAGCAGAGCTTCAAGCTCTGATTTGTGCCTTAACTTACTTTGCAAATGAGCCTATTAATATTTATTCTGACAGCTTATATGCAGTCAGAGTTACTAAAAATATTGAAACTTCAGTTATTGGGTATACTTCATCACAAGAGTTATTTAAATTATTTCATAATTTACAAAAGGCAGTGCTAATGCGGAAATATCCATGTTTCATAGGACATATACGAGCTCATACTGATCTTCCAGGACCTTTAGCTTCAGGTAATAACAAAATTGACAGACTCGTAGCTTTTTGTCAACAGATGTCTTCATATGACTGTGCACTAGCTTCCCATTCCTTGCATCATCAAAATGCTTCTAGCTTACGTAAAAAATTTAATATTACTAGAGAACAAGCTCGTCAGATTGTAAGCCAATGCCCTAAGTGTGTTATTCACACTCCATCTCTGCCATCAGGGGTAAATCCCCGTGGATTAAAACCAAATCAAATCTGGCAAATGGACGTAACTCATATTCCTCAATTTGGTAAGCAGTGTTATGTGCATGTCATAGTGGACACTTATTCTAGATTTATTTTTGCCACAGCACGTACTAAGGAAAATTCTCAAAATGTAATTTCTCATTGCCTAGCAGCTTTTTCTGTTTTAGGATGCCCTATGCAGATTAAAACAGATAATGCTCCAGCTTATGTGAGCTCTTCTTTTCAACAATTTTGTCAAGAGTTTAAAATTAATCATAAAACAGAAATTCCTTATAACCCCCAAGGTCAAGCCATTGTAGAACGAGCTCATTTATCTATTAAACTTCAATTACAAAAATTAAAAAGGGGGGATAAGCTTATGACTCCCCAAAATAGCCTTAATCATGCCTTGTTTGTTCTAAATTTTTTAAACTGTGACGCAGAAGGTCACACTGCTGCTGAGAGACAAATGTCTCCCTCAGTAACAGGCCCTTTAGGCAGAGTTTTGTGGAAAGATTTACAGACCGGTCAGTGGAAGGGCCCAGACCCAGTGCTTATATGGGGCAGAGGGCATGCTTGTATTTTCCCAGAAAATTCTTCTCGTCCTATTTGGGTGCCTGAACATGCTATCAGACATGGAAGAGATAGAACCCAGATTCAAGCGACTGAGGATCGACCCAGAGGAGCCCCCATCCAGAGGAGGAGATATCGGAAAAGGATGAGGAAAGACCAGATTGACCCAGCCAAAAAGCTGATTTCATGAAAAGACGTGAAGAAGCTAACAACCCAGGCTTCCCGACTACTTCGAGACCTAGGAGAAAACAGGACCCCAATGATGATGGTAACAACAGTAATTGCCCTACTGGGCTGTCAGGTAAAGGGGGATCAAGTAGACACTTACTGGACATATTTCCCAGATCCACCCCTGGTACACCCAGCTGTGTGGACTGGAGAATCTATTCCAGTATTTACTAATGACTCATTCATGATGGGAGGATTTACAGATACTCATATTACTCCCAATCATGTGACTAGATTTAATTATTCTGGCTATAGTGCCCAATTACCCTTGTGTTGGTCCCACGATAAACATGCTGGCTGTCTGAAAGTATCATTCGAAGAAAAGACAGCGATTGGTAGACCTAGACTGACAAATAATTCTATTTATGGAGATTTAAAGCCTAATACTAGATCAGTAATTAAGATGGGACTTTCCCATAATAAGCCAGTCATTTCTGCCAAACCTCCACAGAATCACCACTGTCCAAATAGTTCTACAATTGAGATTGGCACCTTTCCTAAATGGATGGATTGTATAAATCCCTTTCCTGTACAACATAAGGTGTCTAAAGATAGTGGGTATATTTTAGACTGGTCTCCAAAAATTGATAAGAGACAATTACGAAGAAATTCTGCTATGACACCTGCAGGATTTGTTAGTAATATTTTGACTTATAGTAAAGGTGGTGTTCAAAAAGATATTTGGGCGTTTAATTGCTGCCTCAGAATTCTTACATTTTACAGACAAACCCTTACCAAGATTTATTGGCAAGAACTGTAAAGAGGGATCTTGCTATGGCTTACGAGCTTGTGTCCAATCTCCTTATGTTTTAATTATTGGAAATGTAAAAGTTAAATGGATAGATGACAGATATATTGTTACTTGTAATAAATGTAACCTAACCAATTGTATTACTAGGTATAATGGAGGAAAAGGAGTGCTGATACTTCATCAGCCCTCTTTTGTTTTATTACCTGCTAATATTTCAGAGCCATGGTATGCTGATGCTGGTTTACAAGTCTTACAGCAAATTCATGCCCAGCTGGCAAGACCTAAACGTGCTATTGGAGTTATAATTGTTGGTGTTTTGGCGCTAGTCTCTTTTATTGCCTCAACTGTCTCTGCGTCTCTGACATTGTCTCAGAATATTCAGCATGCAAAATTTCTTAATAATTTAGCTCAAAATACTTCCAAGGCTCTGCGTAATCAAGTAAATATTGATGAAAAGATTGAAACTAAATTAAACGCCTTAGAGGCAACTGTTATTGACATAGGTAATGAACTTTCAGCCTTAAAATTTAAAGAAAGGCTTAAATGCCATGCTAATTATAAGTATGTGTGTGTTACAGCTGCCAAGTACAATGCTTCTCTCTGGGATTGGGAGAAGGTTAAAAACCATTTGTTAGGTATTTGGCAAAATAGTAATAATAGCTTGGATATTCTGGAACTTCATCACCATATCCAAGACATTCAAAATAATAGAGCTGATTTTTCAGATCCTTCTTCTTTGGCTAACCAAATATTGAAGGAGTTAAATGGATTCAACCCTGGAAATATTCTCAAACACTCGGCCTGGTACATTATTGGATTATTTTCTTTGCTGCTAATTCTTTATTGCGTTGTAATTGTAGGATGGCGAGTCTTCAGAACAAGAATGCAGAAACTCCAGAGAGTGAACCGCGGCCTCATTTTTGCGAAAAGAAAGGGGGAATATGTCGGAAGCCATTCTCACACGTGACTGGGTGACTCCCGGTTAGGGTCTGAGGCGCTCTGGCTGTGTCGGAGCTTTCCCGGCCCTCTCCTGATGAGAGAACCTGTCCGTGTGGGGGTGTAACTGACCACTGACCCCGGAGGCCCAATCACTGACCCTGACCTTGGAGTGCGGCCCCCCCTTCAACCTTCATTGGATGGAATTATCCCCTGAATTTCTTGCTCCCCAATAAAAGGCTACTCCCTGGCGTGCTCTCTCTCTCTCTCTCCTGCTAGCCCTGAGTAATCCTTGCTGCCCTGCCGGGCGGTTAGTGGAGGGAACCAGAGAGGGGAGCCGTCTCGGACCTGGTCATAGAAAAAGGTAACTGAGTCTGTGTGTTTATTTCGATCTCACTAGCTAACTTTTATGCCAAGAACCTCATTAATGAAACCATTGCGCTGGCCGCATGGTAGAAACTAAAAAATAAATATTAAAAAAAAAAAGATGGGAAGGGGAGGAGAAGGTGAGACTAGGGCAAGGAAGGCAGTTACGAAGTCTGTTGGTCTAGGCGAGGGAAGATGTGAGCCACAGTTAGCCAGGTGGGGGATGAGGACTCACTGGAGAGGCATTATGGAAGTAAAATACCCAGGGCCATTTATTAGACGTGTTATAACTAGCTAGTTCTAAGCTGTATGTATGCTGTTTTTTCTTAAATATATACTCCGTGTTAGTCAGCTTTCAGTCACTGTGACAAAACACCTAAGAGAATCAACTTACAAAGAGGAAGATTTATACTGGTTCATGGTGTCAGAGGTGTCAGCTCTTGGCGGCTTGTCCCCATTACTGTGGGCCTGCAATGAGGCAGAACATCATGGAGGAGAGCACATGATAGAGCAGAGCTGCTCACCTCATGGTGTCAAGGAAGCAAACAGAGTTCTTGCTTTTCTAACAAACCCCTTCTCCCAAAACCCATTCCAGTATGGGTTCATCTACCGATGGATTAACAGCCCCACTTCTAAACACTGCTGTACTGAAGACCAAGCCTTCAATTCATGAGATTTTGGGGACCTTTAGTTTCAAACCATAACACACCCCTAGGATAAAGTTTAATTTATCAATTAGGCACAGTAAGAGATTAACAGTAATAACTAATAATAAAATAGAACAATTATAACAATTAGCTGTGTTGTGGTTTGAATTTGAAATGCTACCCCAAAAGCTCATAGTTAGCACTTCAGTGCTGTTCAGTGGTGAGAAGATTGGATTGTGGGAGCTCAGACCTTGTTGAGAGCCACAGCCGAGGCGGAATGGTGCCTGGCATTTTGCCAGAAGGAATGGTTGAGAGGTGATGCCAGAGAGCCATTAAGATGATGATAATTAAGTTAAGCTGTGTATAATTGCTGTGACTGGATGAGGCTGGATTGAAACAGGCTGTGTATTCAGTTGTATATAGACCCCTGCTGTCCGGCAATAGGGTGGCTCCTGCTGCCTTGGGCGCCCGCTACTTTTGAGTTCTCATGGAGTTTCTGTTGAGTTCTCGCGGAGTTCCCCTTGAGTTCTCGTGGAGCCCGGTGGAGAGCTGGGAGAGTTCCCAGGGGGTGTGTGTGGAGTGCTGGTGGAGGTCGGGCAATAAAGTAGTTCCTGTTTCAACCTACAAGAGCCTCGTGGCAGCTAGGTTATTTTGTGCCCAGCCAGACTGCGGCATTTGGTGGCCCCTTCCGGGAACGTCTGAAGCTTCGGGGTAAGTGAAACTGCTTGCCCCTGAGGACAGGGCGAGAGAATGGGTGGCCATTTCAAAAAACAATGTGTTCTTGTTTTGATTTGTTTTGTTTTTGTTTCAAGCTGCCTGTCCCTAGAACTTTCTCAGGCAAACTGAGGAAAGTGGTTGGCTCAGGGTTTGAAGTTGTTCGCCCCTGAGGAAGAGATAGAGAGAGACCACAAATGCACATGTCAAGGAAATAGAAAAACTGATACAATGATTTTTTTTCCCGTTTTTGTTTCATTTTTGCTTTGGTTTTGTTTTGTGTTATCTTGTTGGGTTGCGTTATTTTTATAGCAGAAATATGGAATTAAAAATTAGTAAAAACCAAACCGAGAGGGTTTTAAGTAAATTGCTAGAGGAAGGAGGCATCTCAGTAAAATAAGAACAGTTAGGGCATACGTTAAGACGATACAAAGGGGTAGCCCATGGTTCATTAAAGAGGGGTTATTAAATATATCACAGTGGAACCATCATGGTGAAGATTTTAAAAGGATAGAAAAGGAAAGCCCAGGAACTCTGCCAGTTGGCACATTACTGTTACGGACGTTGGTACAATCTTGTTTGCTTAGTCAAGGAGAAGACATTTTAGATCAAGTAAAAGAGGAAGTCTCTTGAGTTAGTCAGACAGGGGAAGAAAGTTTAGAGAAGGCAAGGCTATCAGGGGAGAAGTTACAACAGGAGGTTGCTACTAACACCTTTCTATCACCAGAGGGCGTAAATGTCCAACCAACAGCTCCACCTATGGAGACAACATACGCTGGGTGGCCCCCAACCCCTGTAGTTGATAGATGGGATCCTGAGACAGGACCTCAAAGATTAGCATGCCCTGTATTTGAGACGACAGGAAGGCAGCGAATTCACCATGCTCTAGATTTCAAAACAGTGAAGCAGCTAAAAGAGGCTGTAGCAACCTATGGTCCTCAAGCACCCTTCACTGTAAGCATGGTCGAATCCATTACCAACTTGGACATGACGACAGCATATCGGGCTAGTATGTGCAAAGCTGTGCTAAATGGAGGACAATACCTGTTATGGAAGGTTGCCAATCAGGAATTCTGCACAGAGATGGCTAGGCGAAATGCAGCAGCCAGTTATCCTCAGAGAAATCTAGATATGTTGTTAGGAAAGGGACCTTATGAGGGTCAGCAGCAACAAATTGCATATGATCCTGGCGTATACTCACAAATTGCTGCAGATGCAGTTAGGGCATGGAAGACTTTACAAGGACATGGAGATTTACAAGGTCAATTATCTAAGGTAATACAAGGAGCTAATGAACCTTACACTGAATTTGTAGATACTGTTTTCTCTTTGTTTTCCACTATAAAAAGTCTAATATGGGACAGAAAAGATCCATTCTTTATAGGACATATCAGGGCACATACAAGATTGCCTGGAGCCCTTAGTTTGGGCAATGATTTAGCAGATCAAACTACACATGACATACATATTTTTTCTATGCTAGAAGAAGCTACAAATTTTCATAAATCCTTCCATGTCAATGCAAATACTTTAAAAAAGCATTTTAAAATAACTAGGGAACAAGCTAGACAAATAATAAAACAATGTCAAAATTGTGTGACCTTTTTTACCACAAGTTAGTCTTGGAGTCAATTCTAGAGGACTGATACCTAACCATATTTGGCAGATGGATGTCACACACTTGCCAGAATTTGGAAAATTAAAATATTTTCATGTTACAGTTGATAATTCTTCCAGATTTTTGATGGGCTCTCTTCATCTGGAGAAAAAACTAAAGATATTATAGCTCATTGCTTACAAAATTTTGCCACTGTGGGTGTTCCAAAACAGTTAAAAACAGATAATGGCCCTGGCTATACTTCTACCTCTTTTAAGCAATTTTGCTCATCATTTGGCATTATTCATATAACAGGAATCCCATACAATCCACAGGGACAAGGCATAGTTGAAAGAGCTCATCAAACTATTAAAATGTACTTATTAAAGCAAAAACAGGGAATTGGAAAGGGGTATATATCCCCCAAAGATAAACTTAAAATAACCCTTTTTACTCTAAACTTTTAAAATTTGGATTTATCAGGGTTTAGTGCTGCGAAAAGGCACATGTGTCCAAAAAATGTACATAAGCCCAAGGTACTTTGGGAGGATATTCTAACAGGACAATGGAAAGGTTCTGACCCAGTGATTGTCTGGAGTCAGGGTTCTCTTTGTGTATTTCCACAGGGAGAACAGCAGCCGATTTGGATTCCAGAGAGATTAACTAAGGTCCTGACCCAGTGGTTGTCTGGAGTTGGGGGTCTTTTTGTGTGTTTCCACAGGAAGAACAGCAGCCAATTTGGATTCCAGAGAGATTAACTAAAGCGATTTCTACAGACCAAAAAGAAGATGATTTGGCTCAAATCCATAAGAGCTGATATCCAGAACTCCAGTTTGGCTATCCTTACATCTGCGACAGTGGTTCTCCCACAACTGGAGGCTAATGAATAATGAACACCATTAAGGCCTATTTCAAATGTAAAAAACCTTGGGGCTTGCTTGTGGGCAGACCCATATGCAAGTTACAAGAAGAAGGATAGAATATCAAAAGAAGAGTCAAACCCAGGTAGTAACCAGGATGCTTTTTTCAATATCTATTTTATTATTGTCCTTTCCCACATCATAAAGTGTTCTATTTTATTTTTTGAGCTCATACACACCTAGATTAATGTTTTTCTGATTAGTTCTATTTTTTTGTCTGTGGAATTTTTAAACATTGCAATGGAGATTTCACCTGTGAAAAGCTACAAGGCCTTTATATTATGTTATGTGTTGTATGTATTGTATTATGTGTGCACATTTGTGTTTTGTGTTGTATGTCTGTATGTGCATATGTCCATATATCATATATGAGGAGTGCTCATGAAAAAATGGATCCAAATATTTTTCTTATTATTCATGTGATTTATATGGTTTAATTTAAATTGGGTAAACAGCTGTTGAGGATTGTTTTAAAATGTGAACAAAAAAGAAGGTTAACAGATCTGTTTGTTTACTTTCACCTTTCCTTTTCATTATATTTAATAATTCTGTTCAGGATAATGTAAATTGTTCAGAAAATTGTTTTCTTAGTGTCTGTTGGAATGTTGCATAATTTTTTTTTTTTTAGCCATCTTTGCCAGAATTTCTATCTTCATCCCAGTGCTGGTAAAGACAAAGATAAAACCAAACTACAGCTTCTACAAAAGCTATCACAACAAACTGTATAAACTGATGCATCAATGAATAATGTAACTCAACAAGTAATGCTCAATCAAGAAGTCGATTTGCTTTGGGAAGAAATGGACATATTGATGGATTCCTCTGCTTTGAACTGCTTGCAGAACTTGTCTGGACTATGTATTACTTGTATGCGTTGTGAACTATCTGTTGGTGCAGCGAATTGTGGTAGTGCCAGGGTATCTTTGCTGATGGTGTCATCAATGGTACAATTTTTCCAAAAGGAGCTGTCAATTGGCTTGGTGTCGTGGCATTTTGTATCCTCTTCCCTTCTGCTTGTGATGGTCGTTCAGCTAAAATTTGGGGGCCAACAGAAGTGAGGCAAAGAACCTCACCCCCCCACTGGTGCTAAGGCCTATCCACAAGTATGGCTGAATGCTGGGCCGGTAGTCAATGACGGGTAAGATCCAATTGCAATGGTACTAACCTAAGACAGGAGGCTGACGCCTTGAGATCAGCTCATCCGATGACGGGTAAGAACCATATGAAGTATTGTACAACCTAAGACAGGCACGGTCCCTAAGCCACATGCTTGTTGTTTAATTAAACATAAGGCGCCTGAGTCCATTTGCCAGAAGGAATGGTTGAGAGGTGACGCCAGAGAGCCATTAAGATGATGATAATTAAGTTAAGCTGTGTATAATTGCTGTGACTGGATGATGCTGGATTGAAACAGGCTGTGTATTCAGTTGTATATAGACCCTTGCTGTCTGGCAATAGGGCAGCTCCTGCTGCCTTGGGCGCCCGCTACTTTTGAGTTCTCGCGGAGTTCCCGTTGAGTTCTCATGGAGTTCCCATTAAGTTCTTGCAGAGCCCAGTGGAGAGCTGGGAGAGTTCGGGGGAGGTGGGGTGCGTGTGGAGTGCCAGTGGAGGTCAGGCAGTAAAGTAGTTCCTGTTTGAACCTACAAGTGCCTCGTAGCGACTGGGTTATTTTGTGCCCAGCCAGACTGTGGCAAGACCTCATCAGAGGATCAATTTGTTGATGGATTAATAATTTGAATGGACTCCTGGGTGGTACCTATAGGCAGGTGGGGCATGTTTAGAGGAAGAAGGTCACTGGAGCGTGGGCTCAGGGACTCTATCTGTCTCTGGCTGCTTCCTCTCTCTCTCTCTCTCTCTCTCTGCCTCTCTCTGCTTTCTGGCTGCCACGAGCTGACCAGTTTTCCTCTGTCCTTCCTCCATGATATTTCGGCCTTAGAGCCAGCCAACCATGGACTGCCTGTGAAACTAAGAGCCCAAATAAATCTTTCCTTAAGTTGTTCTTGACAGGTATTTTGGTCGTCGCTATGAAAAGCTGACTAACTCACACTGTTAATAACAGTCGCTTTAAACTTTGAATTGTTTATTTCTGGAATTCTCCACCTCGTATTTTAGACCTCAGTTGACTGTGGACAACCGAAGCCGTGGACACTAGACCCTGGATGAGGGAGGACTGCTGTAGTTGAAAAGTCTGGGTGAAATCACACAATGCGGGTGATGTCGGCCGCGGGAGGTTAGTGAGCGAGGTGTGTTCCTTTTCTTCTTAACCTGCCCGGGCAGCTTTCTGGAGTGGCTGATGAAGTGACAGATGGCAGTGCCCAAGGGATCTCTCCTGGCCTGGACTTTCTTAGAAATCCCAAAATTTTACCCTGATGTAGAGGCAAGGGATGGGATGAAGGGACAGGGGATAAGTGGGAACAGTGGGGAGGGCAGCTCAGTCTGGGCAATAGTCGAGCGAAGCCCTGTGCCAGGCACTGTGGGGTCCTCAGGGCTGGACAGAGGACTCTGGACAGCACATGTGGTCACTCCCAAGCTTTGACTCCCAGGAACCCTGGCTTTTACCTGATGCCTGGGACAGCACCCAGGGTGGGCCACATCCAATACTCTGGCTCACTTTGGCCCAGCAGGGGCAGAGGACCACTGTTGGCCTGGCAGAACCTCTTGAAGGCTGGCACCAGGGACCTGTGCAGGACCACCAAGCTGGCTGGCCGGAACCCTAGGTTGGATGGGAGGAGGGACAAGGGCCCACTGAGTCGCTGCCTGGCAGACCCTTTTAAATTTTACTTTTTTTTTTCCAGTGCTGGGGGTTGAACCCAGGGCCTTGGGCATGCTGGGCAGTGCTCTTTACTTCTGATTACAACATTATAGACATCGGGAAAGTTGCCCGAAGGTGTACAGCTTGGTGAATTTTCACAAAATGAACATAGCATGTAACCAGCATCCAGATCAAGAGACAGACATTATCGGCACCCCTGAAAGACCTGCTCCTGCCCTCCAGCCACCGCCCCCTGCCAGGGTGGCCACTCCCCTGACTCCTCACACCACACACTCCTTTGGCCTTTCTTGGACTTCATGCAGTGAAACCACACACTAGGTGCATTCTGAATCTAACTTCTTTCACTCCACAATACACTTGGGACGATCTTGAATATATTGTGTTAAAGCTGTCCGTCCCCCTTACTGATAAGCATATGTATGTAATTCGGGCCTGTTGCTAATGAACATTTGAGGAGTTTCCCAGGTTGGGGGTGCTAGACACTGTGCCCCCGTGAACACTTTAGCATATGCATTTGGGGGTACGTGTGTGCGCGGCTGTTTGGCAGGTACCTGGGTTTGTGGGGTAGATATAGTCAGCTTCCCACGGAGGCCGTGGCCATCTGCCACCAAAGGGGGTGCTGGTCCCCAGTCCTTGGCATTGCCTGCCTTCCATGTTTGCCATTCTGGTGGCTGCAGAGTGGCGCCACCCTGTGGTTGTCACACGCATTGCCCTGGGTGGCTTGGTGCCTTTTCACCTGTGGCATCGGCCATCGGTTGATCTTTTGGGGAAGGAATCTGTTGGGTCTTGTGTGGGACAACCAGCTCCCGAAAGGCCAAGGAAGCTTCCGTGCTCTTCAGGACTACGAAAATGACCCGGAGCAACGCGGGAGGGGTGACAGTCAGCTCAGAGTCTCCCTACCCTACCCGCTGCTTCTTCCCTCCCGAGCCTATTGTGAGGATAAATTGGATTTTTAATACAACAAATCAGGGAGGCTTTAGATGCACAAAGCTTTTTTGTTCCCTTTTAATTAAATGTACTTTGGGGGGTACTATGTTTAGGTTTTGTGTTTTTTTCCCCCTGTTGGAGATGAATAGAAAAGTCCCCAGTTGTCCCCCTTAGTGACAAGTCGTGGAACAGAGGCCTCACTGTTTGGTGAGGGCTCTTTCCTGCCTGGTGTGATCCCTGCAACCCGGGTCTCCCAGGCTCCACCTGACTTTGTCTTTGTGGAGAGAAATGAAGTGATTTCTCTGAGTCTTTTACCTAAAAAATCAATATTTTAAAACTTAGTAAGAGTGACGGAGAGGAACTCATCTTTACATCCTCGTCTGATTTAAAGCCCCAGCATTGGGTACGGTGAGCTTCTCTGGCCCCTCAGGATTTCCCAACAGGTGACGTGGACGGAGTGCCCTACTTACCTTAGCTCAGGCAGATCTCCCTCCCGAGGGTAACATGGGGGATTCTATTGCTACCTTCATTTTGGAAGGGGAGCTTGGAGAGGTCACACACTTCCCCCACATCTCCTCGACCAGTAGGGGCAAAGCTGGGGCCCACACCACAATGTCTGATCTGGGGGGGTCTAAGGCCCAGCTCTTCCACCCTAGTGCACCCCGAGGCCCCTGCAAGCTGGTTTAAGCTAGGGTTTGCTGATCACATAAATGACTATGGCTCTCTGTAAATTACGCTTCTTTTGCAGTGGACCCTGGCCTTGGCCATGAGATTTGCTTTAGGGAACAGGATGTGAGTCAGTGACTGCGAGGGGTTGATGTTTGCGAGGACATTAGGGCTCACCCTCACGGAGTACTGTCTCTTGGAGTCCTCAGCTACTATGGAGAGAAGTTTGGCCACTCTTGTTGGAGAGGCTTCATAGCCAGAAGCTGGCTGTTCCAGCCATCCCAGTGGACACCAGACATGGAAGGGAGAAGCCATTTGGCTGGTCCATCTCGAGCAGATACAGTGTGGACAGAGGGGTCCCTCCACCAACCCAGCCTTGGTTGTAGAGTTGTGGGAATTACGGTTTTAAGCCGCGATGCTTTGGGGTGCTTTGTTAGGCAATAATACATAACTGTTAGCCCACAAATAGAAACAAAGGCCAAACATGTTGATAAACAAAACTAAGACTGCCTGTTCTAGTGAGTTCTTTCAGTAGTATTACTAGTTTTCTCTTTGGTCTTTGCACCATTACCAGGAAAATCTGCTTTTATTGTGAAATTTTTCTGGGACTTAAGTCAGTGACAAATTCAGTATGTGTTCTCTCTTGAGGGACCTTCAGGACCGTGGGTGTCCCCCTGGGAGAGGGTAGGGAGATGGGTGCTACCCAGAGAATAAAGCCAGTCAAAGGTGGGGAGACTTGGTCTGTGTCAAATCTGACTGGACTGCAGTGTAACCTGGGGTACTCTTCCCAGAAGGGACAGCCCCTTGGTCATCGGAGCCCATGGGCAGTTCTCCTTCTGGGGCTGAGCTGAGGAAGCGGCAGTGGGTGACCTGAGACCCCTCCCTGAGTCTTTCTCACCTCTGGGAAGCGAGGTGGTGACCAGGGCTAACCGCCCTCTGCTCTTACATTCTGCTCCTATGCAGAAGCTCTAAGTCTGGGGGAGGTCTAGACCCTACTTAATTGATATTTCCAGAAAAAAATTTTTCAATGTCTTAGAATTTTATTATTATTTTAATTTTACAAGTTTTATGAGGAATAATGTGAAATTTTGATACATGTATTCAGTGCATAATGATCAGGATATTCTAAAAGCCAAAATCAGGTCTTTTGCACTGTATCCCACAGCTTGAATCTGTAACAAGTGCCAGGTGTCACCTCTTTGAAGATGTTTTACGTGTCCTCCTCATTTAATAAAGTTTACCCTTATTTACTCCTTTTCAGTTCATTTTCTTCATGTCATGTATCCTTGGAAGTTAATTAATTAATCTCTTGGTTTATTTTCTATATTTCTTGCTAGAAATTGTCCCGGACCTGTGGGTGACGGCAAAGTGAGAGAAAGGGTCATCAGTTCTGCTGATCATTCCGTGCTCCGATTTAGCCTATTTGTGTAATGACAACCCCAATGTCCAGAAATTTTTAAAAGCACCTGGTGCCACTTACCCGCAGCCGAGTTGGATGTGTTTCTGGTGTTTGCTTTCCTCTGTAGGATCAAGCTCCTTGATCCTATGGCAGAGGGAAGCCTGGGCTTCCAGGGGAGGATGAAGGACGCCATACCTCCTGGGACTGGGCCCCTGGGACTCTGGGGGGAGGCAAGAGGGGAACAGGTTAGCAAGCACAGCCTCCACCCCAGGAGGTGCCCGGGCAGCATCGGCTCCCTTCTCCTGGGTATCTGGGGTGATGTTGTCTAGAGGAAGTTCTTCCCCTGCTCAGGGCTGTTTTGGGGTGACTCTGCCTGACCTGGGATGTCCTCCCTCCCTCTCTGAAGGCCTTTCCCTTCCTCAGAAGCACTCAGAATCCCTGTCTCTGTGGGTGGCCGACAGGCTTGCGCGGCCTCCTGGCTCTCAGAGCAATCTGGCCACTTGTCTTGACTTGGGGTCTCAGTGGCCTCCTAGTCTACTTGACCCTGAAGTCCTTTCTCTCCCCTGGGCCTGGAAGACAGGAACCCACCTTAGACCTCTTCCCGAGGCCCCAGAGCCCCATCCTAAGCACACAGCACACACCGAAGACTTTCAAGGAGTGAGAGAGTGAATGGATGCCACCCACAGCCACAAATGAACTAACAGGCTGATTGTCGCTCTGCTCCCGACGCCTGTGACTTAGAGTTAGATTCCTGAAGGCAGGAATTTTGTGTTTTCTTCCTTGGGCTCCCCTACCCTATTTTAGGAACAGTGATTTAATCAATTTTTGGGGGTAAGTGAATAAATAATGTAGAGTGGAAAATAGAATGCATTTTTAAAAGCAGCTAAAAGTTTTAAAAAATATATTTTTTAAGTATACAGATGGTCTCAGAGCTCTGAGAAATTATGCTCAGAAAGGAATCTTCTAGGTTGACCTAGAAGTATATACTCTATAGAGAGTAGGTCCAAGGTGTTAGCAAAATCTAGGCCGCAAGATCACACTGGGCTGGCCTCTAAGACGTGGCCTGTGTCCTGTTCATTCAAATAGGCTCCATGTCTTGCACAGTGACACAAATGCAGGAGTCAGCCAGTGTTTGTGAATGACTGGCTGATTGCAGAATGGGCGAGAATGTGATTTAAGGCTGGTTTTCATAGTTAGGGTTCTGAAAAAGTCGGATTGTCCACAGCTCTTTCTATCTAAGGAGAAGTACCCAATTGGATGCCAAACCACTAATTTATGTTGTCAATTCTAATCTCATAGATAGAAAGACATGTATGCCCCGGGTCCGTTTTAATGAAGACTTTGAGGTTACATAAAATCTGGAACAAACAAAACAACAAAAAGATTGCCCCAGCAGAGGAAGAGATGTATTCAAAACTGACATGAGTGCTTTTATAGCTGCAGGAACAAAGGCGACACAGAGAGGGAACAGTTAGTCCCGCCTGGGGGGAGTGGGGGGGCTCAGAAGGGTCAGGCGAGGTTGGATTCCACGCCCAAGTGAAGATGCCAGCACTAAGGTCAAGCCCATGCTTGCCTGCTGGACCAGGGCAGCCTGCCTGAGCCTTGCGGGCCTGGCTGAGCAGCCCCTCACCATCTGAGGTTCTAGGTGCTGTGGTTCCCAGGGTCACGGCAGAGAATTTAGCACCTCAGCCTGATGCCCAGAGAGAGAACCAAACTATGAGGGGACAGCTGTCAGAGCCTCTGGTAATTGTGCTCACCTAGGACCTGAGGAGGACATAGAATTTACCCAAATCCACGAAAATGAGGCTCCCACACTAGTCCCTTGTCCTGTTAAGACTCTAGAAGGCAGCAGATGGAGGCAGGGGGCTGTTTGGCCGATAAATCATAGCCTGAAGACAAACGTTTAGGGTTGTGGCCTTTCCTTTATTTATTTATTGTTTTAATAAATCATAAGTGAACGATCACAAGTGAATTCCAGGTTCATTTCTGGACCTGAACTTGTAGCTATTAACCTGTCCTGTAGGACGCATGCACGCAGGGGTGACAGGCCAAGGACCCCTGCCTTGCAGTCACCCCTCAAGGCAGGGGTCAAGCAGAGCACGAGGCACGGGCTCACTGGCTCCTGCCCAAGGCTTCACCACACCAAGCAGAGCGTGCCCAGGGAATAAAAACCAGCAACTGCCACCATGGAGGGGTCCCCATGAAGCCCCTGCCGGTTCCTCCCCACAGTCCCACAGAAAGTCACTATTAATCCCACCACAGAAAAAGAAACTGGGATTCAGGGGAGCTGAAGAAGTTTCCCAAAGCCCCATGACTGGTAGGTAGAGCCCAAACGCAGGTCTAAGCCATGCTCCCTTGCTTGGCGTGCACCTGTCTGTGTCTGTGTATCTACAGATCTGTGTGTTCTTCCCCAGCCAGCCGTCCCTCATGAACAAGCTACTCTCCTCCCTTACTAAGTCACATCCAGAAACCTGACTAGTGTCCAGGCACAGTTCATCCCTACGTCTGTCTGTCTGTCCATCCATCCATCCAACGAGCATCAGGGCAGGCTAGAGCAGACTCTCTGGCTCTAATCCTGGGTCTACACCCAGGCACAGATCTTTAGCCACTCTAGGCTTATCCCTCATCTGTAAAGTAGGACCAGCAAGAGAGGGGCCTCGTTGAGTTGTGACCAGGGCGAACAGGTTGGGACACCTCCTGGCTGGCCCTCAGCTAATAAGGCAGCCCAGTCACAGCCCACACTCGCAGGGGTTTACCAGCCCTGGAGACAGACATTAAACACACAATGACCCTCGTGTCTGTCTCCCAGGTAAAGACAGAAAAGTCAAGAGTGAACTTTAACTCCACGCACTGCATGCTCTGGGCCCCGGGGACTGGGGCGGAGGAGGAGAAGGGGCTGAGTCTGAAAGGATGAGTAGGGGGTCTGAGGAGCAAAGGGAAAGGCCCTCTCAGAGCAGGGGACAGCAGGAGGCGTGGGACCTCCCAGCATGTGCTGTAGGTAGGAGGCGGCAGGAGGAAGGCTCGGGGGGTAAGCAGAGGCCAGCTGAGCAGGGGTCCTGAGAGATGAGCATCTGCAGCCTCCCTCCCACACAGCAGACTGCCAGGGGACAGCCGGCTTTAGCCCTGGGTGTGTCCTGCAAGACCAGCCAGGCTTGGGGGAGCAGCGGAGGTCGTTTCTGTGAAGCAGAGACAAGGGATCTCTCTCTCTCTCTCTCTCTCTCTCTCTCTCTCTCTCTCACACACACACACACACACACACACAGATTGTCCTTGTTTCCTTTTGGTTCTGCTGGGGCAGGACTTTTTAGAGATCTGTCTTAGTCATTGCTGTTCCCTCAGTGAATCTTCAGCAGTCCCTGGCACTTGGAAAGCACCCCCTCCAGGTCCCCTGTGGGGGAAATGGGCACATGCACGGAGCTTCCTGTGACGAGGCCGCCTCAGAGGCAGGAGGAAACCACAGGCTCAGAGGCCGGGGCAGCAGGCGTCTCTCAGAGGAGTTGGAGGTTCTACAGAGGTGAAGATGGACACAGCCCCAAGGCCCCCAGCAGGCTTTGTAACCCAGGTTCTTTTTTCTCTGCTACCAAGATGGAGCCACCGCAGGCCTGGCAGCTGACAAGCACAAGGGACACCTTATACTTATACCTTATATATGGGATTGCATTTGAGACCTTGAGGGGCACACGCACACACACACACACACACACACACACACACAAAGAGACACAGTCCATTTCTCGAAGCTCAGAATCTGGCCAAGAAGAGTACATTATTCACAGGGAGAACAACTCACGGTGTCCCACAACTCCAGTTCTGGTTTCCGTGGCTGTCCCCTGGATCACTTCCCCAGAGTCCTACAACTTGATAAGGGAGGAACAGAAGGAGTAGGTGTAGAGTCCTTGTCTCTACTCATTAATTTTTGTGGTGGGAGTTGCTCAGTGTTTGCCAAGAGAGTTGCTGGTGGTAGGCTAAATACAACGGCAAATTTGCAAAATAAATGTTGCTGTAAGGAAGGAAGCATTTAGCTATACAAACATTTCATTAAAAAATGTCATTACAATCTCAGAGACAAAAGATCGGGGGGAACGCCGGCAGTCATAATTAGTGTTTGTTTATTGACTAGGTCAGAGACAAGTGGACTCGGTATGCAGAGGGCTGTGAACAGATGGCTACTTTCAATCAAGACAAGTGGAGGCTCCCTCCCCTTCCCGTTTGTAAACAACGCAGTCCTAACACTAGTAGGAGGCACAGAGGGAGGCAGGGGTCCGTGGTGGGAGACGGGGGAGAGGAAGCTGTGGTGGCACAAAGCAGGGTGTCAGAGCCCAAGTGGCATGAGTAAGCCTTACCCAGGAGAGATGATCCTGCCCCTGGTGGCCCATCCCAATGGGGTGGGGAAGGTGTCCACATGTATGGGTGATGGTCTACTGGAATAAAAAATCAATACATTAAAATATCCCAGATGTAAATTGTGAGTAAGATACATTCATTTTGAATGTTCAATTTCACACTAGAAAAAAAAAAAATAGGGATAAAAGGAACATATCTCAACACTGTAAAAACTATATAAAACAAACCCAAGGCCAACATCATTTTAAATGGAAAAAAAAAATGAAAGTATTCCCTCTAAGAACAGGAACGAGACAGGCATGTTCACTTCCATCACTTCTATTCAACATAGTTCTTGAAACTCTAGCCAGAGAAATTAGGCGAAAGAAAGAAATGAAAGGGATATAAATAGGTAAAAAGAGCTAAGACTATCTCTGTTTGCTGATGTCATGATTCTATATTTAGAAGACACAAAAAACTCCACCAGAAGACTTCTGGAACTCATAAATGATTCAGCAAAGTAGCAGAATACAAAATTAACCCCCATAAATCAGTTGCCTATACTCCAATGATGAATCAGCTGAAAGATAGATTAAGAAAACCATCCCATTCATAATAACCTCAAAAAAAAAATACAAGGAATCACTTTAACAAAAGCGGTGAAGGACTGTACAGTGAAAACTACAGAACAGTAAAGAAAGAAATTGAGGAAGACCTTAGAAGATGGAAAGACCTCACATGCCCTTGGATAGGCAGAACTAACATTGTCAAAATGGCCATACTACCCCAAGCTCTAAACAGATTCAGTACAATTCCCATCAAAATTCCAATGACATTCATCATCGAAACAGAAAAAGCAGTCATGAAATTCATTTGGAAAAATAAGAGGCCCAGAATAGCCAAAGCAAACCTTAGTGAGAAAAGTGAAGCAGGAGGCATCACAATACCACACCTTAAACTATACTACAGAGCTATAGTAACAAAAACAGCATGTACTGGCACCAAACAGACATGAAGACCAATGGAACAGAACAGAAGACACAGAGACAAACCACATAAATACACTTACCTTATAATAGACAAAGGCATCAAAAACATACTTTGGATTGGGATTAGGGCTGTGGCTCAGCAGTAGAGTACTCACCTAGCATGAGCTGGTGTTGGGTTCGGTCCTCAGCACCACATAAAAAATAAATGAATAAATAAAATAAAGATATCATGTCCAACTACAACTAAAAATTATTTTCAAAAAAGTTCCTCATTTTAAAAATAATAAAAAAAAACATGCATCGGAGAAAAGAGAGCCTCTTCAACAAATGGTGCTGGGAAAACTGGAAATCCATATGTAGTAGAATGAAAATTAACCCCTATCTCTCACCTTGCACAAAACTCAACTCAAAGTGGATCAAAAACTTAGGAATTAGGCAAGAAACCCTGTATACTCTAGAAGAAAATGTAGGGCCAACACTTCAACATATCAGCTTAGGAACCAACTTCCTTAACAAGACTCCAAAGCACTAGAAATAAAATAAAATATCAATAAATGGGGTGGTATCAAACTAAAAACTTCTTCAATCAAGTGCATGAAAGGAGAGAGTCTACAGAATGAGAGAAAATCTTTGACATTTGCACCTCAGTCAGATGGTAGGAGGGTTAATTTTCAGGATATACAAAGAACTCAAAAAACTTAACACCAAAATAATAATAATAATAATAACAACAACAACAACAACAATAATAATAACAACAAACAATCACCCAATCGATAAATGGGTAAAGGAACCGAACAGGCACTTCACAGAAGAACAAATACGAACGTTAACAAATATATGGAAAAATGCTCAATATCTCTAGCAATTAGAGAAATGCAAATTAAAACTACACTGAGATTTCATGTCACTCCAGTCAGAATGGCAATTATTGAGAATACAAGTAACAATAAATGTGAGGATGTGGGGGAAAGGTTCACCCATACATTATTGGTGAGACTGCAAATTGGGGAAAACACTTTGGAAGCTAGGATGGTGATTCCTCAAATACCTAGGAGTGGAACCACCATTTGCCCCAGTTATCCCACTCCTCAGCATATACCCAAAGGATTTAAAATTGGCATCTACAGTGACACATCCACATTAATGTTTATTGCAGCTCAATTCACAATAGCTAAGCTATGGAGCGGCCTAGGTGCCCTTCAACAGATGAATAGGTGAAGAAAATGTGGTATATATACACAATGGGGATTACTCAGCCATTAAGAAGAGTGAGATTATGGCATATGCCAGGAACTGGATGGATCTGGAGACTATCATGCTAAATGAAATAAGCCAATCCCCCCAAACCAAAGGTCAAATGTTCTTATTGATATGTGGAAGCTAATCCACAGGGGGGGGGGACTAGCAATTCAGAAGATTAACAACGTGAATGGAGGAAAGGGAGAGGGATGGGAAAAGAAAGACAGTGGAATGAATCTGACATAATTTTCCTGTGTGTACATATATGAAAACACCACAGTGAATCCTACCGTCATGTGTATCCACAAGAATGGGTTCCTAATTAGAACAAGATACATTTCATGCTTGTATATTCATATCAAAACGGATTCCACTGTCATGTATAACTAAAGGGAACAACAACAACAAATGTTTAGTTTCAAATCATAGGTGTGGAAAGTGCTATCGGACTCAGCTCGTGACTTGACTGGCAGAGCAAAAGTGCTTGATCCCGGTGTTTCTGGGCCAGCTCCACAAGACGGAGCCTGTCCTGGGGAAGGGGCGTTGTGTGTGCGCTCCACAGGGCCAAACCTTCACTTTCTGACTCTGAAAGTCTGGCAGTTACTCTTGTCTGCCCAGCACGCCTGTGAGTGTCCATTCTTAGAGTTCTAGAATATTTGAGAGCCTCATTCTTCAAAGTGAGTCTGCGTTTAGTTCCACAGCCAAGTAAAGCAACCCAACCAGGTGGCAAAACTCCAGGCTAGGACTGCTGAGGGCAGGGGAGGCCGACCGGGCTGTTCCATCCTTGGCTTGGCCTGTGAAACGAGAGCACATGTGTTTGCTTATTTAATAGAGTTTCTGTCGGGCCAAATTCCTGTAACCACGAAATACGACCCGGGAATCCGCACGGTATTTGAGGGTAGATGCTGCCAGCAATAGATGCTGAGTCACGTGGTTCCCTGGGTGAGTCCTAGGATAAACCCTGGAGGTTGCTGTAGTGACATCTAGCCAGTTTCACTCTGCCCAGTGACCCACAAGCCTACTTCAAGGTCATCATGAGCACCACATCCTGATTGTGGAGGTTGGAAGCTCCAGGCATCCCCAGTCTATAGAAAAAAGCTTGACCTGAAGCTATCGCTTGGGTCCATAGAGGACATGCCAAGCTGATGGCAAGGTGCATGCTCTCATTATTAGGGTTGTGGGTGTATGTGTTTCATTAGTTGAGAGTAAAACTAATTTAGCCCAGCTTGGTAGTACATGCCAGCAGGTCTGGAGGCTAAGGCAGGAGGATCGCGAGTTCAAAGCCAGCCTCAGCAACTTAGCAAGGCCCTAAGCAACTCAGTGAGACCCTGTCTCTAAATGAAATACAAAACAGGGCTGGGGATGTGGCTCAGTGGTCGAGTGCCCTTGAGTTCAATCCCTGGTGTCAAACAAACAAACAAAACTAATTTCAATGGGCCAGTGCTTACAACTATTGGTCTCAGGACCATACATTGTCCAGAGTTGCATTTGCCCTGCCCTGGAAGGGATCCCACCTGAGAGCACACCTGTATGGAAACACACATATAAAACAGAACTGTTACAGAAGCAGGTACCATGGGACAGATGTGATAATCATAAGCCCTTGACCTTCATCCTCTCATGCTTAGTCTAATGTAAGACAATTGGATCGAAAGGGTGTGTGTATGTATGGATTGCATTTCAGAAGACAAAATAAATCCAAATAAAAATAAGCAAGCCCTGACGAGGTGCAGTTATACAGCTGTCACCAGCCCTGCAGAGGTGTCACAGAAGCACCATGGGACGGCTCCAGCTGTAATTTCCAAAAGCCTTTCAGTTCAGGAAAGCCGCATCCACAAGGAGGGGAGGCTGGGCCTCACCTGTTCTGCCCGGGGTTTCACAGACTGTAAATTGCACCATCAGGCGGGAGTTTGTCACAGCCCCTCGCCCGGTTCCCTGTCTTAGACCTTCTGAGATTTCTTTTAATAGGTATCCTTGAGCACCAAGTGTTCAGGACTCAGTGCCATGGCACTCAAAGCGACAGTGGCACACCCAGGCACAATAGGGACTGCATGCGTCCAACTGTGGGCACAGGAGGACTGGCAGGGTTAGTCTGAGGTCCCCACTGGCTGAGAGGATTACTATGCTGGGCAAAAGCAAAATTTCTTCAGCCAGTTCCCTGGGAGGACTCAGAGAGGAGGTCTGAGGAGCCAAGGAAGAAAGGCGCATGCTCGGGCACCTTGGACCATCCCGGAGAGATGGGGAGAAGCCGCCAGGGCCTTCTAGGGCCTTCTTCCCTGTGTGCAGCTGGCAGGAGGAGGAGCAGAGTCCCTGGGCTCTCCCTGAGCGTTGCCATGGGAACGGCGGGCTGGGAGGTGTGCTGCATCTATTTCTATGGCTCCTATCACCATGGCACCTACTTGCTCTGAAAAACACAGCTAAAAACAGAACGCGAACAAGAGGGGGACAACACCTCCCTGCAGGCACCTTCGGCAGTGGTTCTCACACCTTGTGATCGCTCACGCCGGCCTTTTCTGTTCGGAGGGTCCATGTTTTTGCTGTCTGTGACCTTAAAAAAACAAGAGGTTCACTGTTCACATCAGCACCACTGACTGTGATGGTGAGGTGGCTTAGGTTCCAGAAAGTTCCCAGTGGATCTGCTGCAGGGAGACGGTCCTCAAATGAGCTCACACAGGAAGTGGCTTGTTCAGGGCCCCACATCAGGCGTTTTGGGGACAGGGAAGAAGTAGGGAGTGAAGGAGAGGGACCGTGGTGGCCACGGGCACAGATGACTCAAGACAAGGCCTGTGCTGATTCATCAAGGAGGGTCGGGAGCTTTCCTGGGAACACACTGGAAACTCGCTCCCCAGAGAGATCCACTGGCCAAATCCCTTCCCGGAAAGTCTTCCTGAAATTATCAACCGTGCTTCCTCATAAAGCACTCAGCTCGTCTCCACAGTCAGACAGAACTTGACTTCAATCCTGACTTGGCCGCTCGCTCGCCCCGTGAGAGCCAAAGGGTGCGCCCCTCCTGGGGACACGCTGCTTCCTGTGACCTCGGCCTCCCTGGTCCTCCCTTGGTTTTCTCATCTATAAAACAGAGGTGATAATAGCAGCTGTCTCTGGTGGTGGCTCTGCGGTAGCCTCAGGAGGGAAGACACACAAAGCCCCCGGGATGTGGCAGATGCTCAGTAACTGCTGGAGACGCGGCTGTGAGGAGGAGGACAGCAGGGACAGCTGGGCCCACAGGGTGCTCAGGGAATGCCAGTCGTGTTCCCCCAGGCCTGACTTCCTGTCCCCCGTCTTGGGGTGGCAGCGACACGGGGCCTAGTGTACAAGTAGCCCCCTGCCTTCAGACTCTCACACTCATTGGTGTGTCCCTGGGCATGAGGCTTTGAAGTGGGTGACTCCATGGGAAGGGTCATCAGCCTAAGCACTTGAATGACCCAGAGGACACAGGACACGTCCCGGGGAAAATCCCAACATGGTGACCTGCCTGTGGCTCCGACTGAGGGCTCTGTCCTCCCTCTGCCCTACTTGTCATGTGGCTCTGGACAAGTCACTTGACTTCTTTTTCCTTCCCCATGAAGAGGGGCAAATGGCTGGTTGGAGCTGGAGGGAAACGGGGAGAGAGGTTCTCACGCAGTCGCACACGGGGCTCCCAGGACTGCAGGCTCCCCTGCCATCTAGTCCCCACCACAGCAGCGGAAGGCAGAGCGAAGGCTCCACGTGATGAGGATTAGCCTCACTAACAGGAGGAGACAGGCCCATCTCCCCTAAACTCCCAGGGTCACACCAAGCCAGGCCCAGGGCCAGGACGGCCTCTTCAGTGGCCCCAGGGCCCTCTCACAGGCTCCATTTCTCACTCTCATGCCACACAATCGGTGGGCTGCTCTCATCCATAGCTCGCACCTTCGCTGTTGAGGTCATCACGGCTGTCCCCCGCCTAGCCCTGCTCCCGTCAGAACTCCCACTTCCCCAGGGAGATCCCTGTGCTCCCAAGGGACCGGACTCCACTCAAAGAACAGCCCTGCACAGGTGTTAGGACTTAATCTAAGCCCGGTAGCTAATTCTGCCGCTCTGCACTCGGGGATTGGCAGGTGTGACCTAAGGTGTTCCAATCCGAATGACTCTCGGGACTCTTCCCAGTCACGGGGGATGAGGGACGAGCCTGGGGCTGGTCCAGCTATCTCACCTTGATAAGCAAAGCCAGCGCCATAAAGCGGCACACAGAGGAGATCAGCTGAAAGAACTCAGCTGGGGCTGCGGTGGCATTATGAACGTCTGGACAGGACCACAGCCCAAACTTGCCCTACCTCTGATTTTCTTAGGTCTGTGAGTCAACAGATTCTCTTTAGGTTTAAATGGATTTAAGTTGGCTTTTCTGTAAATTCAGGCTGGCAGTAGCTGGAACGCTGCTTCCTCTCTGCAGATTGAGAGTCTTCACCACCTTCAAGCTCAATCCCAAGGTCAGTTTGTGACGAGGTGCACTCAGGCTTTGAGTCGGATTCTTGCTTAACTTAAATCCTATATGTTTTTCTTCCTCTCCTTATCTCGCTCCAGGACAGCCGGGGAAGCAGGAGTAACATTTTCCCCTCCTAGGCAGAGCTATTGTGTCCTTGGGCGCCCTGAGCATGAGAATGAAGAAATCCAGACCTGGGAGCTGGTGCCAATGGGTTAGAGGACTGAACTGTCTCAAGGACACCATCTGGACATGAATGATGTCTCCCGATCGGTGCCCTCAGAACCTCGACCCTGAATTTCTCTTTAAAAAACTCTTTGCTCCTCCTTGCAGCTAGGAGAGTAGCCTTGCGACCTTCCCCTACTTCTCATTTGCGAGCAAACCAAAACTTCATTTTCTTTTTTCTCTCAAAAATCTTGTCTTCATTATTTGGATGGGAGCCAGGGACAAGGACCAGGCTTTTGGTATCAAGTTCTTGAAGGGACTTCAGTTCCTTCACTTAATTCTTTCTTCCCGTACTTCAGAATCCCTATGTGCCATTTATGGAGTGGACTTCTTTCTAACAATAAAACCCACTGAGATTGGTAGCATCTCCGTTTGTCCAGTGAGGACACTGAGACCACCAAACGTGGGAAATCATTTCCTCTAGGTCAGAACTAAAAAACAGACCCTTTTGACATGTAAGGGATTAATAAGCTTTGATTTCTCTTAAAGGATTAAGTCATTGCATTTCTTCAGAACGAGGCTGGTTTTTCTTCCTATTTTGCCATCTACGCTAGTTACTTTTGTTGTTATTTTCAGTGCTGGGGATTGAACCTGGGGCCTTGCGCATGCTAGGCAAGTACTGTACCTCTGAGCCACATCCTCAGCCCCATGATAGTTACTTGATAAGCATTTGTTCCTAAATGATAGATGGAACTACCTGCAACCAGAAACATCCTGTCCCAGGGGCCTGATGCTGCTCAAAGTTCTGCTGAATACTTCAAGAAGCACCAGGCACCAGGCTAAGCACTTGAAATATGTAATCTCTTTTTCAAAAATGGTTCATTGTACTTACAAAGGCCAGTGGCTTTTTTTGCCAGAGCCTACAAATGGAACCTGTTGGGATTGGGAGTGGGAGAGCTATACAGAGGAACAAACGCAGAGGACAGCATGTGTCTGGGTGGGAAGGGCAAGGCCTTGGGTTTAACTCTTGATTCTCTTATTACATGGGAGTTTGGGAAAGTTCCTTTGTGTGTGTGTATGTTTTTTTTTTTTAATCTCGATTTTGTCAAATAAAGATACAGTCCCAATACCTCCGAGTTGTTGGGAGAGTGAATCATGTTACTCAAACAACCCAGAACAAAACCTGGCGCCATCTTGCTCTTTGTCCACTATATTTCTCCTTTGCTGAGCAAGATCATGACTGGTCCTCACAGGTATGCGTCCCCCCTGCTCTGTGGATGATGGCCAACCCTTCCCAGGAACCAAAGCAACACACAGAGGTTCAAGCAAACATTGGCCACCAGATGGGAAGAAGTTTCCATCCATTCCTTGCCAAACATAGATCTGCTGCTGGGAAGCCAGAGCATGCCAAGAAACGATTGTAGCCCAGACCACTTTGTTTCATTGCAAATTCATTGTGTTTAGATTATGACTAAACCATTTCTCTTTTGTCTCTGCCCAGCAACCATGAGCACGTCTAGATCTGACAGCCTGCCTGAGCATCGAGTCTTACTGATTTCACAAAGGGGAAGGGATTTTTCCAAGGGTTCAGTATGCCTCAATTGAGATATGAAATTGTTCCTCAGAACAGCTAAATTTGCCCTAGATTTGGGGTATTGTCATATCACCAGTGTGTATTTGCTCAGGGATCTGTCAGAAAAGGAAAAGGACAGATTTGACTGAACAGCACTTCTCTGAGACTGAGGTGGGGGCAGGGAGGCTTGAGGGGCAGGAAGACATAAGACATCTTTGCATTTTATCGCCCTCTTCGAATCACCCCTGCTAATCACCTCTGCAAGAAGGTAGGTAAGCCCAGCTTTTGGTTCCATCCCAGAGTGAGGTTTCTGTTGTTGACTGTTATTGACTTCTTCGGGAAGCTGAGAGGCAGTGTTCTCAGAGTGTGGCTCTCCAGGACACCTGAATCAGAATCCCAGAGTGTTTAAAAGGTTTAAAACCCTCATTTCTGCCTTCATCCCATTCCTGCTGAATTAGCCTGCAAATTATTGGGAATCTTAAGTAGCAATTAAGAACATAAGTTTAAACCACATATGGTGGTGCATGCCTGTAATCCCCAGCTACTCAGGAGGCTTAGGCAGGAGGATTGCAAGTTCAAGGCCAGCCTGGGCAACTTAGACTCTGTCTCAAAATAAAATTAAATGGTCTGGGGATGTAGCTCAGTGGTAGAGCATTTGTCTAACCTGTGCCAGGCCCTGGGTTCAATTCCCAGTACCACAAAAAACTAAAACCAAACCAAAACAAACAAACCCTACAAGCTTAGATAAGTATGGATTGAACTCCGGACTCTAGCTCTGCTACTTTTGCTTGTAGACCTGGGACAGGTTATTTAACTCTCAATTTTATCAACTGTGCAAAGAGAATGCTGAGCAGTCAAGGGATATGGAGCATGTGTGCTTGTTATAAGGAAGAAATGAAATCAGTGTTCAGCAATGTTTGGCACATAGTCAATGCTCAGTGTGCGGGGGAAGGAGAAAACTTTCCCTCCATGCTTAATGGCTCAATAAAACTGACAACAGACAGATTAACAGGAGCAAAGATACACAAATTTATCATGTGCACATGTATAGGAGTCTCACACAATAAGAGATTCAAAGAGCGGCCAGATGATGGAATATTATAAATGTTCTGAACTACTAAAAGGAAAAGGGGGGGCTGGGTGTGGCTCAGTGGTAGAGCGCTGGCCTAGCATGTGTGAAGCACTGGGTTCCATCTTCTGCACCACCTAAATAAAATAAAATAAATATATTGTGTCCATCTACAAATAATTAAAATAAAATAAAGGCATTGGGTCCATCTACAAATAATTTTTTAAAAAACTAAATAAATAAAATACAAAACAGGGTTGGGGATGTGGCTCAGTGGCAGGGGGGCGGGGTGAAAGGTAGAAGTCCATGGTGAACAAACGGTGTCTTGATAGGAAGCAAGCAGCCTATGACAAGCAGCCCTCACATTCGGCGCTGGCCCATGACAAAGTCTGTGGCATCCACCTTCAGCCTTCTCCTGGGTGCATTAATCGTCCCTTGATTCCTGGGTTCCTTTTGGAGGATCTTCCTTTAGGCAGAGAAGGAAACTTCAGGGAAAGCCTCTCCTTGCATAATGCGGCGGGGAGGGGGTTGCGGAGAAGAGGGGCAAGAGACAGTGACAGGGAAGAGAAGTGAGCAGTGGAGCATAGGGTTGAGGGGCTGATTCTATAACCCAGGCCTACTGGGCTGAGCCTACCAGCTTTCTTTTAAAAACACATTTACCTGGGTCCCTGCCTGGCCTAAGTCAATAGATAAGTTACATTCCTCAGCAAACAGAACATTATCTGCAGGAGAAATGCCGTCACTAAAGTCTCCTCCCTGCTGATAAGAAGAATGCAAGCTGCCCTGAGGAGTAGACTTTGTGACCTTTACACAGACCAGACTCCAGGGGTCAGGGAGGCAGGATAATTAGAAGAAGCAAAGCCCCCTACCCACAAGTTCCAACTAGACCTGGTTAGCATGGGATAAAGTGACCTCGAGTTGCTTGGATCTTTAGCATGTCAAGATAATAGTAAAGTCTCCCTTCCATGGGAGAAGACCGTATGCAGCAGAGACTTGAAATTCTGATGAAATCCTGCTGTCAGTCAAAGGTCAAGAGGTGGACCCCCAATAACACAGGAGGGCAGGAGGGGCATGCCACTGTCCTCCTTTCTGGGAGGATCTACTCTTTCCCTTGAGAGTGTCCTCTTTCACTCTTTTCCTAGACCTTCTGACTAACTCATGGCTGCGACTCTATGTGACATGTCCGAAATCTTTCCAGCATGATTGCAAGAACGAGTAGCCCAGGACCACCCGGTTGCCTTGGCTCCACGGTGGGCTCTTGCTCTGAAACAACAGGGGCACAGGAGAAGGTCAGAGACAGCTTGGCTCCTCTTTAGTTCAAAGCACTTAGTATGCCAGGGTGACTACTTTCGGGCTATCACCTTCTGAGCCCCAATAAATACATGATCACTCTTCTTTTTATATAACACCTACATTCAAAAAAATCTTAGGACCATACAAGATGTACTTGATAAACATGGCCATCGCGGCCAGCACCAAGATTCTTCTTAGTATTATCCACTGCTACAGATTTGGACAAATTTACAGACCAGCAACCAGAACCGAGGTTTCATGAGCCATACGAATTCCACCAGGGTTCACATGTGATCCTCCACAGTAGGCCAGCCAGAGAGGGCAGCAGAATAGCCACAGCTATTCTCATCCTGCGGCCCAGATGTTGTAGGCAATTGCTGCCGTGTGTCCAGGTTGTCACTCATTTCAAAAGACACCCAACTTGAGGGAGAGAGGTATGGCAGCTTGGGTTACTAGTGGGTGGTGGCTGTTTGTCAGCCTCTTGGTTTGTATGGATTATTCACTGTGAGAAACATGCTCATCTACCAGCCTCAAAGAATGGGCTCAGAGACACCAGGGACAGGGAAAAAAAAAAAAAAAAAGCGAGACTTTAATAACAGCCTTTCAAGATCGGGGACCTGGTAGTCAGGGATCCCCAGAATGGTTACAATCAGCATTTTATCCCCTACTGCACCAGGTCCCTCCTCTGGCTCCTCATTGGCTGAGTACTATGGGGTGCTCAGTCTTCCCGAACATCCTGTTGGGTTATTTAAAGAAATATATTTTTAGTTGTCCCCACCTCTCTTTGCTCTCTTGTGGTGGGGAAGCCTTCATGGGGTGAATGCATTCTTTACCTAAGTTACTATTTCTGAGCAGAGAGGTGTCCATCTCTGTCGCTCAGGCAGACCCCTCCCCCACCTCCCTTGTCAAGGTGCTGGTCAGGGGCATGGACTTTGGATCTGCCACATCTGCAGGCTACAGCACTATGGTGTGAGTTAGCTGCCTGTAACTTTCCATTCTGCTCAATTTCCCCTCTGGCTACCTTTCTTACATTCTGATTTTACATTTGAGGCTAAATACTGTATTCTGAAAATAGATGGCTGGATTTTCTATTTCTCACACTTACTTTAGCATATAAGCATCTCAAGGAGTCAGGGATAAGAACAGGGACAGATAAATTCTCAGGCTCTAATTCACTACCTGTTGCTAAAAGTCTTCCTACTCCCCAACTCTTACAAAGTATGCAATGTGCCTTTTCTTAACTTCCTATTCTTAAAAAAAAAAAATCAACCATAAAAACAATCCCAGTATGAGATGATGCCAATAAACATTATATGTTCTTGGGCCTTAAATTACAATTTATTGCCTGCTGAAAATCTTTCACTCTCAAACATTAATTCATAAACTTTACCTGTGAAGTCTTTCAACTCCTCCACTCTTAGAATATATAAAATGTGCCTTTTCTTACCCTCCTATTCTGAATCAAATCAATCATAAACACCAGGTGTAGGATGATGTCAGAGATACTAAAGAGCCTCTTTCACAAGAAAGAAACTTCTTAAAGAAATTATCATAAAGACAGCAGACCCACTCCCCAGGCCACTCAATAAAAGGCCGGGCCCTTCTTTAGTTCACAGACAGTTTTGACTTCTCTTTCAACCATGCTGTCCCCTGCGTCTGGAGATGAAATCTCTTTCCCCACTTTTCCCCCTGATTAAATCTCTGCCTTGTATTCAAGCTTACTTGACTCAGAGTTTGCTGTTACCACTGTTGGATCAAAAGTTCCCATTTCAGGTATCAACTATATTGTAGGAAACAACAAAAATTCATTGAAATGTAGACACTGAGAGATAATATAAACCAGCAGTTGGCAGAATTTTTTGTATGGCCTGTATAAAGAATAGATTTTACATTTTTAAAGAATTGTGAAGAAGAAAAAGTATGAAGAGGAAGAGAAGGAGAGGGAGAAAGAGAGGGTACATAATATGTGTGATGGCTAATTTTTAAAAATCAACTTGACTGGGCCATGAGATGCCCAGATATGTGAGTTTGAGGAAGATTTAGTCAGTCAAAATAAACCTCTGAGACCAAAAGAAAAGGACAGAAAAAGACAGGAAGGTTGACAGGCCAATCAATTTCATGATCATTGCTGCAAAGATCCCAGAACATTCACAAACTGAATCCAGCTGTGTATATAAAAAATTAATATATCATGAACAAGCTATGATTCAGGAATCAAAGGCAGGTTCAACATGAAAAAGGCAATACAATGATTCATTGGCAAAAGGTATATAAAGGCAAAAAGGTATATACATATAAATACATATACATATATATATATATATGTATATATAAGCATATACATATATAAAATCAACTTGACTGGGTCACAGGATGCCCATATATATGTATGTATGTATATATATATATATATATATATAGTATTTAACATCTATTAACAAAACTCTTAATTAATTTGAACTAGAACTGGACAAAGGACATATATTAAGAAAAAAAAAAAGAACAAAAATCTATGCCATACTTATTTGTGAAATGTTGAAAGCCTTCCTTTAAGAGCAAGGCCTAAAAATTCCTATTATCACCACATTATACCAGCCGTAACAGTTCGCCAAGGAAAAGAAAAATGTTATGATTCTATGAAAACCCCAACACCATCAACAAATAATTAATTAAAATTAGCAGTAGAGTTCAGAAAGCTTTCTTTGAGACAGAATGGCACTTCCTTAATAATAATATTTAAAATTTCCTTGAGCCAGCTGGGCGCAGTGCTGCATGTCTGTAATCCCAGCATCTTGGAAGGCTAAAGCAGGAGGATCACAAGTTCAAAGCCAGCCTCAGCAACTTAGCAAGGTCCTGAGCAACTCAGGGAGACCCTGTCTCTAATAAAATATTTTTTAAAAGGCTGGGGATGTGGCTCAGTGGTTAAGCACCCCTGGGTTCAATGCCTGGTACCAAAAAGAGAAAAAAAAAGAAAGAAAAGAAAAAGTCAATTGAATTTCTATTCACCAGTAACAGAAAATATAATTCTAAAATATACAGTCTATAAAAGCCTGAGCAAATATTAAATACCCAGAAGAAAATCTAACAAAACACATGAAATCCCTTCATGGAGAACTTTATTGGAAGACGTTAAAGAACTAATAAATGTAGAGACAGTAGGTTCATAACAGAAGGAGTCAACGTCATACAGATCTCAGTTCTCCCCAAATTGATACATATATTCTAAAAAAAAAAAATCCTAATAAGGGTTTATTATTATTATTATTAGTGTTATTTTAGTTGTAGATGGACACAATGTCTTTATTTATTTTATGTGGTGCCAAGGATTGAACCCAGTGCCTCCCATGTGCTAGGCAAGCGCTCTGTCACTGAGCCCCAACCCCAGCCCCAACCAGGGTTTTTAAAAAATGAAACTCAACAAGCTGATTCCAGAATTGATAGGGAAGAATAAAGGGCCAATGACGCCAGATCCCTTTTAATGAAAAAACGGCAGACAAAAAGGGTGTGTGTTGGAAGGCGGGGCATATCCTCTGCCGGATTCAAGACACAGAGCCATAGAGATCAGGAAGGGGTGAAGCTAAACTCTCAACACCAGAAACAATGAAAAAATGGGCAAAGAACTTGGACAGACCTTTCTCCAAAGTAGACCTGCAAAGGACCAGTAAGCACGCAAAAGGGTGATCGAGGTTACAAGCCATCACAGAAACGCAGGTCGAAGCCACAGTGAGCTACCCCTGGACACACAGGAGGATATCTATTATCAAACCCCAAACAAAATCAGAAAATGAGCGTCAGCCAGGATGTGGAGAAGTTGAAACTTTCATGCGTTGCTGCTGCGAACGTAAAATGTACAGTCCCAGTTGAAACAGAATGGCACTTCCTTAAAAAACTAAATAACCAGATGACTCAGCAATGCCACTTCTGGGCAGGTGCCCAAAGGAATGGAAAGCAGAGATTTGAACAGATCTGTGTACACAAGCGGTGGAAGCCGCGTTATTCACAATAGCCAAGAGGTGGCAACAGCCCAACTGTCCCCTGATGGATGAATAAACAAATTTTGTATACACATACAATGGAATGTGCAGATGTAAAAAGTAGTGGAACTCAGCCAGGTGTGGGAACCTGAGGCAGGAGAATCACAAGTTTGAGGCCAACGTGGACAACTAAGGAAGACCCTATCTCAAAGTAAAATAAAGAGGCTGAGGATGTAGCCCAGTAAATCACGCCTGGCTTCTATTCCCAGTACTGAACAACAACAACAAAAAAAACAGTAATGAAATGATCATCCATGCTCAATGTGGATGTACCCCAAAGACAGGAGGAGAAACACTGTAAGTCAAAGAAGCCAGAACAGAAAGACACTATTGTATGATTGCATTTGTATGAAGTATCTGGAATAGTAAAGTTCATAAAGATGGAAAATGGTGGTTACCAGGTGCTGGGGATGGGTAGAAAGCTTCATTTTGGGATAATAAAAAATGTTCCAGTGGTGGATGGTGGTAAGGGTTGCAAAACAGTAAGTATGTATTCAGTGCCACTGAACTTCACACCACCAAATGGCTAACGTGGTAAATTTTATGTTATTTATATTTTACCACAATCTTATCAGCAGAGCAGTATAGATCCATACTACTCAAAGTGTGGCCCATACTCTGGTGCCATGTTTAAATTGTTTGTCAAGAACCCACCATAAGGGGCTGGGGTTGTGGCTAGTGGTAGAGCGCTTGCCTAGTGCATGTGAAGCCCTGGTTTGATCCTCAGCACCATATAAAAGTGAATAAATAAAACATGTCCATGTACAACTAAAAAAAATTTAAAAATAAAACAAACAAAAAAACCCACCATAAGTACAGCAGTCAAGGCAAAGCTTTTAGGAACTTTGAAAGCAACTTGACAGAGTAAGTTTATGTCTGTTCTACTATTATGGAATCTAACAAAATACTAGGATCTTTGGGTATCTTTTTTGTTTTCATTTCATTTTCCAAGTAATTTTTGTTGCTTTTACAAAAATTTTGGTCTACAATGGATTTTGGGGAAAAATCACAGAAAATCTGAGAGCTCAGGAAAAAAGTCTCCAAACTAGCATATGAAACTTGAAATCTGAGAGAGAATACATTGCAGCTGAGTGAAAAAGTAAAAATTGGAAGCCAATTACAACAGTCACAAAAATCAAATACAGGTTGATTAGATACTTAAACATGAAAGATTAAATATTTAGATATGAAGGACAAAATTAGAAATTTTGTTGTTGTTGTTATTTGTGGACCTTTATTTTTTATATATGGTGCTGAAGATCCAACCCAGTGCCTCACACATGCTAGGCAAGTGCTCTCCCACTGAGACACAACCCAGCTCCAAAATTAGAAACTTTTAGAAGATAATAGAAAAGAATATCTTCATAATATCATATTGGGAAGTTCCTTAGATAAGATAAATTTAACATCAAAATTGAGAACTTCTGCTTAAAACTCACCAAAAGTAAAATGCAAAGGCAATCCCACATTCCAAATAGACTCCTGAACATGTAAAACTGTTAGAATTATCATCTACAATATATAAAGACTTCCTATGAATCAATAATATCAGCAGTCTATTAGAAAATTGGGGAACAGATAAAAGGCATTTCATAATAGAGAAAATAGAGTGCATAAACACCAAAAAATTCTCTGTTTTGATAGTAATTACAGAAGTGAAAATTATAACCATGATAAAACATAGGACATACCTATGAGTTTAACAAAAACTAAAGTTGGTAAGGATGAGATCAACCCAAATATATCATTGACTGCCAGTGTAAGAGTAGACAGTTATACTCACTCCAGGGTGTGTGGGTGGGTGGGAATTAGCATTATTTCATACAGAAGAATTATCTTTAAGTTAGAAACGTTATGCTCTAAAGAATAGTTTGTATACATGAGAAATGATCATATAACCAAACACTACACAATAGGGAAAAACGAACCATAGGTACTTGTATAAACATAAATGAATCTCAAAATATGATGCTAAATGAAAGAAGAATGTGTGTGTGGTACCAGGGATCGAACTCAGGGGGCCCTTCACCACTGAGCTATATCCCCAGCCCTTTTTGTTTTTTATTTTGAGACAGGGTCTTGTTAACTTGCTGATGCTGGCCTCAAACCTGGCAATCCTCCTTGCTTCAGCCTCCCAAGTCACTGGGTGTATGCAACTACACCCAACTATTACATAATCCTTAAATACTGCATTTAAAAATAAGCTTGTGAGTTCTGCAAAACCAAAGGATGAGCTACCTGGAGATAGAGATAGAGATAGAGATAGAGATAGAGATAGAGATAGAGATAGAGATGGAGATGTAAAAATTGTTAGACGCAAGAAAAGACCACTGACTCCAATTAAAATCAAATTAAAGCAAACTTATTATTTCAACCGGCCAGGCTACATCTCCCCACAAATAACCGCGGGAACAAGACAGCCCTGCAGCTTTCTTGCAGCCCAGCTTTATAGCCAGAAAGTTACCCAAAGTGGGGTTACAGATAACAAAAAAACTAGTTTACATTTTTGCTGGCCCCAACATCAGAATTTATGAAGGTCATCAGAGCCTCAGAGAGGGTCGTTATCTGGCCAGGGAAGGCCAGGATTTATGAGGCGTCACTAAAGTTTCAGAGAGGGCTGCTATCTGGTCAGGGAGAGCCAGGCATGGGTGAGTTCAAGGCAGGCATTCCAAGCTAGTTCAGAATTTGCAGTAATTTATAGTAAAGCCGAAATTATCTTTTCATGGCTTTGTGGCGAGATGGCTCCCAATTTTAAGAGAAAATCAGGCTGGGTCTATCAAAAACCATGAAGAAAACATGGAATGATGAACATGGATTTCTGTATAGTTTCCCTCCGGTAGCAGGAGAAGGGGACATGATTGGAGAGAAGCACACAGAAGTTTTCCATGAAGCCAACTCTGATCTGTTTCCTAATCTGGGTGGTAGGGGTGCAGACATCTGTTTTCCCATGCTTTCAGCTGAGCATATGGCTTATCATATAGGATATATTTCACAGTGTTAAAAAAATTAAAAACAAAAGATAAAAAGTCCCACGGTGAAGGAGGGAGGAAGAGGGTCGGGTGCTTTGGAAACAGAGCTCTGTGAAAATCAGCCTGGAATTGAAGCCAGTATAGAGGAAAGCAGAACAAAGGGCTGGAGAGCCACAAGGGGGCACAAAGAGGGGACAAAGAGAGACAAAGTCCACCTCCTGTCATCTGAGTGTCTGGATCCAGCCTTTCCTGATTCCCAGTTATATGTGTGTGCCAATTCAATCCCTTTCTGGATCTTTACTAAAACTAGCTGCAGTCCAAAATACCTAAGCTAGTTAGGATTTTGTATCAGGAGCAGAATTTTGCAAACGACCATCTCTAATATGTGGACTTAATCACCTGCATTGAGGCGGGCAAAGGGCAGTGTGGAGGCACCCTCTCTGACTAGGAAGGAAACGATACCTCTGTCAGGGTAGCAAAGTGGCTGAACCCTTTCCTGTCGAATCTGGTGAGTCAGTAATGCTGAAAGTGCAGAGAGAGAGAGAGAGAGAGAGAGAGAGAGAGAGAGAGAGAGAGAAGAAGGAAGAGCAAGAGAGAAAACAGGATACTAGGGCATGGGGCTACTTCTTCAGCCTTCAGTACACTCTATAAGAAAAAGACGGCCTCTGTCCTGGCTGACATTTCTGAGTGTGGGGAAAAGGTAAAACACAGTCACGGGCTCCCCTTTCTGTCTGTGGCCAGCAATTCAGTGGAGCTGAGAGCCACAGAATTATACTTCAGGATTGCAAAAGTCCCTCTCCCTGCCCCAGGCTAGTGGTGCAAGCAGCATCTGGGAGAAACCCGGAGACCTCTTTCCGTCCCCACCACCAGCAGCTCCGGCACAAACAGCTGTCCACTGGGGAACAGCCTGAGGTCAAGTGGCCAGATCAGCCCCACCTCACCCTCCAGCCCAATGTGTCCAGGGCAGAGGCCAAATGGCTGCTGGTAAAGGCAGGCTCGGGGAGGGCAGGGTGCAGAGAGCATTGTCAGGAGACCTGGCAAGGACAGGGTCCAGATCCCAGACTTGACTGGGGTGCCAGCCCTGGTTGGCAGCTCACGCAGTTATGAAAACTAACCCTCCAGCCACCGTCCAGGAGTTTTAGAGTCACACTGCCAGAAACACCCCGATCTAGCAAACCACAGTACGAGATTGCTCACTGCCGAGGCCGGCCCCCGACCTCTCTACTTGGGTCTGTACATAGAAGCCTGCAAGCAGGTACAGCTTCCGGAAGGGACATTCTCTCTGATGTCCCCCATGGAGGTCAAGGGACAAGGGAGGGTGTCCAGAAGATCCTGACTGATGGAAGAACTCAGATCCTTCAGGAAACACTAAGTGGCTCCTTGCCAAGCCTCTTCACAGAAGGTTGGTCAGGGGACTGCAATCGGCTTTCGCCCCTTGTTTCCATTGTTAAAGGCAAGTGTCCCTCCAACCCCCTCCCCAGGGCTGGGGACTGAACCCAGGGGTGCTCTACCACTGAGCTACATTCCCAGCTGTTTCTATTTTTTTTTTTTTTTTTTTTTTAATGCTGAGGGTCTCACCAAGATGCCCAGGCTGGCCTCAACCATGCAATCCTCCTGCTGCAGCCTCCCAGAGTCTCTAGGAAGACAGGTGTGAGCCCCTGCACCTGGCACGAAGACGGCTGGCCCGAGAGAGAGGCCAAAAGGGAAAGACAGGACCTGAGGGGGTCAACCACCTAAATCCACTTTCCAGCCAGTAATTCCCTTTTTCTGCTTAAATCAGCTTGAGACAGAATCTCTGCCATTCCAGAGAGCAGATTCAAGAGCAAGTCAACTTCAAGCATGGCAGGCAAGAATCTCTGTAAGGTGAAGGCTTCTGTAAAGCGGTCTTGCTTCCGCTCGGTCACATGGTGAGAACAGTTCCTGCCAACCCCTCTGCAGCTCAGCTCTTTGCGTGGCCCATGCCGGGTGGCCCATGTCCGCATGCTTGAGGAAAGCCGCACCGTTCAACAGCAAGCAGCTGCCACCCCCGAGGACCCCCTGCACACCTGCATTTTCAAGTCCTACTGAACTGGCACCCCCACAGGCCAAAAGAACAACGAGGAACCCAGATAAGAGGCAGCAACAGGGGGAGTTGGCAGTGCTCCCTGGAGTCAGCTATTAAGTGACAGCTTTCCACAAGTCGGATCCTTAAAGCCCTGTGAAAAAGCTGGAAATAGCCAGGTGTGGTGCTCATGCCTGTGATCCCAGCTACTGGGCCGTCTGAGGCCCGAAGATTGTTAAGTTCAAGGACAGCCAGGCAATTTAGGGAGATCCCTCTCAAAATAAAAGTTGAAAAGGACTGGGGATGTGGCTCAGTAGTAGAGCATCCCTGAGTCTAATACCCATTACTACACACACACACACACACACATACACACACACACTCACACACACATACACACACACACACACTCACACACACATACTCACACACACTCTCACACAAACACACACTGTCACACACACTCACACACGCACACATTCACACACACTCACACACACACACACACTCACACACACACTCACACACACACACTCACACACACACATACACACACACTCACACACACACTCACACACACACACACACTCACACACACACTCACACACACACTCACACACACACTCACACAGTGCCTGAAGAAGGGTTACAATGGACCTTAATGTGGTACATGCAGGTCTGTGAGTGAGAATGAAAGTTCCTGAGGAAATACAGTTGGTTCTTTCACCACTCACAGAGCAGCTTCTGCACTTACGCATGGAGGTGCTGATGAGGAAAGAGGCAAGTCAGAGTGAGGGACAGTCCCAGGTAGTCATGGCCCTGGGAGGGGGTGCGTGAGCTGAGTTTGAAAGACAAGTGGAAATTAGCACAGGAGGGTGGAAGAGGAAGGCAGGAACTGGCAGCTTCCCGCGTGGTGGGCACACCTGGAGTAAGGTTGGGGTGGGGCTGGGAAGACAGATGAGATTGATGGGGCAGCATCGTGGGGTGGAATCGAAGTGGCACGAGTTTCACTGGAGAGCTCTGGGCACACAGAAGAGTAGGAGAGACGGCATCAGAGGACGAGCCTGCGGCCCTCGGGTAGAGGAAGAGGTCCGTGGGGACCCTGACCATAGCTGCCTGAGCAGCAAGCGAGACTTACCCGATGACAGGGCAATGAGAGGAAGGGAGCTGCGGGGAACTGGAAGAGGTGTGGCACCTGACTGAAGGCAAAGGGTGCAGGAAGAAGGAGGAGTCGCTATGCTTATGAGAGCAACGCGCCAGCTGTGACGTTCACGACAGCCAAGGATACAAGGAGGGCAAGCTTGGAAGAGAAGGATGAGTCTGGGTTTCTCACGCCAAGGAGAGGAAGCCACCAACATCCACAAGCAGAGGTCCCTGAGAGGCCGGACACTCAGCACTGGACGCCAGGGAGGGGGCGCTCACGGAGGAGGGACAGCTGGAAGCCCTCAACTCTCATGAGGACACCAAGAGAAAGGGCAGAGGGTAAGAGGCAGTGCGGGGGACACGGGGGCAGTTTAGGAGGGAGTGGAATAGGAGGTGTCGTGAGGGAGACGGAAGAGATGCTCAACAAGACAGGGCGAAACCCCGAGTCCTGCTGAGGTGAGAGAGCCTCGGGTGGGACAAGGCCAGGAAGACAAGGCCAGGTCAAGGAGAAAAAGCATTGTTAGGGTTTGGATCTGGAATGTCCCCCCAAAACTCATGTATTGAAAGCTTGGTCCCCAGTGCAGCAATGTTCAGAGGAAGGTCTTGTAGGCAAATGACTGGATCATAAGGCTTTACCAGTGGATTAATCCATAAGTAGCTGGACGGGCCATGGGGAGAGGGTCCTAGCTGGAGGAAGTAGGTCACGGGGTGTACCCAGCAAGGGGTCAGCTTCTCTCCAGCCCCCTCTTCTGTTTTTCTCTCCTCTTCCCAGCTGCTGTGAGCTGAGCAGCTCCCCTCCCGATGCTCTTCCACCATGATGATCTCCCTCCCCTCAGGCCCAGAGCAATGGAGGTGGCTGACCAGGGTCGGAACCTCTGAAATCACGAGCCCCCCAAAACTTTTCATCTTGTAAGTTGTTCTTGTCAGGAATTTTGGTCACAGCAACATAAATCTGAGGAACACAGCATCAAGTGACCTGTAGCGTGACAGTCTTTAATGACTTTAACCTGGGAAGTGTGGTCAGGGGAAGAGAAACCAGAGGACAATAGGTGGCAGAGAGCTACATGGGCAGGGAGGCAGTGTAGACAGTTAGTGTAGATAACTCTTCCAAGATGATTATCTATGAAGAAAAAGTGTGAGATAGAGAAATAGGGGCTGGGGCTGGGGCTCAGCGGTAGAGCACTTGCCTAGGACATGCGAGGCCCTGGGTTTGACTCTCAGCACCACATAAAAATAAATCAAATAAAGCTACTATGTCCAACTACCACTAAAAAATAAATTTAAAAAAAATAAAGAGAGAGAGAGAGAGAAAGTGAAGAGCGAAGTTATAAATATAGGATCAGGACAGGGCTTCTTTCAGTTTGGAGAGCTTGAATACACTAAATACTAATGAGAACTGCTGATGGAGAAGAGGATGAAGATATGAGTCAGAGAACGCAATGGGTGGGAGAAGGTTCCACGGAGAGGAGGGCATCTGGAGCCCCAGGAAGGCCAGCCTGGAGCGGGGGCACACCTCTTCCCTGGATGCGAAGGACGGAGTGAGCCAGTGGTTGCCAGGGGGATCTTGGGGGCCCTGTTCCTGGTGCTTTGCTGTTGTTCCTTTTTGTCAAAGGGCAGAATGGATTCTCTGTCAATGACAAAGATGAAGAGAGATAATGAAACAGAGGTTTTAAAAGGGTTGAGGAAAGAGGGACCATCAGGAGGAGATGCCAACGCAGCGGCACAGGAAGGTATCAAGGGACATCTGGAGGTGTTTCCAGGCAGCCAGGGACCCAGGGCTGTTCATGGCCCAACTAAGAGGTGGCAGGCAACTTCCTCTGGCAGCAGACAGGCCCCAGGAAGGGCAGCAGAGGTGGGGTTCAGCTGGGGGGGTTCAAACACAAGTGGGCGGGAGGGGTTCCAGGGGGTACAGGACAGGCAGAGAATGGACCAGCACAGCCACGTGAAACCCATCCCTTATAACCACTCTCCCTGGTTCAGATGTTTAACAGAGGTCAAGGTCATTTGGAACATGGTCTAAATTTCCTTTTCAATAAAGATAGCAACTGGAGGCAAAGGGAGGTAATAATGAACACAGCTGGGCTTTAGACAGACATGGGTTCAAAGTCAGTGAACCCGTTTTCCTCTCTGAGCTTGACTTTTTTATCTATAAGATTTTTTTTTTTTAAAGAGAGAGAGAGAGAGAATTTTTTAATATTTATTTTTTAGTTTTCGTGGACACAACATCTTTATTTTATTTTTATGTGGTGCTGAGGATCGAACCCAGGGCCCCGCGCATGCCAGGCAAGCGCGCTACCGCTTGAGCCACATCCCCAGCCCTATAAAATATTTTTTAAAAAGATACATGCTTTGTGGGCTTGTAAGTATTAAATGAGACGACTGATGTGTGGAACTCTTGTTAGGTTGCAAACTTCATTAGGTCCCAGCCTTGTGATTTAGTGCTTTAACCTCTGCCACTTGCAAGTGCCTGGCACACCTCTCCAGTTTTAGTTGGGCATTTTTAGTGGGCCCAGCTGAAGATGAGTTGCCCAGCCTCCCATGTAGTAAAGTGTGCCCATGTTCTGGCCAATCGGATATGAGCAGAAGGATAACACAACCTCTGAATCACATTGTCTAGAATGGAGCCATTCGGGCCACCTCCTTCCCCCTCTCCCTACAGCTTTGGGGCTGGGGCTATCAGTGGCTAAGTGCTCACCTCACACGCGTGAGGCACTGGGTTCGATCCCCAGCATCACATACAAAAATAAATAAAACAAAGATATTGTGTCCATCTACAACTAAACAAATAAAAAAAAAAAAAAGGTGAACCAACTTTGACTAAGCAACTCTTCCTATGATAGAAGGAACCTGGGTTCCTGAATGACCATGTGGAGCAGTTGTGCTGCAGTCCGGCTGCAGCAGAATATCCGGGGGGTGACGAATAACTTGTGTACATTGATGCAGCAGGAATAGGAGCCGTTTATTGTAGGATAACAGAGGTATTTATACATTTTGCACAGCTTATCTTAATTAGCATAAACTAGATACAGCAGTCAACCAATCAGGAATCTCCACACTTAATGGCTCGCTTTTGTTACTTTACAAACCACTCCCTCTGGCATTTTGCCTGGCGCCATCCAGACTTGTTTACAGACTCTAACACAGTTGTTTCCCTGTCCTGGACTGACCATCTTCCTCTTAGCCATTAGATGTAAGAGATACAATATTCTACCCTTTTTGAGGTCCTTAAGTGGTGTTGCACCTTAGCCTGTGCCCAACAAGAATGCTTCCCAAAGGTACAGATAATAATGTTAGAACCAATGGTAATACTTATCAAAAGTTGACTATCATGTCAGGCATTGTTGCAAACCCACTATATGTATTACCTCATTTAATCCACACAACAGTCCCTAGATGAGGGTTGTTACTCAAGCTCCACAGAAAAGGAGGCACAGGGAGATTCAGTGCTTTGGCTGAAGACTCATCTCTGTTGGGTCTAACCCAGGGATTCTGGAATGAGATCATATTCCTAGTCACTATAATTCTCAAAGCATCACTTTTTTATCATTCCATGCAGTCAAAAAGACATGGCTTAATTTCCTTGAGATCTGTGTCGGAATGTTATCCTCAAAATTCCTGGAGGAGAGGCCGAGCCATTTAGCTTCTTTACAAGTCAGTTTCCTAGAGTGTAAGAAGGACTAGACTACTGACCTCATGGAGTTCTGGGAGGATACAATGAATCCATGCTGTTTAAGAAATGCTTTGAAAGCTGTAAAGTGGGGCACAAGTGAAAGATGGTCTTAGGGAGAGTCGGGAAGTCTTGAAAAACAAAATCATAAAATGCACTCTTTTTTCTTTTGTTTTGCTTTAAATGCAAATGCCATCTAGCAATTTGGCAGGTCGCCTGGGGAGGCTGTGAAATCTGTCAAGGAGAGGGGTACATTTGGTTTTGTGCGTCTGTCATCCTTCACTGGAAAGGGGAGAGACTAATTGAAGTTAATTGAAAGAGGGCACATCTAAGCTTCGTCACCTCTTCCTAACCATGTAGAGGCTCTGGTTTGGTTTTCTTCCGTCTAACTTCACCCCCTGCTCTGCCTGGCTGTGCCACCTCCCCCTTCTTTCTGCCTCCATTTCTCTCTACCCTGCAGCGAACCTGGCTTTCCCTTGCCTCCTGTTCCCAGCTCCCCTTCCCTTCCTTTTAGCTCGTCAGTGCCCAGTTCCCTGGAGAGCACAAAGCCCCTTCCTGCCCTGCGCCAATCAGTGCCCTCTCTTCCTGCCAACATCATCTCACCCTGCCGCCCTCCCCCAGCACGGACAGGTTTGCAGTGTTCTCATGGAGTAAGGTGGACCACCACGAGTTCTTGGTCATCTTAGTACAGGAGGGTGGCAAGGAGGCCCAGGTAATCTACAGTGAAGGCTCCTCAAGTCCCAAGAGTCTGCCTTTGGCCTCGGGTGGCACATAGGTCAGAAGCAATGTGGTTGCAGTTATCTGTGCCACACTGGCATTGGGGTCCCAAATGGGGACTGAGACAAGCTGAGTCATGGGCTGCGGAAAGCCCTGGAAAGATTTCCAGAGCTCTGCTTCCAGTCAGCGTGGAGGAGACCCGCAGGCCTCCGGCTCATCTCCAGTTTTCACTCCTCAAAGGCGCTGAGAACTTTGAGTCCTGTAAACATCCAGGAAACGCTGCCTGGCCAACTGGTCATGTCTGCTGCAGCCCGGAGTCCCTGCCCACCACTGCCATCCTCCAGTTTGGGCCATAAACTCCATCACCGCATCCCCCAGTAGGTGGGGCCCAGAGGCGGCTGCTTCTGTGCCTCAGTTTCCCTTTCTTTGCTTTCACAGGTCTCGGAGTTATCAAGGGCAGTGACATGGACTGAAAGGCCCTCACAGGAGGAAGGACAGAGAAAGAGAAGCACTACCACACTGAATGGGCCATCAGGTGCCTCACAGCCATTGGGAGCCACTTGTCAGGAGCTGAGCCCCAGCTTTGAAAGCAGAGGAAGGGACAGGGGCCCCTGCTAATTGGTCTTGCCCTGCAGCCCCCTGGGGTGGTCTCTTCAAGCCCTGGGCTCCTCAGGTGGGCGGGGGAGATGTCGCCTAGGGCCAAGCGGGGAGGCCTGCTGTGCTCCTTCTCTCCAGACTTGCTGTTGGTCTGGGACGTCTGGACTAGGGCTACACACAATTCCTCTCTTTGTTTCCGCAGTCTTGCAAAATGTGTGCCTCCCTTCAAATGGCATGAAGGTCTCCTTTCTTCAGCGGGCCTGCACCCCCCGCAGCTGGGTTGCTCTGCAGGGCTGGGTCTAGGAGCAGAGGAGGCCCCGGGCGCTGACTGGCCCAGTTCGGTTTCTGCTGCTGGGTGCTGGCTCCTGTGGCCTCCTCCGCAGGCTGCCCACCCCAGTTCTTAAAACCAAAGAGCTGTTGGCAGCTGGAAGCAACTGCAAGGCCCTTTTGGCCTGCCAAGGTTAATCTGTCCTCCCCAGGGGACAGGGAAGATTTATGCAAGAACTCCAACTGAAAAATCCCTATGTCTGGGTGACAGCCCCAGCAATTCTCTTGTAATTGGCCTCAAGGCACAAACGGAACACTAAGGATTTTCAAGACTCCCCAGGTTATTCTAAGGAACAGCCAAAATTGGGAAGCAGCCGTCTTGCAGCTCAAAGATCAGGGTGTCCTGGAGTCACTTGGGGAGAGGGTTACATTGCAGATCCTAATCTAGAGGTCCTAGGGTCAGGCACAGATTCTGCGTTTCCAATGAGCTCTCAGGTCATGCAGCGCTGCTCCCCTGGGCCTCCCCGTGCAGGTGCACAGCAGGGCTGACGTTTCCACCACCCACCGGAGAGGCCTGGGTTCATGGCTCCCTAGGTTTCAGTTTCCTTCCTTGTCATGTTGGCCAGCTGTTCTGGGGATTAACTGAGATAATTAAAATGAAGCACTAGAAAGGTACCCAGCACACAGAAAGTGCTGGGAAATATTGGCTCCTGCCATGATTTTCTGGGGATGCCTCCCTCAAGGTAAGAGCAGGTTCTGCTTCCTCCTGCTTTGAAGCCACTGGGACTTTCCTCGTGACCCTCTGTTGAGGCCAAACGCATCTGAGTTCCTCCACCTTCCCAGGCTGCCCTGCGGCTTCACTTTGGCTGCTTCTCATGAATCTCTGCACCCCAATCTGCCTGAGCTCACGCAGGTTCTCTTGGTTCCAGGTCTTGTCACTCCCTCCTGGGTCACTTCTCCTAGATTTGGCCAACTTCTTCCTTTCCTCTAGGAGTTGATGCAGGTGTTGGCCTCTTGGCAGCCTTTCTACCTCTCAAGACCAGGGGAGGAGCCCCCTCTGGGATCCCTCTCCGAGCTCTTCCCTTTAGTCATTGTCACGGTCAATTTACTTGTCCGTCTGCCTCTGGTGGCTCCAACAAGTTCAGGGTGGGCGGCTCACCACCAAGCTCTCACCTGACTCATAGCAAGTGTTCAATGATATTAGAACGAGTGAGTGAGTGAGTGGACCAATGGATGGGTTTACCCAGAAGGCCTCTTCTGCTGTAGAATCAGAAGCTCTTTGTCCTGTGGCCTCACACACTGGTCCTTTCTCCAAGAAGCTGGACCCCAGGTGTAACTCTGCAAAGACCCACAATGACCCCAGTTCCAGCCCCAGCTTGCCTAGAGTGTCTAAGTTGTTCTGTTTGATGTCATGTTTCCAGAGAATGGAATAAAACTAAATTGGTCCCAGGTCACAAAGGAGCCAGTTCCCATCCGTCAGGTTAAACTTCATTAGACAATAGCCAGAGGATGAAACAACCCGGCGTCCTCAGCCGATGAAGGGATGAGCAACACGTGGTCTATTCATGGAGTAGAGTACTGTTCAGTCATAAAAAGAACGAGATTCTGAGGCATGCTGCAACACGGCGGAACCTTGAAGACTGCCACGATCTGAATGTGTGTGTCTCCCTAAATATTCACAGGTTGGAAACCTAACCTCCAATGCAGTTGGGTCAGGAGGTGGGGCCTTTGGAAGGTGACTATTTCTGAAGGCAGAGCCCCCATGATGGGAGTAGTGACCTTATAACAGAGGCCCCCCAAAGCTGCCTGTCCCTTCTCACTGAGCTCAGTGAGAAATCGGCCTCTGTGAACCAGAAAGCAGGCCCTCACCAGACATGGAATCTGCTGGCCCCTTGATCTTGGCCCGCCCAGTCTCCACAACTGTGAGGAGTAAACCTGTGTCGTTTGTAAGCCAGCCAGTTTATGGCATTTTGTTACAGCAGCCTGCACAAACTCAGACAAGACATTATGCTCAGTGAAATAAGAAAGGTGCAGAAGAAGTATGGTGTGGCTCCTTAGATGAGGTGCCTACAAGAGACAAATTCATTGAGACAAAGAGTAGAACTGTGGTGAACAGACTGGAGGAGGGGAATGGGGGCTGCGCTTAATGGGTGCAGAGGTTCAGTTTGGGATGATGAAAAAATTCTGGAAACAGTGCTGGTGGTTGTAGGACATCCTGAAAGTACTTAATGCCACGAAATCGTACACTTAAAAATGGTTACATTTTGTTATGCATTTTGCCACAATTTTTAAAAAAATGCCACTTTATCGGAAACTCAAACTGTTGGCAACACGCCTAACCTGCACCCCTCTGGTTTGTAAGCGGCTAAGCATCAGGGCTGAAACGTGCCTTGGCTTTCCTTTTCCTTCTTCTGGAGACTTAAAGCTAAGGTGCAGACTCTTCACTTCTGCAGAGTCCCAGAAGGTGAGGTAATGTGGTTCATCAGAGGTGCAAGGAATGCCAAATGTTTACAGCTGGTTTCTTCAGAGGGTAATATCTGGGCAAAATTGCTGAGGGCGAGAAATGTTAGAGGACTCAGAGAGTGTCAGAGTGCACTTTGGAAGGGAAGAAATTGCTTCAGTCAAAAGCTTTAAGAAGTAAAACCAAGCCATTGTTTGCAACTGCTTAGCTAGAAGGAGGCTCCCTTAAAAAGAAAATTAAGCTGGGGTATCTATTGTATGCTTGGTAATTGTAGCTATTTAAAAGTTAAGAAAAAGGAAGGAGATGGAAGGGACTCGGTGGGTGATAGGAATTCAAGGTGCTTTTCTCAAAGAAGTTCCTCAACCTGAATATTAAGGTTCTAAAATGGCCCCCTCTGCCAATGAGGGGGGTGTGTTCTGAACTGAACGCCTGTTCTCTCCAAGTTCCTGGGTTGAAATTCTAATCCCCAATATGATGATGGTATTTGAAGATCGGATCCAGGGGAAGTAATAAGGGCAAGATGAAATCACAAGGGTGGGGCCCTTGTCTGATGGCATCTGTGCCTTTGTAAGAAAAGACATCAGAAGCTTCCTTTCTCTCTTTCTCTGCCATGCGAGCACACAGCAGAAGATAGTGCCCCGCAAGCCAGGAAGTGAGCCCTCACCAGAATCTGACCATTCTGTCATTCTGATCTTAAGACTTCTAGCTGCCAGAACTGTGAGAAAAGACCTTTCTGTTATTTCAACTAGCCAGCCTGTGGGATTTTGTTATAGCAGCCTGAGCTGACAAAGATAGAATAGAAAGCTCTTCCAGCTGTTGAAGAAGGTCAAAGCCTATGTCTCGAATCAGCTCCATTATGCTGGAGTTCCAGGCCTTTTTCTGCAACACCCCAGAGAAGCCATCAGGCCCCGGCCAGCGCTATTCAGCACCCTTTTTCTCTTTGTAATCAGTCCAAGGGAGCGTGCGCGTTCTCATCTGCTGGGTGGACAAAGGTGGCTGGGAAGGCCTTGAATTCTGATCTCTGCTCTCCGTGCCTGGGCGGGGTCTCCGTCTCTGCAAAGTGCGTTTGCCTCTCTGAGCTCCATGGGCTCAGCCTCTCCAAGGGAAAGGAAGGAGGGAGTTTGCTGAGCTTTGCCTTCTGAACTGTATGCCAGGGGCAAGAGGCCTGCAGAGTCCAGGGGAACGAAGACGTGGGGACAGCCAGCTTCAGGGCCCTGCAGGCCCAGGGAGGAGCACAGGGACAGACTCAGCCACTCCCGCTAGTCTCCAGGTCTTCAATCAAGCTGTGCTTCCTGGAGGTAACCTCCCTGTCTCCCCAGACCACACCTGCGCCTCCTGTTACAAGTTCTCCTGGCTCCCAGATTTTTCCTTCACAGCACTCGTGTCTTTGTGGGATTCTTCATTTATAAAATTATCAGTGTGACTCTTTCCCCAGATGTTAAGCTGCACTGGGCAGGAAATATGCCTGTTTGCTGGCTTCCTTTCCCTCCCGCTTACCTACCAAGGTGAGTGGCCCAGAGCAGGTGCTCAACAAATACCTGTTGAATGGGTGAATCACCGGGAGCCAGATGAGAGGAGAAGCAAGCTCTGAAATTTCACTTGGGATCCTGAGAACTGCCTTGCTCCTGGGTTTATTCCACTTTATCCCAAAGTTATGTTAACACTGGTGCCATTTCCAAGCACACTCATAATTACAGTTAGCATTTCTTGAGTGCTCACTATACACCAAGTTCATAGTTTCTCTAATTCAATGATTTGTCTCATTTGATCCTGACAGCCGTGCCCTGGAATAGGCACTACTATCACTCTCATGTCAAAGAGGAAAGCAATTGAGACTTTGAGAGATAGTTAGGCATCTTGCCCCAAAGCCACAGACACCAATTGACAGAGCAGGGATTTGACTTCGGCTGGGTTCTCTATGTGTACGTGCCACATAGGCAGTTGCGTTTAATCCTCAAGGAACTTCATGAGGAACTGAGGCTCAGAGAGGTTAAGCAACCGGAATGAAATGACACAGAGTCAGGATCTGAACCTGGGTCTGATTCCAAAAGATGGCTGGAAATGTCATCTGGGGCTCCTACAACAGCAGACCCTGTAACCACAACTGAGCTTCTGAACAAGGGACGCGGGGTTTACAGAGTGTGCAAGAGTTCACTTCATTTCTCAGCCACAAATAATGCCATTGTCACGGTAGCACTTCCTGTTTTGCACAAATTACTCATATTAAAAACAGAAAGAGGCAAGAGGCTGGCATTCATTGTGTCTGCTCAGTTGTTAAGGAAGGTTGAATTCTGGGATGTGCAGAGGAAAGACCCCGGGAAGGCCTGGAGGCGCAGCGCCCCCTCCCACACTCCTGATCCGACCCCTCAGGCCTGGGCCCTAGCACGTATTTGCAGGCTGCTCCCTGCTCTCTGGTCTCTCCCCTCATTCCCCCACTCCTTCCACGCTCTTTGTCCCCAAGTGGCATTTGGCGACATCACTTATTTGCTCATGACCCTTCAGTGGCCTTTTCACCGATGTCAGGGTCAAATCTAAAGACTCAGCCAGTCCCTGCTGTGGGGACAGTGACCACATCCACAGAGACTCAGCGGAGGCTAGGGCAAAACCAGTGCAGATTTTAGGGTGGGGCACCCAACACCTCAACAACCAAGGTGAGGACTAATTTAAAGCAACGTCAAAACTCATGCAGAAAAGAAAAATAATCTATGGTGAGAAAAACACCAACATTTTAAATAAGGACAGGGACTGACCCTGCACTCGAACGCTCACCGGCTTACGTCCCCTGGTCCCCGTTGCTCTCTCACTGAGTCAGTCAGCTTCTCCATCCCAGACTGTTCAGAACACCCCCACCCCCACTCAGAAGACCGCGGTCCCCTGCTTCACAAACCCTCCTGCCTTCTCCCCTCTCCTAGCTCCTGAGTTGCCTTTCAAAGTCTTTGGAGCTTCCTGAGAAGGAGAGCCATGTAATAGGGCTGGGGCTGCAGTTCAGTGGTAGGGCACATGCTAGGTCCCTGGTTTCTTCATTTCTTTTTCTCTTTTCTTTCCACATTTTATTTTATTGGTGCATTATAGCTGTACACATGATGGGATTTGTGTTACATATTCATACATGTGCCCCATATAACAACATAACTTGGCCCATATCCCTCCCCAGCACTCCCCCTCTCCCCCCCTCCTCCCGCCCCTTCTCCCTTTCCTTTACTGATCTCCCTTTGATTTTGGCGAGATCCCCTCCTCCCCACATTTCTTTTCCTTCTTCCTCTCTAGCTTCCACATACGAGAGAAAACATACGACCCTTGACCTTCTGAGTTTGGCTTATTTTACTTAACATAATGGTCTCATGTTCCATCCATTTTCCTGCAAATGGCATAATTTTATTTTTCTTTATAAAATTCCATTGCACATATATATACATATATAGACAGACAGACACACAGACACACACACACACACACACACACACACACTTTCTTTATCCATTCATCCATTGATGGACAACTAAGCTTAATCCCTGGTTTCAATCTCTAGCACCTCCATCCCCCAAAATAATGTTAATGCTTCTAATGTTAGAAGTAGTACCAGGTCACAGAGGTGCACGAGGCGTGTCCCCTCACCTCCTCGGTGCACCGGCCCTGGCTTCCTGTGTAAAGTTTCTCCTTGGTCTATCTTCCCGAGACCCCTGTTGTCCTGCTGCAGTTCCTCATGGCACTAATCACCATCCATGTGGCACCCCAGCTGGCAGGGAAGCTTCGGGAGAGCAGGGCTTCATGCCTGGGCTCGTGCCGGAGTCACACGTCACATGGAGTCCCTTCAAGCCAACTCGTGGGCGCAATTTCAATCTACAAAGCTGATAAATTAAGCTTTTATAGTTAGAGAAATAATTTCATAAGTCCAAACACATACGGCTACTTTGAAAGACAGACAGAGGATACAATTTGGTTTGGTTGGTCATGAAAATGTGAAAGCTGAGGCTGGGGACACTGTGGGCATCGAGTGGGCATCCCCTCCCAGGAGTCTCCTCTCACGTTGAGTTTGCATTTTCTTCAACTGCACAAGCCCAAGAGAATTTTGATTCACCCCAAGTCAAATCACACCTCTGTGGCAAATTATAACTCTGAAAACCCCAAAACATGCAATGAGTGGATTATACACTGTAGAAATTATATCTCAACAAAGCTGTTAAAACTAAACAAAACAGAGCAGCCCTGAAACTCTTATCTGATCAAGATTTCTTTTTACTAAATAGTGCTGGAAGGAGATCCTTCATTATGACCTGGGCAAATATCTCCCCGCATGAAACAAAGCTGAAAACACTGCAGCTTCCTGGATTCCCATGGGAGTGTTCTTTTCATTATACTTTAAAAACATTATGGTACATATGAAGGTAAGAATTCAAATTTCAGAGTTAGAGGACCCTCCTGGAAGTGTTTTGTCATGGAACACTGTTTAAAAGCTACAGGTCTTTAAATAATCTGACACCTACTACAAGTTGCCTAGCCTTTCCACCTGTCCCTCTACCTTTTATTATTTTCAGGTAAGCTCTGCCCAGCAGAAATCCTGCCTTGAGCTTCACAGGTCCCCAGACTTACTGCCAGGCCTGGGCAGAGTGTTCTAGTCTTTTAAGTGAAATTGAACTAAACACCTGTTTTTATTTGGATCTAGTGAGTCCTGAGTATCTGAATTTGAGGTTTTTTTCTTTTCCTTTCCTTTTTTGGAGGGGTACTGGGGATTGAACTCAGGGGCACTTGACCACTGAGCCACATCCCCAGCCCTACTTTGTATTTTATTTAGAGACAGCGTCTCGTGAGGTTGCTGAGTGCCTCACTTTTGCTGAGGCTGGCTTTGAACTCGCAATCCTCCTGCCTCAGCCTCCTGAGCTGCTGGGATTATAAGTGTGAGCCACAGTACCCAGCTATTCTTGAGTTTTGAAGGAGAGAAAGACACTTTTTTCTCTATCCGCATAGATTGGTTATCAGGTTAGACTTCAGTAACACAAAGCAGATCAGTGAGAGAGAAATGGGCAGATTTATCCACGTGTGCTGAGCACATCAGCAGGAGAAACCTCAGGAAAAAGGCAGTGGCTTAAAACTCTTATACAGAATCTTCAACAACAACAACAAATACATTTTAGGAAAGTGACAAGACAAAGGAAAGCAGTCACAGGCGTCCAAAGCTGGGAAGGAGGCAAGGAGAGACCCTGATGGAGGGAAGTCTGGTGCCTGAGCTGGTAAGGGCTGTCTTATCTTTAGTTGGGAAAAGGAGACTGGAAAGATCTTTTGTCTGTGTAAATCTCTTTCCTGCTTTTAGGCAGAGAGCTTCCCTGCATCTTCATCATTAGCACAACTACCCTTCACGTTTTGGGGATGGTATCCTTCAGTTTTCTGGTGAAAAGTAAAAAGAGGTGTAACTGTTATAGAGTCATAAATAAAAATAACAGTCAGCAGAACCAAGGCCCATGCCGTGAGACTCCCTTGGATTTCCCCACCAGTTATCACAGCTCTGTGCAATAAGTGCTATTACACCCCCAATTTACCGAAGAAACCGAGCTGCTAAGTAACAGAGGAGAAATTCTTGCTATGCACGCATGGCCAGGAAGCTGAGATCTGGGGCTCACACCAGACAGACTGGCTCCTGAGCCAGCTTGGAACTGATACGAAGCCACAGGAGGGACCAGTTAGGAAGAGAAGGGAAAGAGAAATGCAAGAAGACAGCACAGGACTGAGTCAGAAAGGGGAGGAATGTGCCCAAGAATGGCCAAAGTAGCAGAGGAAAATTGACAGTGAGGGAGGGGGGAGTGGGGGAGCCAAGAGAGAAAGGCTGTGATGAGCTTGGGGACCGCCTCTCCAATTTGACATGCTGGAAGCTCCTGGTGACCTGATCAAGAGCAGTCCACCCGAGGGCTTCCCAGCCGTGACACTACATTGACTTTTGTGGCCAGGTCATTCTATGTGGTGATATGCTCAGCAGAGTCCCTGGCTCTGCCCACTAGATGCCAGTAGCACCATTCCCCTTGCCAAGACTTTGCCAATGTCCCAGGGGGACAAAAGTGCCCGGGGCCGGCATACTGCTGTGCAGAGGGGAGGGGTGAAACTGGATGGAGTAGGTAGAGGGGGGGACTGGGGAGTGAGGCAGAGAAAAACACCCATGCAGATGTGCCTAGAATGGGGGTGAGCTGCAGGTGGGCGGGGGCTGAGGGAGACGGTGTTGAGTGGCATGGTGATGAGAGGGCAGAGAAGGGCTCTAAGGTAAGGGCAATGACACAGGAGAGTAGAAGTTTGCAATGTAGGAGAAAGAGATATAAATAGAGGGGGGGACTAGGGAAAGAGTAGGTGGGACTCTGGGATAGATAAGGAGTGGGATCCCAATCAAAAGTTGAGCAGTCAGCCTTTGGGAAGCGGGGACGCTTACTCCAGCGAGAGAGAACACAGAGGTCTGCTGCAGAGTAGGGGTGGGAAGGTGTGCATGTTTGGTTTTGGCAAAAAGAGGGAGTCCCCATCTGTTGGCTTCTGTTTTTGCAGCCAGGCATGTGGCATGGTCATCAGCAGAGCTGGGATGGAGACGGGGGAGAGGAGGAGGGAGGAAAGGCTGGAACACAGCAAAACCAGCCAAAAGGAGCAGGGGTAGGCCCGCAAGGCAGGGCTGCTGGCCCATTTGCAGCCCGAGGCTGGGAATTTGAAACGAGGCCAGCCTGTGTGCCGTGAGGATTTTCTCCAGCAACTTCGTCTGCTCTGGGAATGGCATGGAGCCCGTGGACCGAAGGGACTGACAGCAGCTCCCCCAGGCAGCCTGCAGGAGCGGGTCCCTGAGGCTCTGTGGCTTTCCTTCTGCCAGAGGGGAACATGGGGGCGTCTGTACAGCTTCTAGATCAAGGAGCAAGGGCCGTAGCCCCTGCTCATCCCCAGGATGGCACCTTCAAATTTCCTAGATCCCCCAATCCCACACGGAAGGGCTTCCAGGGGAGGCCCTTGCCCCTCGGCAAGCCACGCCTACCTTCCACTCCCACTGCCATTGCTATACTGTGAACCTAGAATGTCCCCCAAGTGGCGATATTGGGAGGTGGGGAACTTTAAAAAGTGGGGCCTAGAGGGAGATCTTAGGTCACTGGGGACTGCCCTTAAAGGGGATTCTGGGACCATATCTTTCTCTCTCCTTCCCTCCCTTTCTCTTTCCCATTCCCACCATGAGAATGCTTCTTTCTCCCTATGTGCTGTCTCACCACAGTACTTAAAGCAACAGGGCCAACCAACCATGGACTGACCTCCAAGACTGTGAGCCAACATGAACCTTTTCACTTTATAAGTTGATTATCTCAGACATTTGATACAGTATGGAAAGCTGGCTACCTGGCCACCTTCCTTTTGGCTCTTGTGCCCAGCCTCAGAGAGAGGGCGAGGGGTGAGCAATGCTTCCAGGTGGGAACCAACATGCAAAAGTCGAAATGCTCTGATTTGTTCTTCTTCACATGAGGCACATAAAACAAAAGGAAGCTCCGCAAGAGTAATGAAATTTGCTTCTAGTGTGTTCTTCTGGAATCCATCCATCCTCTCCCTGAGGACTCTAAAAGCATCAGAGAGGCCCAGAAATCTGGAGGATGGTTCATTTTAGTAGACCCAGAAAGTCAAATCCGTCAAAGTCTCTCTGATGGTTGATTTTTGTCCTGACTCAAGAATGCCTTGACAAGCCAATGCTGTGATTTGTGTGGCATTTGGGACATCCCCTAGCAAAGGAGTGGAGGGTACTTAGCATCACGTGGACAGCTGTATCCCTGTGAGGGCATCAGTATGACTGCCGACCAGCTCTGGTCAAGAGGCAGCCCGTCATCCTACAGGAGGCTCTCAGATGAGTGAAACGAGCCAGACCCAGAAGATGAATACCGCCTGATTCCCCCCTGCATAGGGCATCTAAAACAGTGGAATTCCTAGAATCCAAGAGTGCAGTGGTGGTTTCCAGGGGCTAGGGTGGGGGAAATGGGCAGTTTAGTCATTGATGGGCACCAGTTTCAGTTCAGTGAGACGAAAACACCCTCGAGAGACCCTCTGCACACGCTGTACCTGTCGTCAACAGTGCTGTTCTGTACACTTAGAAATTCATGAAGAGAACCGGGCATGGAGGTGTATGCCTGTGATCCCAGCAGCTTGGGAGGCTGAGACAGGAGGATCGTGAGTTCAAAGCCAGCCTCAGCAACTTAGAGAGGTGCTCAGCAACTCAGTGAGACCCTGTCTCTAAATAAAATACAAAATTGGGTTGGGAATGTGGCTCAGTGGTTGAGTGCCCCTGAGTTCAATTTCTGAGACCAAAAAAAAAAAAAAAATTGTGAAGAGTGTAGATCTTATGTTAAGTATTCTTACCACAGTGAAAGACAGAAAAAAAGAAAAGAAAATGGGAGGAAGGGAGGAAGGAGGGAAGAACACATCTTAGGAGAGTTTGTTAAAACCCAAATTGCTGAGCCCCTCTAAGAGCTGATTACCAGGCCTAGGGTTAGGCCCAAGAACCTGCTCTTCCCACCCCGACCCTGGGGATGCTGGTGCTGGTCTGCAGGCCACAGGGTCCAACCACGGGCCTAATGGAAGAAGCCCACGTGTCCAGATCTGGCCCCATTGAGCTACGCTAACTTGGGCGAGTTCCTTCTCTGCTCACAAATGCATTGGTGACCATTAACTGCACACCTGGAGAAATTGTTTTGAAAATCCTGTCAAGTCCAAAGCCCGGAGCAGGCACTCAGGAAATGAAAGCAGCTGCTATTCTTGAAACCGTCCTGCCACCCTCCACCACTCACAGCAGTCTGCACCAGGCCTTCAATACAGGCATAGCCTTGGCCTCAGGAGCCGGGAGGAGGTTACCGAATTGGTTCTCTTTCCACCCTCTCTTCCTCCTCTTCTGAACACCCGGGCCCCAAAATAGCCCTCCACACCCACCAAGGCACTGCCGGCGATGACATTTCCAAGCGGAGGAGATAACTGATCACTTTCGAATTTTGTATTATTTTAAGTGCATTATCTTTAAATCTGGGTCAGGATGAGAAAATGAACTTGGGCTCATAGAACGTTAGAGCTGAGAGGAAACTTCAAATGCATCTAATTTCTTGTTAAAGGTGAGGAAGTTAAAGGTGAGAAAACAAAGAACCAGACAAGGGCCACAAAAGTGGCACAGTATACTAAGTGGCAGGTGCAGAGCTGGAGGCCAGGTGTGCTACCTGGAGGCCAGGTGTGCTACCTGCAGTTCAGGTGTGTGACCTGCAGGCCAGGTGTGCTGCCTGCCAGCCTTGGGCTCAGTCTTTCACACCATGATGCTCAGCCCAACTGGCCAACAATGCTTTGTTTTCATAAATAAAACTGCACATTCCCTGGATGCGTGAGGAGACCTTGAGCTTCTGAATGCAAGTGACTCTCACTCCAAGGTAATGGCAGGGGACAGACCATGATCAGAATCTCTGAGGAAAAAGGGAGGTTTTGTTTGCTGTTTTTATGGTGCAGGGGATGGAACCCAGGGCCTTGCACAGGCTGGGGCACATGTTCTACCACAGAACTACGCCCTCAGCCCTGGACAGACACTTTAATGCTTATCAGAGAAGGGCATTTGTTGAAAAGGTTTGGAAATACTGGCCTCGCTCCATGTTGCCTCCCTCCTTCATTTGTTTTCTCTTTGGTAGGTCAGCAGCTAGGCCAGAGTCTTTGCCTTAATGCTTCTAAAGTGACTTCTGTTGCAGGCAGAACCGTTCTTCTTCTGTCTTCTCTCACTTCCCTCTCACACTGTCCCCCAAAAGCGGAGAGCGTATCTGTTACTTTTATTTAACTACAGTGAAGTTCAAGACTGATTGGCATCACATTTTCTCTTGCTCCACTGTTCTCTTGTTAAAGTTAGCCAGCATTGATAGAGTCCGTTATTGCAAGCACTCATGAACTGCTGCTGTGCTCTCAGTGTCTCGGGCAAGTGTGGTCTGAAGGTACTGAGGGCATGCTGGCCACTGGGTCACGTGGGTGACTCAGCAGTCAACAAGATGGACACTGTTCCTACCCTTGTAGGGTGTCCAGGCTGCTTTCTAAGAAATGGCCTATCTCCGTCCAGGGGCCAGGCATACAGTGGTGGTCAGGATGAGACAGGTGGGCGTGAGGCCTGGCTTGCACAAACTTGCAGAAGCTGATAGTTACATTTTTGGGAAGTTTGTGAGCCAGCGGTTAAATACAGCCACTATTAGAAATTAAGTTACATAAACTTAGAGTTCAGTAAATTGGATTTCACAACCAAGGGAAGGCGCACTCCAAACCCATTCCTTCCTAATTATCTTCCATGTTGTGCTAATATGTAGGCTCTTGAAGTCATTTACATTGAGGTGGCAGGAATGCTACCTAGAGCAGAGCCCCGTTGGCATTTCCCAACTCTGTGGTCAAGGTCAAGGTTAGTAACTTGACACTGGCCATGGTGGAAATTCTAGGACCAAAGCTACAAACCCAAGCTCCTTTTCTCCCTTTTTCCTCCTGAGAGCTGAATGTTAAACACTTTGTAGCAAACACTAGATACAAGTGACACCCTACCAAGCATCAAGAACCAGATGAATAATTAAAGACATTTGCAGGAAGTGTCTTTGAACTGGTCCTTGAATGCTGAGAATAGAGATGGGGTCGAGGTAAAGGTGGGGGCATTCTGTCTATAAGCCTCTCTGGGGCTCAGGGTGTAGCTCAGTAGCACAACCCTGAGGATGCACTAAGGCCCAAAGCTTGATCTCCAGCCCTGCAAAAACAAGAAAATTATAAGCCTGTCCTCTGGGGACTGTCAATGTGGAGTTGTTTTTGAAGGGGAAGATGAGGCTTTTAAAAAAAATAATAGCTTTATTGAGCTATAATTCCCAAAAATATACAGTTGATCTATTTAAGGTGTACAATGTTTTTAAAGTCTATTCACAGAGTTGTGCAACTATCCCCACAGTCAATTTTAGAACATTTTCATCAACCCCCTACCCCCAGAGAACTATTCTACCCATGAGCACTTGCTCCTTGTTTACCCTCCCAGCCCCTTACCCCTGGCCTTAGGCAACCACTAAACTACTTTCTGCCTCCATGGATTTAAGGCTATTTTGTAAAGCTGACACAGAAGTTAGAAATTGAATGCGTTCATCTTGGAGAGAGGTCCTTGGGCAGCATGCCTGGGCCAGCCCTGCATTTGCCCAATATTCTTTAGTGAGATCAGTCTGACCATGACCGGCCCATAGCCTCCCACTGGGCCAACTGGTTCCCCTGGGAAGAATCAAGGAGAAGTCCCTGCAGGTAAGCCGAGTTGCCTCTGGAGCTAGCCCCAGGCTGCAGGTACAAGCTGCAATCTTGGTGGGTGAAGAATTCAGAGAAGTGAGCCAGGGGGCTGCTCAGGTGGACAGGGACCTGAGCATGGTCACCAACTCTGTCCCAGCAGGAGTCACCTGAAGAGAGGGTCTCACACTGTAGTTTTCAACAAAAGCAGCCGGTGACCACTTCTGCTCTGTAACTTGAGGCCACAACCAAGACCCCCTTATCTCAAGAATTCCTGCCACCTGCTTACAACAGCCTCTGAAATTCCTGCCATTCCTGTTCCTTACACCCTCATCCCCAGACACTACAGGTGACATTCTTGGGATGGGACTTGGGTGGGGGTGAAGGGACCCAATACCTGCCTCTGGTCAGTAAGTTGTTTTCTTGCAAAGAAGCGAAATCTCTGGTGCGTTGTGATGTTGCAGATGGGAGGTTCGGAAGGAGGCTGTGAGCAGCTGTAACCGTTCTAGATTTTAAAGGTAGAGGGTGGGTTTTGGGGAAAGGTGAGCCTGAATGACAAGCTGGGGAGGAAGGAATGGACCAGGGGAAAGGACCACTGAAGAGATGCTGAGAGGCCTCAATATTTGAGGAAAAATGTGGGGAGTTTGTGTCAACCTAGTTCCTTCAACCGATCTTTTTTCTCCCTCCTGGTCTCATTATCTTCTTCCCCTCCATCTTTCCCTCTCCCATCCCACACTATAAATAATTGGGAGTCTTTGTTCTTTGCCTTGGGAATAGCTTCCCCAGCTGTTGCCACATTTCTGAACTGAATAAAGCATCTCTTGAAATCCACAAAAGAAATTGATTGAATTGTGTGTGTGTTTTTTTAAAGTAGCTTGATTCTCATTAGAGGGGAAAACAATCTCCCTTACAAAAGACAGAACATGGAGTGCATCTGATAGCCGTTTGCTCTCATGTGTGCAGAGGTGAGACGTCAAATGCAGGTCACAGGTTGCAGGTACAGCTGCAGCCTCCAGCCATCCTGAGGCCCACCCCTCCTCCTCTCCCTCCCTCCCTCCCTGGGCCTCAGGAAACTGTATCCCAGCCACATCTCTTGGAAGCTCTCTGGGCATGGGTGGACTAGTTTCTAAGCAATAATTACTTGCTTTCTTGGCATTATGGAAAGCAGTTCTTGAAGACAGGACTGACGAGGAATGGATCTGCTCTGTTGCTGCTGAGAAGAAAAGCAGTGCATATGGTCTGTTTTCAGGGCCAAATGTTTTGGAGGGATTTCTCAGGGAGGCTGACTCAATCGGGGATAAGATGGCTCTGCTTCTTGTGGTTTCCCATGGTTAGGAGAGGCCTAGAGACCTGCTGGTGCCTTCAACCTCCCATGCCAGGCTCCTCGTGAGCAGGGTTTGTTCATTGGACCCTTTGACAAAATTACATATCCGCATGGCCAGAGGGCGGCCCCAGCTCAGGCAGTAAAGACTTGACTTCTGTTCCAGGCCTGAAGAAATTCCAAAGCCCTCCCCTCTGAACCACAGGCTCCCAGAGGGCTTCTGTCGGCTCGGCCACCCCTGCCGGCCTCTGAGGTCCTGTTTTCACCTAGGCTGTTGGTTTTGTTTTAAATTGTGGCAAAATACGCATAACATGAAATTTACTTTTACAGTGTGAATTCAGTGGCATGAAGTGTGTCACAATGTTTTGCGACCATCAGCACTATCTAGTTCCAGAAATTTTCGTCACCCTACGTGGAAACCCTGTACCTACTAGGTAGTCACTGCCTACTCCTCCTCCCCCAGTCTCTGGTGACCACTGATCTCCTATTTTTCTCTATGGATTTGTTTATGCTGCACATTTCATATAAATGGAATCAGACGGTATGTGACCTTTTGTGACGGGCATCTTCTACTGAATATCATGTTTCGAGTTCCTCCATGTGGTAGCACGTCTCAGTCCTTTACTCATTTTCATGGCTGAATAATATTCTGTTGTGTGGCTCTACCACACTTTGATAATCCATTGCTGCTATTTTGCTCTCTGTCTACCCAAATGTGAAAGCTGGGTACCAATCCAAGCATTTAGGGGAATGGAGATATGAATAAGCAGAAGGTAGTTTCTGTCTTGCCACTCAGTAACTGGGGGGGGGGCTGTTCCCAGGCCAGTGCAGTAGTAAAGAATATGTCAGCATGAGATCAGCTATTAGTCCCATGGAGATGAATGAAGTCATCAGCAAAGGCTTCAAGGAAGAGTCTGGAAGGATAGACAAGACTTGAAAGGGGAAGAGGACTCCAGGTAAGTAGAAACAGGAATGCGGGAATGCATAGACTGGCCTGTCTCAATACCACAGTCTGACATGGAAGATGTGGTCAATATCTGGGGACAGGAGGTCAGAAGACACAGTTGTAACTGCAAGGGGGACTGATGGGCAGCCAAAGGCCAGTGGGGTGCCAGAGCAGAAGAGGGTTGAATAAAGGCCAAGTCCTAGAAAATGCAGCCTGGCTGAGGCAGAGAGCCTGGCTCGAGGACTGGGTGTAGGAGATGGGGTCCTTCATTCCAGGTTGGGGTTATTCCAGTGACTTCACTGGAAGGAGCAAGGGTCTGTAGTCAGAGTGGCCTCCATGTCAGGAATTATGTGCCTTTGGCCTCTATACTAACCATATTGTGCCCCAGACATGCAAACTGGAATTGCCCAGACGGGCTGTGAACCTTGCCCAGCTGCCAGAACTTTTTGTATTATTTCCAGGTACAGGAAAGGGTGTAGACACTTTGGGAGTGGACAGATGGACCAGGAAATGCCAGGGTGGCTTTATAGATGTCTTCCCACCTCCAACACTCCTTACAGCAATAGCCCTTTGCATGTCAAAGTTCACCCTGGCCAGGCTCCTCCACCGTTCACTGAGGGAAAAGGGTAGAAGACCAAGAGGCTAGGATGTTTGGAGAGGCCAGAGTCATTGATGGATTTACACCTGAGGATGAACCTCTGGGATGCACCCTGAAAAGTCCCTGACAGCTCACTCTAAGTTACCCTGGAGGATGGAGCCGGCCCCACCCTGTGTCCATTTCTGGGATTCTGAGGTCAGTATTCAGTGGATACCCCCTGTGGTTTTGCAGTTTGCAGCCCACATGGCCACTCTCTTGGGCTGGATCTGCTCACTGCTGAGAAACTGATGTGACTCCATTTTTGAAAAAAGCTTCTACCTCAAAGCCTGTCCAAGGAAGGGGGCGTGACTCTTGTCCTTGGAAAAACCCACAGAGAGCTCCTAAGCACATACCCAACCTACTGAGTTGTTTGTCTGCAAATAACAGGAGAGATCTATGGAGCCAGGTGTCCCTGACTCAGTTAGGCTAGGTGGAGACCCATAGCAACCCCCTAGCAACTTCCAATCAGCATGAGACAGGGAAAATACCTGGGATGCCAGATGACCCCCAAGTAGTTTATGGTGGTTGATAACATGTTGGGAAACCATGTAGTGTAGCACGTACACCCCTCGTGGCCTAAACCAATCAGTTCAAAGGAATCCCCCTCTGTACTAGCCAATCACCCTACCCAACTTGTTCCACCAGTGAATGTGCTAATCAATGTTAAGAGTTGTTTTTGGATTTTCCCACAGTATGGAATGATTTGCTGTGTGATGTTGTGACGCATAGAGTATCTCCAAAAACCTATAAAATTTCACTGAACAAAGGACTGGGACTCACTCCCTGGGACTGCTGCGTTGGAAATGGTTGTGAGTTTAAGCTCGGGCTTGCAATAAAGACTCTTGTGTGGTTGCATCGGATTCGGCTCCTGGAGGTCTATTGGGGTCCCACGAATCTGGCATTACAACTGTCTGCAACTTTCCTTGGTAGATGTTGCATGTTGCTGCCACCTCTACCTTCCAGGGGGTTTTCACTGAAGCTTCATCTTTAATTCTACAGCTTCCCACATTGGGAACTGCCTGCAGGGACTTGGACCTTGTTATAAACTGCCTGGCCTTCCAGACTTTCCCTTTAAGTCTTGGTGGAAGACACCATGACCCCATAACTCTTGCATTCTGCATGCCTGAAAAACCCCCATCACATGGATGGCACAAGGTCTGCCTCCACAGAGAGCTGCACCTGAGCACACTTGAACTGTGGCTTTAGTGGGCTTGGAACAGGTCACTGACTCAACATGCAAGCAAATCCCAGGGCAGTGCTGGGCATGCCGGCACCCTTGGACTCTTCTGTGGAGCTATTCTGCCCTGAAGTCTTTGAAACCCATTAATATCTCTACATCTCTGAGTCAGGGATGGGTGGGGTGGCCTTGCAGATTTCTGAGAAGACCTGCAGGCATCTTGTCCATTGTCCCAATGCAAAGCACTTGGCTTCTTTTTATAGGTGCTAATCTCTTTAGCAACTGCACCCACTTTGGACACACCTTTACATAGAACTCTGTTCTCACCAAAGTACACAGTGAGGAGACAGAAAGTGAGGAGGGCTATGAGGGCACATGTTTCTGCAGATGCCAGCTAACTAACTACACAATCAGGTATTCCCTGCGTCTTCAAGGCCCACTTGTTGCCCCTTGACACTGGACAGACTGTCTTCATCCTTGTATTGGTGGGTGGATAGAGGTCCTGGCTTCCAAATCTTTTGGCTCTCTTTTTTGTCCCTAATTCTCACTGTCAATTTGGTTAAAAGCAGCCGACAATACCCATGCCATAGTAAATGTTTAGTTGCTTTCATTCTCTCACCAAACTAGTGTTATCACTTTAAGCTTGGCCTCTCACAAACCATCAGGGCATGGACAAACACAGCTAATCGCCCCCCCCACCCCCAATCCGGGCCTAATAAGGATGGATTCTAATCCAATTCCCAGGAGAAATCTCATCAGCATAGTCTTTCTTGTCTACATTTCTGTCAACATTCAGGTATGCTGAGCCTTCACCAGAACTGCCTTTAAGTTTCATTTATAGCATTTTTAAGTTTCTGTAGTATGTGCCTTCAATTTTTTTCCAAACTCCTCTTGTAAACCCATTCCAAAGTTTCCTTCACATCACCAAGAATAGCTATAGTCACCAGGCACAGCAGTGTAAACCAGATACTTGGGAGGATGAAGCAGAAGGATCCCAAGTTCAAGACCAGCCTTGGCAACTTATCAAGACCCTGTCTGAGAAAAAAAAAAATTAAAGGACTAGGGGTATATTTCAGTAGTAAAATACTGCCTAGCATTTGCAATGCTCTTGGTTTAAGCACACGCGCGCGCGCGCACACACACACACACACACACACACCATAGCTATAGCCAACAACTTACTCTTAGTACCATATTTTTGTTAGTTTTCCATTTCTAAAACAAAATAACCAAGGTAATTAACTTAAATGAGAAAAAGTTTCTTTAACTCATTATTCTAGAGGTTCCAGTCTAAAATTGGATAGATCCATTGCTTTGGGCTTCTGTGTGTGTGTTTGTGGGGGAGGGTGTTGGATGGCAATGGTGGGGAATGTGTAGTAGAGAAATCAGCTCGCTTTATGGCCAGAAAGTAAGAGCAAGAGGAGGGGACCAGAGTCCCATAGATCCCTTTAAGGCCACAGTCTCAATTACCTCAGGACTTCCCAGTAGGCCACACCTCCTCAACGTCCTACCACCTCTCAATAGTGGGGCTAAATCTTAACACATGGACCTTTGGGGAAAATTCCAGATCCAAACTACTGTGCCCATAAGAACATGATACAATTTTGGAGCCAGTTTGGAACAAGACACTTTCTTCACTATGGAGGCGTTAGTGAGAACATGATCAGGCAGTGAGGAAGTGCTAGGAGGGCACATGTTTCTGCAACTGACAGCTAACATAACTGCACAATCAGGTATTCCCTGCATCTTCAAGGCCCACTTGTTGCCCCTTGACACTGGACAGACTGTCTTCATCCCTGTATTGGTGGGTGGATAGAGGTCCTGCTTTATTCAGGACTATCCCAGGTTATATTTATTGTCCTCAAGTAATTATTAATAGCGATCCTTTTGTTCTTAAATGTCCTGGTTTGGGTAATAAATCACTTGGTCACCCCCGTTTTAAGGGACTAAATTAAGGCACAAAGAGTAGCTGAAACCAAGGGAGAATTCTGTGGCCAGAAACCCTGGAAAGTCAGACATGATGGGAACCAAACTCACCCCATCAGCTCCTCGCTGGCCCTCCCGTTTCCTTCCACTCTGTGGATTTGGCTGTGGCCTTTTCTCTTTGCCTGGTCACCCTTTCCTTCATGACAGAGCTGCCGCCAGCCCCTGAGTCACACATTTGATAGTCTCCATCATCAGAAGGTCATTGAGTCTCTTCGCTGCAGGTCCCAAAAAGACCCCAGGAAGGAACTTCCTGCCCTGTTGTGGACAGAAGGGAAAGGTGGGATCTCTAAGAGAAACATGGAGAGAATGGAGAAGGGGCAGTTTAAAGAAGGGGCGAGGGCTGTGGAAGGGACAGTTCCTTCAAAGTCCACGATAATCAGCATCTGATGTTCATTGCTCCAGTCCTCTGGCACTTATCTAATAGTAGAGTCCTGTTCCCCCTCCCTCCCCACAAGGACAGCTTTGAGAGACAAAGGTGGCTTCGGAACAGGAGCAGGAGAGCCTCGCTTGGGAAGACAGTGTCCCTCAGGAAAGATGCTTCTTGCCAGAATGTCCCTGCCCCCGAAGGACGACTCTGTCTGCAGAGGTGCCCATGAGGGTGCAGGGACCTGACTCTTTCACGGGGCCTGAAAGGGCTGTCAGACCCCTTTAAGAAGAACAAGGTCCAGGCTCCTGGATGTCAGCCTCACCTGAAACCACAAAGAAGGAGCGCCACAAGACTGGTTACAGCATCAGACCCTTCAGTGAACTCATCACCAGGTCCACAGGTGACAGACTTCTGACTCACTGTCCCCAGGCTTTAGTTCAGCTTGATCTCCCTTCTTAAAGTGGCCTACTTAGAAATTACCTGCCATCAGGACCCTGGCCTAGAATAAGTCCCATGTTCTCACAGCTCTGTGCCCTGGATGAATTCTTTGCCTGGATGGTCATCTGAGCTGATCTTATCTGACTCTTTTGCATTTATATCTGTTTTCAGCCTTTGCTTTCAGTTCAGCCTCCTGAAACCCTATGGCCGACTTAAGCCTTCTCAGCCTTTCTGTAATGGAGAGTATATATATATATATATATACATATGTATGTATATGTGTGGATATATACATATATATAATTGTGTGAAGTATGATATATATGAATATATTATTGGGTGAAGTATGGTCTATGACTTGAGTGTTATAGATATTTGTAATTAGGATTGAAATAAAAGAATCTGTGATCCCAGGGTTAGGGCTACCAAACAATCTATGAGCATTTGATGCTTTACAAATGATGAAAGTGAGCTAGGCACAGTGGCGCACGCCAGTAATCCCAGCGGCTTGGGAGGCTAAGACAGGAGGATCATGAGTTCAAAGCCAGCCTCGGCAATGGTGAGGCACTAACCAACTCATTGAGACACTGTCTCTAAATAAAATACAAAATAGGGCTGGGGGTGTGGCTCAGTGGGTGAAGAGCTCCTGAGTTCCATCTCTGGTGCCAAAAAAAAAAAAAAAAAGAACAAATGATGAAAATGAATGTATTGTTATTCAACAAATTCTGATATTGAGGGAAGACACAAAGGTGTCCGTTCTGTTAATGACATAGCACATTCATGACAGCAAAGGACACAAGCCTCTAGGCCATCCACCAGCCTTTTTGATTTTCTCTGTCAGGGACGGAGTCACTAACACTGTCCCAGAGGACTGAACAGAGTCCCTGGAGTTGTGGGACCTATCAAGGAGGACTGAGGTCTCCTCAGAAGGGAAGGGAATAAGTGAATGGAACCCTGTTCAAACTGTCTTATTAGATCCCACCCCTGTCCCCAAGGTAAAGCTGAGCCCCACACTCAAAATGCCTAGAATTTCACATTTCATGCAACTTTGACTATAATTTCTTGAGATCAGAGTCCCTATGTTCTATGTCATTGTAACCCCATAGCTGGCAACAGTGCTTGGCATAAAAACTGAATTCTCAGCAATTACTTGCAATCCCAGCAAGGCTGTCCTCCCAGCTTCCGGCTCGCCTTTTCCCCTGGAACATCTTCCTCTGGCCCTTCACCTGCCTAATTCCTCCTTATCCTCGGGGACTCTGCTCAGCTGTCACAGTTCCAAGGTGCCTTTTCTTGACCCCCCCTCCCCCAGCTGGGTTAGAAGCTCCTTCTGTGGCTCTCTGATGACTGGTTCGGGAGCTGCCTCCCCTGCAGACGAGGGCTTCTGGCATACCGCGGGTTTTCAATAAAGATTTTTGAATGGACAAGATGATTTCATAACAATGTCTGATCCAAGGCACAGATGAATAAGACATTGGACAAGTCCCTTGAACTTCTTTGAGGCTGGACTTTTTCGGTTTGTAGAGAGGAGATTGGATGGCAAGACCGGTGTTCATCTATGTTTTAGGAAACTGCTAGATCTCTCTGGGCCTCTGCCTTTCAAAGGTGGGTCTCCTGAACTGCAGATACCTGTAGGTGCGGCCCTGATTTGGACCCCGAAATCATTCCCTTTTGTGGGGGGTGATAGAGGGATTGAACTCAGGGGTGCTTAACCACTGAGCCACATCCCCAGCCTTTTATTTTCTGAGACAGGGCCTCACTAAGTTGTTGAAGCTGGCTTTGAATTTGCAATCCTCCTGCTTCCACCTCTCAGGTTTCTGGGATTACAGGTGTGCACCACCATGCCCAGCTCATTCCCATGGTTCAGGGGAACTCAGTGAGGTCTAGATTCTTATTAAAAAGTGTTTATTCAGAGTCTTGCCCTCAAAGGCTATCTGATCTGATGGATGATCCAAATAAGTACAAAATATTGACCCAATCGAGTTGTGGGCATAGTACCGTGGGGCATAGAGAGTGCCAGGGAAGGGGAAGGTGGCCCAGGAGAGGCCCTTAATGAGAGCAGCAGTTTCCCAAGGCGTGGGTCAGAAGGGTGAAGGCACCAACAGTGAGCTCTCAGGACCTGTTAAAAAGAGGGAGCAACTGATGGATCTCTTAACTTTAAAACCACTTAGCTTTGAAATCCTTAACTTTTAAAATCTTCCAAAATTCCCCCGATAAGCACAAAATCTCACATCTCCCTTAACAATATTTGACACACAGAGAATTAAATATTGTAAGTACAGAGTCAGACAAAGGAGCGGGAGAAGGCATTTCTTTGCTCCCAGTTTGTGTCCTTGCTCCCACTCTCATTCCAATGTATTCCCGCCATGGGGGGGCGGGGTGCCCCCTTCTTTGTCATCCTGGGAATCAGCCTATGGGTTTGAGTCGAGTGTCACAGAAGGGTAAGGCGGACAGGGAAGTGGCAAGGCAGATTCCGGAGGAATGCCAGGTGGCAGGATGGGACAGAGAGTGGGGCAGACAGAGGAGTCATTATCAGAATTGTCTGAGGGCTGATCGGTAGTGCTAGAGGTGGGGGATGGGGCGGATAAGGGATGGGAAGAGAGGGACACTTAATGCTTGGAACTGAATAGATATGGGCATTCAGGGGCTGGTGCCTTGGCCCAGGCAGCACCCCTCACCCATCCAGCAGTGGACACGGGCAGCCATCCTCTGTACCAGAGAGCCTGCTGAGCACAGGGAGATTGCAAAGAGCAGTGCAGGGAAGCTCCTTATGACTGTGGAAATTGCATTTCAGTAGGGGGAAGATGACAGGCAGCGAACAAGCAGAGATCATTTTAGATAGTGGCCGTGCTCTGCAGATAGTAAAGCAGGGTGATGAGACAGAGTGGTGGGCATGGTGTGGGTGGAAGGAGGCTGTGCTCGATTTAAAAAATATATATATTTTTTAGTTGTAGTTATTTTATTTATTTATTTTTATGTGGTGCTGAGGATCGAACCCAGGGTCTAGTACATGAGAGGCAAGTGCTCTGCCACTGAGCCACAACCCCAGCCCCTGTGCTAGATTTGAAGGGTCACAAAAGTGACTAGTGACTCTAAGAAGTGACGGCTGAGCTGAACCCTGAATGATGCTGTAGTGGTGAGCCATGGAAAGATCTGGAGGCAGAGCCTCCGAGGCCCCAACTCAGGAACACATGTTTCTTACACTTTTTAAAATTAATTGAAAGAAACATCATTGCTGTCATCTCTGCTGTCAAGTTGCCATGAAAGCAACAGACATCTCTATTCCCCAGGAAGGAACTCCAAAGAAGATATTCTTTTGCTTTTTCTCTGCTTGCTTGCCTACAGTAGGATATCTGGGTCAGGGCCTAGAGACTTGCTCTTTTCTGGATCTTTCCTTTTTTTGTTCTCTAAGTGTGAGGTAAACCACATCCTCTGATGTGGTGGAGATATAAAAGTGCTTAGGGCAGGTCCACGAATATAGGTCCCTCCCCTAGACTGTACCCCACATAATCTATATTGTGTTGAAAGTGGGGGTGGGGCACGTGATGCCTGAAGATCTTTCTGAACTAAAGATGCAAAACCTTGAGTGGGATTGTGGCTCAATGGTAGAGCGCAAGACTTGTGCATGTGAGGCACTGGGTTCGATCCTCAGCAGTACCTAAAAATAAAGGTATTGTGTCCATCTACAACTAAAAAAATATTGAAAAAAAAAAGATGTAAAACCTACATGCCCAACAAAGTACACCTGAAGGGATGAAGGGTGGACCCACAGACAGACATCTTAGGGCTGGCCTCCACCTCACAGATCACAGAAAGGGTTGGGAAATATCTGATTACAGGAATCGCCATGCTCAATAGAATGGATGGTATTCCTGGTATTGAGGCCTAAGAGGAACTTCACCTTGTGAAGGGTGCAGTGAAGTGGAAATCATCTTAACAATGTCCCTACAGTAACCACAATGACTGGCTTCATGTGATTGTAGCTAATTAGGTCCCTAAACACAAGTCCAAGAGTAACTAAGTAAAAGTGAAATAATTCAGTTAAAACGAAGAGTGGGAACACCATATCGCCACATTGGCTCGTGCACCTCTTTCAGGGAAGAGACGGATCTGGCTCACATTTTATCTTGGAATTCCTTCCAGATAAGATAGTGTGCTTGCCTGCTGGCAGTCAAGTGGACACATATTCTCAACACTCTCTTTCGATCATAATTTCCTTCTCTGCTTTTCCAGAACTTACCCAGTGTGGCAGACAATGTAATGGCCTCCCTAAAGATGCCCCAGTCCTAATCCCTGTAACCTGTAATTATGTCACATCGCATGGAGAAAGGAACTTCGGAGGTGAAAGATCTTGAGATGGGGAGATGAGCCTTGAGTTTCTGGGTGGGCCCAATGTCACCCCCAGGGTCCTTATAAGATGGAAGCAGAAGGGTCAGTGAAGAGAGATGTGATGAGGAAGCAGAGGCTGGGGAGTGGTCTTTGGAGAAAGGGCAAGGAAACATATTTCCTCTGGAGCCTCTACAGAGGGTCAGTCCCCTGCTGACACCTTGATTCGAACCCATAAGACCCCGTTGCAGACTTACAACTTCCAGGGAATATGACAATTTCTTTTTTTTTTTTTAAGATTCTATTTTATAGCAAGTTTTTTTTTTTTTAAGAGAGAGATAGAATTTTAATATTTATTTTTTAGTTTTCGGCGGACACAACACCTTTGTTTGAATGTGGTGCTGAGGATCGAACCCGGGCCCCACGCATGCCAGGCGAGCGCGCTACCGCTTGAGCCACATCCCAGCCCGACAATTTCTTATAACAGCACAAGGAAACCAATTCTCAGGCTGAAATCCCTCAACCTTCAGAAAGTTCATGTGGGCCTAGCCCATGGCCCTCCAGAATTGTCCCAGTCTTTGAGTGGAATTACTCACTCTCAAGTTGTCTGGAAATTAACACTACACAGCCTTGGATGTGCCTCCTGATTCCCCTTGGCTTGGTTAACACTCATTCATGTGTGGAACAGAGCTTTACCCACCATGGCACTTTCTTTCTTTTAAAAATAATGTATATTTTTAACGGACACAATTTCTTCTTTTCTTATTTATTTTTATGTGGTGCTGAGGATCCAACTCAGTGCCTCCCAAGAGTGAGGTAAGCGCTCTACCACTGAGCTTCAGCCCCAGCCTGACACTTTCTTAATAAATATTTTTGAACAGATAAATGAAAATGGAGCTGCTTTCCTCGTTTCCTCTATTTCTCAGAACTGAACACCGCAGGGTGCACTCCCAAGGCCTCCACATAATTGCTGAACGTTTTCCTTAAAGCACTTTCACGAGACTCCATTTTGGTACTTGTGTCATTTTTCTAACTGAAGCCCGGTTTGAGAATGGCTGGTTAACAAAATGTTGGTTAAAATGGAAAAAAAAAATAAAAATGACCATAAGCATTTATTTTAGATAAAATATAATGATACACGCATTTGTTTTAACTTAAGACATTTTTTGCCAAAATCTCGATGGAGGACCTAGGGTTTTGAAAGCATGTCTACTGATAGGATTTCTTTTCAGTCATTTTTTTGTGTATAACATCCAAATTTCATCTATAATGTCCAATTCTGGTCTCTATAGAATGGTGTGAGTTCTTTCAAAAAGTTAGACATAGAACTAGCATATGATCCAGCAATTCTTCTCTTAGGTATATATCCAAAAGAATGGAAAGCACATCAGGACTCAAAACAGAAACTTGTACACCAATGTTCATTGTAGCATTGTTCATGGGAGTCAGAAAGTGAAAACCACCCAAATGCCCATCAACAGATTAAGAGAAAAACAGAATGTGTTGAATAATACATACCATCAGATATTCAGTCACAACAAGGAATGAAAATTTGATATATGCTACTCCATGGATGGACCCGTAAGACAATATGCTAAATGAAATAAGCCAAAAACAGAAGGAAGAAGATTGTGATTCTGCTTCTGTGGCGTCCCTATGAAGAATAGGCAAATTTATAGAGATCTAAAGTTGAATACAGGTTTCCAGGGGCAAGAGGAGGGAAATGGGAGTTACTGTTCAGTGAGTACAGAGTTTATGCTGAAGATGATGAAATGTTTTGGAAACAGTATCAATGGTTATACAATAAAGTGATTGTATTAAGTGCTTATGAGCTCACAAGTGGTTAAAATATCTATTTATGTATGTGTATCTATATGTTTACCAACATTTTTAAAAAGCCATCGAAAACCCATTCAAACTTCTCTCAATCTATTCTAGTACAATAATCTGAAATGTGACCAAAATATATTTTGGCAGGAAACTCTACACTTCAGTGTTGTTTGTAATAATGAAATATTCTAAAGAAAAATAAAAGTTTATTATTGATGGTGGTTAGGAAATGAGTGTCTATCTAAGTTATAAAAAGCATCAGAAATTAAAACAGTCATTACAATCATGCTTACTAAGAGATTTTGCTAACATAGGAAAATGCCTATAATACAATGTTAAGCCAAAAAAGGCCAGCTATGATATTGTGTTTAGTGGGATTCCCAGGTATATTAGAAATAATTTTTTAAAAAGAATAAAAATACAGTTGTCCCTTTCTGCAGGTCTTACAGCCTTGAATTCAACCAACCGTGCTTTGGAAATATTTGAAAGGAAAATTTGTGTCTGTACTGAACTTGAAGAGATTGACATCTATTTACATAGCAGCTACATTATATTAGGCATTATAAATCATCTAGGGATGAATGTGAACAAGGAGGAGTGTGCACAGGTTAGATGCAGACGTTATGCTATTGTACCAGAGGGGCTTGAGGATTTGGATTGTGAACTCCAAAAGGGGTCCTGGAACCAGTCCCCTGAAGACACAAAGGGGCAACTGTACTGGGAGAAAATATTCCAAAATATTTTGGGAGACAGAGGATGTCTCTTGATGGTTGGATAAAAGGTCATTTCCCCCCTCATATTTATTACTTCCCTATAGTAAATGTAGTTTTTCTTCAGAAAATATATGTGACTTTGAAGATCAAAACCAGAACCCCAAAACTGCAGCATAGCAAAATTCTTTGGGGCTGCCACATCCTCCAGGGTACGGGGTTATCTTTTTATCTAAGGACCGGTTACTTTAATCTTAGTTGTAGAGATCAAAGTAAAGTTTTCAAAAAGAGACATCCGCTTGTTCACAGAGAGGCCAACCAACCGATTCAGTAAATGAATGAGAGAGGACTGAGGGAGGACCGAACTCCAAGGTCCAAACCCGCTGCTGAGGGTGGGGGGGGGGGAATACTCTCCTTTTCCACCACTGCAAATTCCCATCCAAAATTAGGTTCCAAAACCACAAGTTTTCATTTTCAGGATAAAAGCAGACATCTAAGCCCCCTGACAGCAAATGTAGGACAAGGTTATTAAATCCAGTGCTGAAGGGAACTCAATCAAATTGCTCATTAGTGTACCATTCAAATAGCTTCTAGTGACATCGATTCAAAATTGCCAAAAAATATTTAAAAATAATTAAAACAAAAGAGCTTAGTTTTTAAGGCTTGCCAAGTTTTATTGCACCAGAAAGACACTATAATCAGGGTCTGTTTGGGAGGCTGGCTTGTGTTATTAAAGAGAAAAGAGTTACTTCAGTATGTGATCAGATTTTGCTGGGGGGAAAAAAAAAGATCTCATCCTGGCATTGCCTTGTTTCAAAGCCACCAGTGATTTCCCGGCTCCAGTGGGTCATCCTGGCACCAAGAACTGGCGCACAGGACTCTGTTGTCTGACTGGTGACTCTCTCCCTCCCAGTCTCTTTGCTCTGGGCTCTGGGAATTTGCAGTCCCCAGGAGCCCCAGGGCTGTGTCTTCATGTTCTTGCAGATCCCTCTGCTTGAAATGCTGACTCCATGCCCTGACCGTGCCTATTCATTTTCAGTCCTTCCCCCAACATCACCATCCCTGATCCTCAGTTCTCAGCGGGTTTGAGCATTTGCCCCTACTCACCTCCAGCAAGTCCTAAACTGGCAACACCTCTGCACACTCTTCTTTTCAAACCAGCTGCCTAAGGGAGGCTCTGTTTGTGATTCATCTTTATGACACCTGTGGCCCTCGCCCTTGAACCTAGAAAGGGCTTGGCAGAGACTGGAGAAGAGCAGATTGACCTGCTTCCGCTAATGCTGACAGCTTCCTTGATGGCAAGAACTGAATTAAAAGAAGATAATATTGGCCAGGTGCAGGGACACACACCTAAAATCCCTGCTCTTCAGGAGGCTGAGGCAAGAGGATTGTAAATTTGAAGCCAGCCTGGGAAACTTGGTGAAACCCTGTCTCAAAATTTTTAAAAAATGGCTGTGGGTATAGGACAGTGGTAAAGTTCAGTTCCCTGGGTTCCCAGACTCCTCCCAAACCCCACACCCCAAAAAAGAAAGCAAAAAGAAATATATATATATATATATATTTTTTTTTTTTTTTTTTTTTTTTGGTGGTGGTGCTGGGGATTGAACCCAGAGCCTTGTGCATGTGAGACAAGCATTCCACCAACTGAGCTATACCCCCAGCCCCTATTATTCTTACTTAACACTTATTATGTACTAAGCACTTTATATATATTAACTAATTTAATTCTCACACAATCCAATTAAATGCATACTATTATTATCTCCATTTTTCTTTTTTTTTTAAGAGAAAGAG